>NW_025964001.1:52944323-53486823 GCF_023055435.1 Haliotis rufescens | reverse complement strand
TTGTGTGAGTAAGTTAAGTGGTTGAGGATGTGGCAGGTATGAGTATTGGTACATACAGACTTGGGATGGGGGACTGGGTGTGCCTGTACTGAGGTCTTTTGTTTCACTCACTTATAGTGTTTTCTTTCACTCAAATACTGTTTTACGCATTTTAATGACTGAAACTGTTGTGACTCAAAGGTCATACTGGCCGGGCATTCAACATATCTACCCCAACTACATACGTAGCCATTTTTATGGTGTACAATTCTTCTTCTACCTCTCTCTCTCTCTCTCTCTCTCTCTCTCTCTCTCTCTCTCTCTCTCTCTCTCTCTCTCTCTCTCTCTCTCTCTCACACACACACACACACACACACGCATTAATTGTTTTATTAAATGTATCTTCGAGAGTCAGTAAGAAACTAGAAATAACTGCCTTTGTTCTGTAAACCTCACCAAGTTTCAGCTTTCGCCTCTTCCTTTGTGGACTGAGGTTTCACATTTGTAAAATGATCTCTCTTATCTGTCTGTACCATCAACTTAACTGCCCTCACCCCCTGCAGTTTTCCCGTCCCATATTGCCAAGCAGGTGACCCACAAGGAGGAATACCGCCCTCCCTCAGTCCAGTGATACTGTGCCTAGCACAATATGTTTGGGATACGTAGCCTTGCTGTGGGCAAACATTTTGTAACAATTTGGCAAACTTTGATATGTAAACAGCAAATATTATTCAGTTTTATTTCAACAAAATCGGAAAAAATCGGATCCTACTTATTTTGTGGATACCATAACAATAAATCAAGCCAATAGATCGTTTGAGCTGGCATGAATATAAAAAATAATTAGCAAGTCGATAGTCATAATTCCCTCTGTTGGTCCCACGTGAAATGTTCTTTATGAATAGAATAGATGGCTGACTTTAAGGATATTAAAACATTACATTTAGGTTCAGTTGTAATTTTATATTTGTATCATTTTGCAAATGTTACAGAGACCTGATAAGGGATATATAATAATGTATAGTCGCTATTCTTAAAGTAAAAATATGTTAGATTTATCAACCAGAAATATTGCACACAAGAGGATAATCATATTTAATGACACTATTCAACGTCGAAGTCAACGATATTTGTGTATGTTATTGCTATATGACACGGATACGTCATGATAAAGCAATTAGAAATTGCCATTTGATGATATAAGATAGCTACGTGATAAATCACAAAGAACAAAGAAGAAAGCGATATTTATTTCACGATAAAACATTGTTCTATCATGACGTCATTTATTGAGATTCGAACATGCACTCGCAAGTTGAAAAGTAAAATTTGTAAATTTGACCTTATTTTTGAGAGGTATGTGTCTAGTGAGTTGTTCCCAATAAATGTTGCTGGAGAACCCGAAAGTGAGAGTGATATGACAATCGGTATTGGGAGAAAAGGTACAGATGATTGACGAGAAAATTGTGAGAATATGCGGGACCAAACTCAAATCCTAAAATGGATTTATCTAGCATGGCCGCTGTCGGATTCTATTCAAGGTATCATCATTATTTAAGTACGGGTAAATATTGTAAAGCGTGTATTTTTTCCTAATTTAACACCCTCAAAGAGGCTGTACGTAATGTTGATATCTCATATAGAAATCAACGAGTCTCGGTCGTTGTTTATCGTACAATAAACAACTCCCACTCGTCGTTTGTTTCTTAATTACATGACCATATACACTAACATTATATATTTTCATGTTTATCGGTCAACAAAAGCGACATAAGCATTTCCATTATCATGAGAAACCCTTGCCAAAAGTAGCGCCAACTGCACCATTGCGACAACATCAGGAGCATGTTTCATGATTCATCATAATAAATGATGACATTGGATGCTCGCAAAAACGCGAGCTCATTCCGATCCACTAGTGGCACCCGCCACAAACACATCCAAAGGCACGCCAATTGTTCACCCGAAAAGGCAGAGAATTGCATCTGACATCATTTTTGTCATTGATACGTCAAACCTGGAAATGCCGTCTACACGTCCAACACAAAGCCCAAGCCAGGACCCAAATCCTTCAAACGCGGCCAAAGTTCTGTTAATTACATACATTTCCCCCTAACCTTAAATAATCTATACTAGTTCTGAAGTAAATCGTATTTACCCGTATGAATCGTCTTATGTTATTTATTGCCGATAAACAGAATATGCACACTTTCTGAAAGTACTGTGTGATAAGTCACGCACCAAACCTATACTCTCGATATACATGCTGCTCTTACTTAAAAAAGAATATTGGGTTAACAAGATACGTATATTAAAGTACCATGCTTTCCTGATGTGCTCTCATTCTAATTTGAAATAATGGCATAAATAGTTACCACTCATCTTTCAATATTTTTCAAGGTTGGGTTAATCACGAACATATTTGAATATGTACAACATCTATACTTACTTATCTTTATACTTAAAGGCATCAGGTTTGTCTGTCATAAGACCCCGAAACAAATATGTCCAACACAGCCCAATATTTGGCTCTTGGCTCCTTGTTCTTATATTTTATAAGTATTGTTTAAACAACTGTTTTTTTCTGTAAAATATGTTCATTTCAGAAATTAGATGTTATTCTAGCATTAGGTCTGTGGTACGTTTACTGCATCAGCATTACATTAAAACGATATTACATTATATAAATCCATACAGAGGAAATGCTTAACATTTATCTTTTAAGGAAGAGTGCAGGACGACTTGCTTTATACATATAAATGTGGACATATATGTATGGACATTTGGATGATACAGATACATACCTCCTTAAAGATAGTGTTCGTAGATGACTGTAGAAAATGGAATAATTATGTGAGTAATCGGGTTAATACCACGTTCAGCAATATTTAGCCATATTGCGATATTGGTTTCCAACATACAAGACGGACCATGAAATTATGACTTGAACTTGGACCTGGCTTTCTGGTGTGATGTAACACCCCAGAATCTCCGGTAGAAAAAGGGCTCAAAGCACGAATTAAGATCACGAGATGATACTGATGTATGCATCTGGACATATATTTGCGTAGTATTACTACCTTAATTCATCAGTATATATGTATTTTGCATAAAAGGATATTATAGGATGGACGCTGACATGCGCATATAACTTATTCACCAGTGCTGTAATATTTCATTTCTTCTGACACGTATCGACACGAGAAATTATATTTAAATTTAAAAGGAGCCCAAGTGGGATAGAAATTTGAGTCTGAACCTGTTGAACAAGGCTTGTTTCATTTTGGGCTATAGCATTGCCGCAAGGCCTTGGCGGAAGGGAACACCTGTTTGCACCCATCAGATACCAATCACAACTTCTCTCTCCAAACGAAAACAAAATACGAAAAATGTCGGAAGTGTATCCTTCTAATTTTCTATTTAGATACATGTTTTAACTTAAAAGTAATTATATGTATCTCATGTATTATTGGTATCTGTGATGATGGTACCGTTTTGTTGCCATTCTGTAGCTTTGGTGGAGTTATTATGAATATCAAATACATGCCTTGAAATATGGACTTGTGAAAGAACTCATCATTGAATCATTTGCATTTAAATTAATGCATATACCATTTACTTGGCGTGTATGGACATATTATCCATCTACTTACACACACTTATTATGGACATATACAGAATTTCATTGTACCTTATTATGTAAAAAAATACCCGTGAAGATCCGGGTTAGAATAGGCATTCAACAACCCATGCTTGTACGAAGGCGACTTGGCTCGCTGACTTTGTTGATGCATGTCATCGTATCCCAAATGCGTAGATCGGTGCTCTTGATGATAATGACTAAATTGTTTGGTCCAGACTGGATTATTTACGAACCACCGTCATATAGCTGGTATATTGCTGAGTGCGGCGTTAAACAACAAACAATCAAACAAAATCTATATAATTATTAAACACCTTCCAACAATGAGAAATTAAACTTATATTTTCTAAATATTCTGTTATATTTATAACATAATTTGATTCATAATTTAATTATTGCGTTGCTTTCTTCCCTGTCATTCAATGTGCATGTTCAAACCCCTAAACTTTTAATATTTCATTGTTCATAAATGGCTACGTTAGTGCGTTGCCTAGATCTCTCGTTACCTATTCACAAGAATAGATTAAAATAATTTGTTTTACTATCATATTTCTGTTTATCTAATTCATAATTCGAAATTGATAATTCATTTATAATAGTATAGATCATATTCGTGTATATCACTATCTGATGCTAAGGTTTTATTTCAGAAAATATAATTAATTCAAAATGTAGAAAGATACACAATTTGCCATTATTTGACTTTTAAACTGTACAAAGTATGATATAATGATCAGAATGCCTGTAACGGGTAGTATTTAAGAAAGAAATATTTGTCGAGAAGTCCCATTTTTAGATATGCCCTTCAGTAGTAGTATTGCATATCTCCAGAGAGAGGTTTACATTGTAGTTCTCATTATTTGTGGATAATTCAAAAAGCAACATAGAAAATATATATGCTACCATGACGAAAGAATACAGAGTATACATAACTCGCAATTCTATATATTCAGCAAACAGCCCAAAACCGAAACTCCACAACATATCCGATTACACTGATTAAGGCTGTCCCAGTTCTCCATGCGATACTGACGCCCGTTCGTCTCCCAGACCATACAGAATAAATTTAAAAGGAATCTAGCTCAAGTCTAGAACGATTTGGCAAGCCTAGATTGCCTTAATTCTATCCATGAAAGTAAGCATTAATAAAAAAATATTGTTCTTGTCTGCTTCAGATTATATTTTGTAGATACTTATTTTAACTAGGACAATTGTACTGACACCGGCGCTGTCCCTATTGAAGCTATCCATAAGAATTTCGAATTGCCGTCCATTGTTCGATGTCAATACATCGATGACAAATGAGGATATCATAAAGTAATCGTTGATGCCGTGCTACACTATAATAAAAATTATAATCAAGTTGACTGGTGTGTACATTACTACAGTGAACATGTACATGATCATGCCCTAATAATCAAATGCCGTAATGTCAAATACTAATTTATTATTGTGTGATGAATTTAACTGGATCAGTGGTAACATGTGATGTTAATATTCCATCAATTTCTTTCCTGGTTGGTCCATCCATGTCTTCAAAATGAAAATAATACAATTAAAATGGAGCATAGAACAATTCTTAATTTCAGGCTAGAGCTGTGGAAATCTAGACTTTCCAAATCATTATAGACTTGAGTTGGTCTCATGTTTTACATTATTCTCTTGGGTCAACGTCACAGCTCATACCATACACTAACAAGACCAGCTTGCCCCCCGCCGGAGCTCCCGGATTTTGGTTATATCATCTAACATGGCCAACTCTGCTCTTAAGTAAACAAGAACCTAATCAGCGAGGGGTCCTTTATCATCCCTATGTGGCTGCTTATAAAAATCTGATATCTTTTCCCAAAGACCTGGTTAATAATATATTTTCTGCTGAATATTCGAAACAAATAGAGTGAGTTGGTACTACATGTACATATGTATACGGTTCTATTTTAAATGACTGCAGCGCTCCTTTATGAAAACAATTTGTTTTAACGCCGCTCGCAGCAGTATTCCAGTGATATATGACGGCGGTCTGTTGTATATGAAATATATGCAAATTGAATCTTGAATCTTGAAAGTTGTAATATTTCCGCAAATAAGTATCACATGCAGTATACAGTATATCAACTGCAATATACTGTATACATCAGTATACAGTGTGTCGCGAGCTCTGCGCTGGGCTGGAGCACACATTTCCTACACCTCTCCCTTCGGCAAACACATCACGAGGGTTGCAACGAGGTCACAGGTCAGGCGTGCACTCGTCAGTTGTCTAATACGGTCAAGAGTAAGATCTTCCGGAAGACCACTGCACTGGAGGTATGTGGATTATTGAGGAGGTACTACGTGTTTGGAACTGGGAGTTGAACACTAAGCACTTTTAGAGAAGAGCTCACAATAAAACGTTATGTACTCGCGGACGGACTTGTGTTTTCATTTCAAGACGTACATTTATCAGGTTGAACTTCCTAGCTGTAAAAATAACTGAACTTTACGCCTTTTATACACATTTGTGATGGGGCGACAATGCGACAACGAGACATATTTTGACCTTGAAAATGTCGCGTTACGGCATCGTCGCCCTTTTGTAAAATAAAGAAAAGGATTATCAAAGAGCGACAATGCGAACACGCGACAATGCGACAAATGGCCAATTGTCGCGCTTTTGTTAATTTTGACACGTTTTGCTTGTTTTTGTAAAGGCGTCAATGCGAAAAATGCGTCAACGAGACAATGTCCCTTCCATAGTAATCCGTGCAAATAAAACTGAGTAATGAAATAGAAGTCTGACATGCCAGTTCAAAGATAGAGTGTTGCAGCTTCTGATTTCATAGATCTTCAAGAAGGGTTATCAATAATGGGATGGGTGATGAGTTCAACTGCATACGCTGTGATTAACAATAATGCTCCGAGTCAATACATTTTGTCAAATGTATGACATGTATTACGTGAATGAACATATTGTTTATACTCGTCCATGTTTTTGACGGACAAAATAATTTACATGCTCGGTAAAACTGAGGACGGGCATCATTGTGTGTTTCCGTGCTTTGTTCAGGTGAACAATTGACTTGTCCTTGCATGTGTTTGTGACGGGTGTCACTTGTGTGGCAGGATACGCTCACCTTTTCCCGAACACCCATTGGATGACCTGAACCACTTCGGATTTTTATCCCACATCAGTCTGATACACCATGATATAACTGAAATACTGAAATACTGTACAGTTGAAAATGATGTTTAATGCGATTACCGTAGTGTGTTACTGCAACTGTTCATATTTTGTGCAGTGATGTTATGTAATATGTAAAAGAAAGCATATTCAATTATCCAATTGATTTGAATAGAATAAACTTGCGTCAGTGTATTTTATTAACGCCCCAAATCGTAATTTAAACACATAAAATAACAGATCACGCATGGTGCCTTGACTTACTACTAGATTTAATGGGCCACCCCGGAATAAAATAGTTCCCCCCAAAGCGAGGAACATATGTTTTAGTATGTTTACAAGAAATATATTCCAAACAATATCCTCATTAGATGAGAAGATCTATTACAGAATTACCTCAGTAAGTCAATTACAATGACAGAGCGTCGTAATACATTTACACCAAGTACAATACGTCAAAATGGCCGACACGATAAACGTGACGGGAGATATTTTCGAAGTTGTTAATTAACCTGTGGCTATTTCAAGCCTTTGGCATCACTGATCAATTGGCCGATCATTGAAAGGAGATTGTGAAGATGTGTCAAATAGATACTAAGGTAAATTCATAGATTTCTGTAAATTGTCACTGCGACACTTTGGATTTTTTTCCCTGTTTTTCCTCTCTGGGATGGGTTGTAGCGAGGGTATCTTTAAATGGGCTTGCAACCACGCTTCTGTATGAATTCGTACCAGGGAATTCCAAGGGTTTTCCCCAGGAATGTGGAAGTAGTCAGTGTTTACGCCTTTTCAAGAATACAGTCACGTGAAGAACGTCATGTGACCGACCTCGCGTCCAAGTCGTATATCTTGTAAACTTCACATTAACAAATTATTTATTGTTATAACCAAATGAAACACAACCCATTATCCGATAGGGGTAACTGTACATAGCCGTTACCACAATAAACTTAGTAACATTGTTTGGTTTGACTTCTTGGCGCGTGTCTGAATTCCATTAACATGTAACATATCCTAAAACTAGCTTATCAGCAAATCTCGCTGCACTGCGCGCGACAGATACTAGAGCAAGGCATGCCAGAAATACGAAACCTAAAGCTTCCGAAAGGAAGCCTTGGACATCACGTGCGTCGGGGGACCAGCGCCTTCTGATTGGCCGTTAACAGTTGTACAAGGCGGAGCAAAAAGCATCGTTTTTCCGTCCATTTTACGCTTGAAAAACTCGACCCTTTTCTGGACACTTTCTAGACGCTGACCAATTAATCAATTTTAATGAATTTTTAGTCGTTTTTCCGTCCAATGACCATATACGGAAAAAAACGACGTTTTCGTGTTTGCAGTGATATGTTCTTGAGTTTTTTGTACGTAAAACTACTATCAGTATTGCTATGGTTGGTATTTTCTATGGGTTTGATAAGCGCTTCGAAGTCGACGTAAATTACGTACGGTACTGGCATTTGATTACAATAATGTTCAAATTTTAATATATTTTTTCCCTCTTTAGGCATATCGATCCTGATAGCATTCTGTCCAACACCTCTACAGTCTTCTTTATGCGCTTCTAATAGATCTTGTCTGCTGTACCCATGTAGGCATCTTTCGCAGAAATATTTCTTTTCCTTATGTTTTGTTTGATCGTATAATAGCCTGTTTAAACTCTTTATCCACGTATGATGATATTTACCATCTTTTTCGATCAGAAATGAATTGATTCTGGGAATATGTTCCGGAGCGGAGCTTATCCTGTGTACAACAATTCCTTTAGAATGTCCGAAAACATTTATAGCTAAATTATTTTGCTTTTCCACCTTATCAATTTGTGATATTGGTGTAGGTTCGTCTATACCATCGAAGTTGAGTCCATCGTTTTGGGGATAGCTAGAAGGTCTATCCGGATGCTTGTCTATGGGGAACAATGCAGATCTTATCATCTTTCTTAAACAGTCATCGGATTTATTTTTTACGTTAATTATGGCTTTTTTCTTCTTATAATACGGGGGTAAATCTATATAAGAACCACCTTTGAAGGGCATGTAATTTGCTATATCTAAATATAAACTATCGATTTTATCCACACCCCAACCCGAACCTCTATTAGTCCAGCGTTCTAAAGTTTCCTGTATCCTCTGAATTGATGTATCTAATGATGCATTTATAGTATCGGATTCGGTTATAACTTCTTGATTGCTTCGGAAATATGGTTCGGAATATTCGGTGCTATCGTCTGTGTTACTTTTACTCAATAACATTTTAATCGTCAGCTGGTATTTTATACTATGTAAATCATCTAACTCCTCGTTAATTTTACTCGATATGATGGGCTTAATATCGTTAACATCCATGTTGGAATTAATATCCATCTTCCAACCTCTTAGATATTTGCCGGCGGATATGGGTACAAATATTAATTCTTGTAGTTTATTCTCAACATCGTCATTATTATCATTATGTTCATCATCATTATTATCTAGTAAAGCGATCAATTCAGCTCTTCTCATTCTGGAATAACCTCTCAGCCCACTGTTTCTCGCTCGAGCTTTGAGTTCCCTAACAGTCTGGGGTTTGTTGTATTCCAAACCGAGTAAGGTAATCAATTCAGCTTTTCTCATTCGAGAATATCCACGTAGGCAACTTTGCTTTGCCATAGCCTTCAACTCTCTGACAAAAACCATTGTGGTTGAATGGTATATGCAAAATGAGACAAATTTCTAATTGGTTGTTTTCATATATCTAAATACGTATTCTCCCCAACCTATTCCTCTCATTGATGTAATCTCTCTTCCTAGCATAAATAATCTGGTTCCTGACCCTATCAGCACCGTGTTCCTTACATAAACAATAACGACCTTTGACCCCTATCCTGCATACAGAACACGTATAGTTTATGTTTCCGCGCCTGATGTAATAATTGTGTATACTGCAGTAAATTTCAACACAGCGTTGGTTACATAGAGTAGTCTTACCCATGAGTGTAAATATGCAATTATTCATGGTTTATACATCTATCATATCATTTGTCTAAATGCAAATCACATCTACACTGGTGAGATATTGATTATGCAGTCAGCCAACGCTATTTATAGATCGCTCTAAACTAGGTCATGGTATAGCTGAAAATCAATACAGAAGTCAATCCAATAATCACAAATACGACCTCACGGTTTTTCTGAGCCTCTGATGGTGTATAAAACTGACTCATTGTTGGTCTCGGTATTGGGTCGAGTTTTTTCCCATAAACGAGGTAGTATTCGTGCATGGCAGATTCGACATCCTTAAACGTTTGAATTGAATGTCCTTCCTTAAGCAGTTTTTCATGAATAAAGTCTAATCTCTTCATTCTCTGCCGCGTATATTGTGACTGGGCTGCTTGGAGTTGTTCTTAAGCATTGTTATGTCGTTTACGCTCCTCTTCAACATCTTTAGCGTTTGATTCCCTCATACTAGAAAATAAAAAATTACTCCCCGAAAAAGCTAGAGCATTAACAATAGCTCCACCGACCATCATCGCAATTGTTGCCATATTTATAAAAATATAAAATGTTCAAATGTTCGATAATATAATATATTCAAATGTTTAATTACTTCATTATGTCTTCCGGGAAAAGCCCTTGTTTGATGAGCATATCCTTCGTTGCCATTGCTAATCAAATATCAAGAATGGCCATACCAATATCATAACTATTAAAATCTAGCTTGGGAGGTGTGGCTTTAGTAATCATTTTAGCCATACGGGCATAGCCAATGGCCAAGCCGGTGACCACCGCTGAATGATACATCGCGTTTACCAACATTTTACCGTCTGTAACTGGAGTAGTCATGCTTATTATAGCATTATATGCGGGCTAACCTCTAATTGAACTTGTTGTTGCGGCGGGGGTGACGTTTTCTCTTCTCCGGTCTTATAAAAGAACCATACAGCCGCTATACCAGCAACTCCTACTAGTGCCAATGTTTTAATCGGATTAATATTTGAATTATTTATTAATTTCGCTTTGCGCGCCAGCCCACCCTTTCTTCCTGCGTCTATTTTTGGGGGGTTCTTAGTAACTCTAGGTTTTAGTATTTTCTCATTCACATGTGGTGCAATCACTGGTGGTGGTTCCTCATTCACTCGTTGTTCCGCAATCTGTTGTTCCTCGTTCACTTGTTGTTGTGTGTTCACAATCTGTTGTGGTGTCACCTGTTGAGTCTCCATTATTATTAAGTGGGCATGTTTGTTTAAATTGACAATACCTAGACGTTATTAAAGCTGTGGTGAACGGAGCTTAGAACATTCCGAATCTATGATAAAACTCACAGCTCACTGAGCTTATAGTGTGTTCGATGAATGGGTCTTTCTCTAGAGATTCGCATAAATACATGCGATGTTCTGCCGGGATGGGGAGAAACGTACTAGCTACGACTGTGTATAGTTGTAATATAGACAACCCTATCGTTTTAGTCATGGTAGCTCCCAGTCTAGACTCGAAACGCGCGTACAGTTTTTTAATCTCTTCGTCGGTCATGTTATCAATTTTTTCGAACGTATAGTTTTCTCCCAAATATTGGGAACATTTTCAACTTGCTACCAAAGCGGCGAGTCTTCTCTAAGTTTATCTAAAGATTTATCTGTAACTACTTCAGCATGTTGATGTGTTTTTTGATCAGGCTCAGATTCTTTGAGCATTTGTTCGATTAGTTCGTCACATTCCATATTGTAATACCTAAGGAGATATTTAAGTCTAACATAATATAATATGACATATCCAATACATCCCGTAATAATGAACTGTTGCGAAAGAATGAGGATTTCGAACCACATTTTATGTAATATTAACCGCTAATGTTCAATTTGCTACATTTTGCTACATTTTGCTACTTTTTTGCTATAATTTTGCTACAATTTGCTACATTTTGCTACATTTTGCTAGGCAATTGCATAAGCAGCTGGTTGATCGGTTTTTAATACGAGTTTACAGTGCTTCGTTGCCGCTAACACTTTTCTGACTTTATCTCGTTCGAGCTTGGTATAAATGACATCATTTTCGCGTAAACATTCCTCGAATGAATCTCGGTCTTTGCAATGAAAGAGTGCTACCCATTTGGTTTGCTCTCTGAGATCTTTCAGGACAGAGTTGTATTTTTGAGTAAGTACCCAAAAGCTATGCTGAGTATGCCGACCGGAGAATGCTAAATAGGAGAGCATATCTTTCTTTTTGGTTAGTTCTTTACTCGCGCTGCAATCGTCTATTACGAAAAGGGTTGATTCTCCTTTGTATTTTTCGTGACATACACGGAGGCAGTCTTGTAAACGATCGCCCGGATCGACTCTGTGTACCCCGTCATCATTCATTACCCAATCTCTCGATAAGTATGTTTTATTAACGCTTATAGTCGGGCACAGAATAATAATATGATTGAAAACGTCCCGATAATGACTTTGTAAAATATCTAGAATAAAAGCTGTTTTTCCACAGCCCGTTTGCCCGCATATGATAGCGCAGTGCGGATCTTTAGGTAAAAGATTATCAATAGATTGCTTGCACGAATCGCCCATTCTGTATATTAAGTTGCGCATCCATAATCAAGTACAAATATATGTTTAATTTACCAGCCGATTCCTGGAGCTTCGTTATCTGTATGGTGACACCCTCGCTAGCATTTTCTATTCTCCTCCCACTGCCGTGTAATTGTCATCGTCCGTTGTTCACATGTCTAGCCATAGCGCGTACTTCGTGGTGAGGTATTCACCCATCGATACACTCCTGAGAGACAGATCTTTCATGACCGCGATAACTTCCGGGGAACGTTTTATAGAAGTGAGTTTTTTAATCTCACCCCACTGGTGATATGCTAGCATTCCTTGGCTATATAGTTGATAAGGAACGCCCTCGATAGTCAATTCTACTTTTGTAATCTTGGGATTATAGAACTTCTTGGTATTTCTTTTAAACGCATCGGAGGGGTCCTCGAACAACATTAAAATACCCTTCAACGACCTAATGGGGACGTTTAGATTGATATTCCACATCATATCTTTTTTGTCCCTTGTGATCTTTCGATGTCGCAGCACTCGATCGTACAAAATGGCTAAACTTCCGGTATAATGGTTACGAATTTGTCTGGCTAATTCGGGATCCGTTATCATATCGTACTCCAGCTAGATATTGTCAATGGAATAGCAAGCATCTTCACCAGATCTGATTACTCTACCGTAGTCATTAAAAGTGAGTTCGTATTCTAACCTATCGCCTAGGGATGCTTGATAAAAGGGCATGTGGGAATCTAGTAATTCAAAGTCTAGGGGAACATAGAATCGGTTACCTGATGCGTCGGCAATGGCCTTATCTTTTTCGTTGGTATCAACACCATTTTCAGCGCCCACACGCAGTCTCAATGTGTTCTTATTACAAATACCTTGGTATTGTAAGTTTTCCCGCTCTTTATCCGTTCTCCAGAGATCCATGTAGCAATAGTATACATCGCTATCTTCGATACTCAAAACCTCATTACCGCTAATTTTAATCGCGATTTTCTTAACGATAGCACGACCTATGTTCTGAATGGGCTCCCTGTTAACGTCGGTAGAAGTCAAACCAATCGTTAATGCTAGTCGGACAGTTCCGGGAACTAACACATCGTGTGCGCCGAGATTAGGAAAGCGAACCAGAAGCGTTTGATTCTGATCGATGGTACTAGGATTATTAGTTATAGTTACAGACTGACGAATTGCTTTGACCCCTAATGGATCTCGAAGTCTACGTTGTGGGTTTAACTTGCGTCCGTATTGCGAAGACATTGTTATATTGAAAACATGTACCCTATGTTTAATATAAAAATGGCTAATTTTGAACATAATGACTTAGATCTAAGTACCTTTGATGACTTTGATAACCCAAACGATCAGGGTACTGATGAAACCAACTTTGGTGGCACGAATCTTAATGATGAAATTTTACAATCAACCGTCAATGATTATTACGATACCTTTAAAGATACCCCAATAGGTCGTGAATATTCAAAGTTTGAGATAGATAGTAAAGGAATAATGCGACTGCGTGGCGCTCCGGATATTGATCTTATGCATTCTCATACTCGTAAGCCCCTAGCCCCTAGCCCCAGGGCTGTTGTACGTATCCGCTAAGAACTATTTCACCAAATCAGTTCGCTAAGAACCATTTATCCAAATCAGTTCGCTAACCAAATCATGAGTAAACCAGCCACAACTCCACCTAATACAAGCGCTGTTTTTTCATCGATATGTTGTTGATTTTTAGCCTCAATATGTGGTGGCACTTGTGTTTGTGCATTAGTAGATGGTTGTGAATTAGTATATGTTTTAGCGATAGTTGGTGTCTGCGGCTTGACTATTCCCTTTTCACCCGTGATTGTTTGTTTATTAATTCGACGTTAATATCTGAATTTATTCCTGGTTTTTGTTTATCGGTAGCGATAATAATTTTATTATTATAGCCTATCACTTGACCGATCTTAAGTTCCATATTACTTGGAGACATGTATAGTTCCGGCGCATAAACGTAGTCCATTTTGGATTGAGCGTACTGTAATGCATCTTGAAAACGCTTTATAGACGATGGTATGTCAACTGGTGAATTAATGGCGTCCTCCACGTTTGCGACAAACTGTTTTTGCGCATCGAACGCCGTCCCAGTACCGATGATTCCCGTTCGTGTTTGCGATTGTGCACCGAGAATTGCCCACACATAAGTTCTTATCGATTCATTAAATCTTACAAATCCTGGGTTAGTAAAATTATTTTCCGTTTTATCATTAAGAAATTCATTCCAAGCGTCATCGTTCAGTTGTACAAATTTTTTAACAATATAAATTAATCCACTCTTAAAACTCATAATATCCCCTCTCCAATCGTTACTCGAAAGTTCCCAGCCTTTATACCAATGACTGGTTTTATGCCAATGATCATATATTCTTGCGTAACGTTTGCTGGTACTATACAACTTACCAAAATTAACTGGAAGTTTATTAAGTGTTTTATATACATAATCGCTTTCTTCTTTGACGGATATATTTTCCTCTGTGTAAGGAACTCCTAGACCATGGTTTGCTCCTTTAATGCGCCAATCTTTACTCGTAGAAACATTAAATTCCTGACAAATACGCTCATACACGGACCTATCATAATTATTATTTGTGGAATTCCACGCTCGATCCTGCGGTAATGGATCACTAATTTCTTTAAGTATACGTCTAATCTGATAGTACACGTGAAATAATAAAACAGACTTATATAGTTTAAACCCTGGGGCATTAACAGATATGCCACATCCTGTTGTGGCACACCATACGGCAAAGTTTAACTGATTCTGCTAAAATTGCATCGGATTGTGAAACCAATCGTGGATCATTTTATCGGTAGTTGCCGTGACCCTGTACTTTTCAAAGATATCAGGTAATTTAACGAAAAAATCATCACCATAGGAATTTACCATAATCGATAGATTAGTAATCTGTTTCGATTTCATATTTAAGTTATGATATAGTATCATTGTATATTTAATATGTATGTTACACTCCCTGGAATAATAAATGGTCAGTCTATTGAACTGCTTCATACTATCAATAACTCGGATGGACAACTCGAAGTAGCTCTATGCGATGTAACGTATTACCCACTGTGGACCAATATAAATGCTACAAGAGGTAATAATAATGAGACAGAAATAAATGGTACAAATAACATTATACCTGATGGGTATTACAGCGTATGCTCACTCAATGATGAAATTTTTAAACCTAATGGAATGAGTCTCACACAAAATGAGGCGACTGGGACAGTGAAAATATACACTGGAGAAACAAGTATACTTATTGGTGAGAACTTAGCAATTACACTTGGAATTTGGACAGTCAGTATCAGTATTATTACCACCCAACACAACAGTGACTGTATATGCATTACCCGATTTAGTTCCCTATAAAGAGTTGTGCATCCATCTTGATCAGATCAGTACTACGGATAATATTCAACAAGAAAGTTCTTCAACTCTACTCAGATGTGTTCCAGTTAAAGTTGAAAAATACAATAGCGGTAGAACGGAATCTTTCTCAACATTACAATGTAAAAAATTAAAGCGTGGTATTATTTCAGACCTCAAAATTTCTATATTAGATGTAAAACACCAACCTGTACATATAGGATACTTAAGTGTAACACTCCATATTATAAATAATGGTTGATTACATATTTAAGTTATGATATAGTATCATTGTATATTTGATATGTATGTTACACTCCTGGGAATAACAAATGTTCAGTCTATTCAACTGCTTCGTACTATCGATAACTCAGATGGTCAGCTTGAAGTCGCTCTATGCGATGTAACGTATTACCCACGGTGGACCAATATAAATGCTGCAAAAAATAATAATAGGATAATGCCAATAAATAAAAGGGGTACTATTATCAAACGCATTACTATACCTGATGGGTATTACAGCGTAAGCTCACTCAATGATGAAATTTTAAAGCCTAATGGAGTTAGTCTCTCACAAAATGAGGCGACTGGGACAGTGAAATTCAACCATGGAAATCCACCTATAATTTTATTGGAACAATCAGCTACATGGGAATTTAGTCGCTTAATTGGCATACATCAGGATGTTAAATTACCTGATTTAGTTCCCTATGAAGAGTTGTGCATCCATCTTGATCAAATAAGCACGACAGATAATATTCAACTAGAAAGTCCTTCAACTCTACTCAGATGTGTTCCAGTGAAAAATGAAAAATATAATAGCGGTAGAACGGAATCTTTCTCAACATTACAATATAAAAAATTGAAGCGTGGTATTATTTCAGACCTCAAAATTTCTGTATTAGATGTAAAACACCAACCAGTACATATAGGATACTTAAGTGTAACACTCCATATTAAAATAATGGTTGATGCATCAGGCCCTGGAACGCTCAGACAATGTAATACAATTGCGCTTTCCGATCTCGGAGACACAGAAGGATTCGGTAAACCCGGTACCAATGGTAAGTTATACGCTTTACACTTACACGATAATGTATACAAGCGGAAAGAAGTCACATTCACGGGTAATCTAGAAGATTTAAGCGATGTCGACGTTAGTAGACTCATTAAAAACACTTCGTACAATATTATGCTCAACGGTGAGAATAAATGGACTATGGTCGAAGCAAACATCGGGTGGCTACTGAATATCCTCATTACCCCACCTTATGTGATGATGGGACATAATTTAACTAAGATAATAAATAGTGGCATCGTACTCGCGGCTTATATCCAATCAAAACGAAAAAGTGTGTTAGTCACCCCCTGCCAGAAAACCCAGGTCATATGTTATATAGTCGTCCGGCCTTAAAAAATGTTACTTTAAATTTGGTTACAGAATTCGATGATATTAAACAGAACTTGAGTGCAATACCTAATATTTCCACGCTTATTATTGAAGTCTTGTTCGGAGATGTACCGGAAGATGCCTTCGAAATATTACCAGGTCTATCGATTAAATGGCTAAAGAAACACGAGCGTCAACGTTGCAGTATTATTCATATCGGAGCATCGCCCGTTGCAACCCTCGAGGGGGTCCAAATTATTAAAAGTGACAGCATTTCTCTTACTAAGATATTCTTGCCATATAATATACATTTGATAAGATTGATGTATAGTCTCAAAACATTTAAGCAAGATCAATGAAGCAATTGAAAAGATGGAAACTGTTGATGGATTTCGATTACATCAAATAAGCAACATAAAACATCAAATAGAGAAGGATAGGGAGTTGAGACTTGGATTGTATAAAAAGTATCGCAGAGCCATGAATGCTCTGGACGGAGTTGACACCGCGCTTTTAGTTTCTGGCATGGGACTCGGTGTAGCCGGTGTCGGTTTATTATCAACTATAATCGCCGCGCCTATCGTGCTCGGCATGGAAATAGCACCTGGAGTCTCGGGACTGGCAGGAATAGCGATAAAATTCATTTCTCGTAGGTTACAAAAGAAAGCATTAAAACACGATAGTATTCGGATACTCGCCGAAGCAAAGTTGAACAGCATTGAGGATCATATTTCGACAGCAATGGTCGATTGTAAGATATCCGAGGATGAGTTTCGTTTAGTGCTGTCGGAGCTCACCAAATACAATGAAATGAAGCAGGAGATTTGATCAAAATCTCATAAGACCAGTGGTATTAGCAAAGACGAGAAAAAAAAGTTCCTAGAACAGGGGAGACAACAAGCGCGTCAATTATTCCGTGCCAAAACCAAAGAACTGGTTGGAGATTAAAAATAGATTGCTTACTATCGTTTGATCACATTTAGACAAATGCTTACATAAATATATAATAACGGAGAAAACTATTAAATGAAGAGAATTACCACAACGTGTTTATTATATCAGTGATGTCAAACCAACCAAATACGGTTATCAATTGTTTCTTATCAATTTACAAGAAGAGTGTAGTTATATAGTCTGGTCTCCTAGTAAAATGAACGAAGAACTTAATAAAAATGTTGAATATCGCTTTATCGATAAAAATAATAAAGAATATTTTTATTACCATTTAGGCTCATCTAAAGCAATGATTGGCCCCAGGTATTGGTGAGCTAGACCCAATTTAACTTAATCTCATGACTATCATTGAATCGCATCATCATTTTAGCATAAAAAAATTCCTCTGTAGTGGTGGTATAGGTATATAAATCCAGCTCCAGTGGAAGTGGTCCAGAACCATCATTACCTATAAAAAATTGTATCATAGAAGCATTGATAGGTTTGAAAATGGCTCCAAGTGGTGGTGAGCTAGAGCCATTTTCATTACAATTTAGTTTAATCTCATGACTATCATTGAATCGCATAGTCATTTACACATAAAAAATGCCATCTGTAGTAGCAGTATAGGTATATAAATCTGGCTCCAGTGGAAGTGGTCCATAACCATCATTACCTATACTACTAGCGCTGATTACCCCGGCCTCCCGTTTGCCCATTGTCCATTGCCCATTACCAATCGTTCATAAGTTAAGTTTTGGCTTTAATTTGTCCGTCAACGTCTATTATCTCAACCCCTAAAAATTACGAGAATATGTAGTTTACTGAGAATGGGTTAGATCGCTGACTTGTGTGCTGGCGATTGGGTGCCTCACTCACAGTGTGGGCTCAGTCCCGGACGGGAGTCAACCCCAAAAAGTACAAGAATCTGTACTTTACTAAGAAAGTGTTATCCCAATTATGACATTTGTCTTCAAGAAAGCACAATAAACATATTCGGCTTTTGATGGGTAATAATATTACAGACATTTACGGATATTGATGACGACTTGGAGGAGCTTCGTAACGCACGTCTTCTCAATTCAGGGATTGCTAAATCAAAATTCATCTTCGGCGGGATGGTAGTTCGAGTCGGATAAGCATGTTAACTATGATCTTCTTAAGGTAGTGAATGCCGCGCATGAATGTATTAATGAGATTATCAGGTACATGGGGCCTTTTCGTCACCAGGAATACGCACAGTGGAGACTTAAATGGGGATAGGGTGTACACAATGTCATCAAACCAGACAACGTTGGTCTTTGACTGATTGTGGTGTAAAACACACATATTTACTTGTATCGGAAATTAAATGTTCATCTTAATTGTTATTCATGAACACGTAATATATTTTTAAAGAAATAAAACAGTGACATAATAACTACAACTTTATGTGAGCACGAGTAGCTCTATTGGAATGAGATGAATAAAGGTTACAAAGTTGTAAGCTTCTTCACAACCGTATACTTTGAATTGACTTTATTGGGTAATCAAAAAAGAGATCGCGTCCTAAAAAAAGCCTAAATATCATACGATTTCACTTGTCCACCATCTTGGGGGCAAGGCGAAAACATTTCAGGGCATTTGAAGCCACTGAGAATGCCCCCTGCAGGGTTGGACGAACATCCTGCGGTAACGCGGCGGAGTTGACCAGTGTGTGTGTGTGTGTGTGTGTGTGTGTGTGTGTACATGTGGGCCTGCTGGATTTTTTAGCGGCACGATAGTTCGAGTTGGATAAGCATGTTAACTATATAATCTTCTAGAGGTAGAGAATGCCGCGCATGAATGTATTATGAGATTCCTAGGTACATTGTGCCTTTTCGTCACCAGGAATACGCACAGTGGAGACTTAAATGGGGATTGGGTGGGGAGGGGGGGGGGGGGGGGGGGGGGTGGTGGTGGTTATAGATGATAGTTTTAGCAACAAGTAGGGTCATCTTGAGCGGGACGGTATACGCAGATGGATTAGCATATGAACTTTGACTCTCAAAATGAGGATCAACGATGTTCGACCTGGTAGAAGTGTAATCAAACCTCACAGCATTGGTTTTTGACTGACTGTGGCGTCAAAACAAACTCATCATTTACTTGAACTGAATGTTCATCTTGATTGTTATGGATACTCACGGAGCCGTTATCCAGTGTACAGGGTGTCATTACATAAAAAATAAAGTAATAATAGGATAACCAGAAAAACGGGGTGTAACATCCAAGCCAATAAGCTTCGCTCAGGAACACCAGAGTAAGTCAGTACAAGATTGAAAACTGCCTCATAATTATGTATGACAGGCTTGTCGGGTATTGCTACATGTATATGTGAAAACAAAGTTATTAAAATGAAGAGCAAAACTGACGAAAGTTACCAATAAACGTGTATAAGTTATATCGTCACTGCAAAAATAATGAGTGCTTGTCTTTAGTATTAACATTCAAATTCGTTATATCTGTATTAGCGATATTGTCTACGTTCCACCGGTGAGTAAGCCTTACACTTACTATTTCGTAGTATAAATATTGAAAGAAATTTGTATTTCTGAAGACATCACGATACAGTTTGGATCGGTTTGGGTGGCAGCCTTGATAGCCATAGAATAGGTTCATCTCGGAATCTCCCATTACACTGGGGCTCCTCTTCAATTTTAATTGAGTTACTTGTTTCTTTCAAAACTATACAGCTTTAGAGACTAAGCATTAGTCTGAATAGGCATCACCAGTTTGGAATTGTACGATTCCGAACTTTCACGAGACTGTGTTTATGAATCATTGTCAAATAGTGGTGACATGAAATCTCGGAAACAATACGCGAAATCGCGCATGCACAGAACGGAAAATTTGGCGAGGCATTAAGTAATCCGCATGCGCAGAACGATTGATTTCAATACTTCCGCTAAGCGCTTCGAGTGCAGCGTCAAACGCGGGCCGGTAATCTAACACGCGAGAACTGACCAATGAAATCTGAGAAGTAGAAATACCGGTAGACGCTGTTGCTTGATTGACAATGTCAATCACAGTTGACAATGTCAATCAAGAAAAAGAGGAGCTTGATGATATCGTTCTCTTCCAGTAAATTCCGATGTCAAATAACGACGTTATTTGGACGGAAAAACGATGGTTTGAAAATGTCCTAATAACGTCGTTTTTCCGTCCAATGACCATATACGGAAAAAACGACGTTTTCGTGTTTGCAGTGTTACTTCTTTTTTTTCTTGGAAACCACATTGAATATTTGTAATAAGATAATTGGTTTCCAAATACCGAACTTATCTATTGTTTTCCATTCGTTCCATGGTTTTGCAAACGCAACTGGTTACAGATATATGGCGGTAATTTAAAGCATCTGTATGATCTTGGTGTGGGGACTACAATGGCATTTTGCCACGAGGAAGTAAATTCCCTGACATGCATATGTGGTCAAATATACATATAAAACTGTCTCAATACATGATTCAAGGCAAATGCTTCAGTAACTGATGGTGGATATTATCATCACCCGCTGCAGTAAGAGCAGTATGACGCTCATGTAATGGAAATACTTATAATACATTATAATCTTCACTGTTATTAAATTCTCTCTTTTCTTTTCCCGTTGTTTCTGATATCTCTTAAACTCAGGGACATAATTTGATGATGAAGAATGTTTGGATGGAGTTTCGCTTAAGTTTATTTGCAATGTCAGATTTATCAGTTATCAATTTCTCAAAGTCTTCAAGATGGGATACGGACGATTTTTAACCTTTGCCTTTTATTTTTTATGTTCCATACCTTGGACATAGATCTGCGTGAATTAATTTTGGAGACATAGTTTCTCCAAGATTGGCGCTCATTTGTTCATAATCACGTCGTGCCTTGGCAATAATAACTGTAACATTATCAAAGTTATGAACTGTAGGATGTTTGCGGGAAATATTTTCCCGCCTTCTTCCTACACTTTCTTGCTTGTTTACAGTCGTTATTACACCATGGTTTACAAATATTTTTAGAGGACTTAGGAATTATTTGGTCAGCAATATTATATAGTTGACCCGAAAACAACTAGATGGAATCTGGTAAATATCTGAACTTGTCAGATTTTAGCTTTTCAGCACATAATATACTCAACAACAAAATTTCCTGTGACACCAATATTTTAGTGTATATTTCAAACAAGTAAAATTTGGTTTTCAATATCGTAGTACATGTATGGAATCAAGTCACAAAAACGCAACTGCTACAGAAAAGCATGCATTCCATGCAAAAGTTGACTTTTATGCAAGCCCCATGCATTTCACTACCCAAAAAGGGGTATAAAAACATGTGCGTTAACGGGAATCCATATACATTGTTTAGCATCGTGCTGACAACAACCACTCAGAAAAACAACAAAATTACGCAATTATTCAACATTTCGAAATGCCACGCCTGTCCGAAAATAAGCGTCTTCGAGCCATTGGTATTCTTGAAGCAGGATCGAGTCAACGTTATGCTGCAAGACAATTAAACGTCCACAGAAACGCCATTTGGTGTTTATGGCAACGTTGGCAACAGACGAATGCAGTCAGAGACCATCCTCGGAGTGGCAGGCCACGCGTAACCAATAATCGACAAGACAACTGAATTCGAACAACACACCCACGAAATCGATTCCAGCCAGCAACAGTGACGGCAAGAAGCATCCCTGGCCTTCAACGAATATCTTCAAAAACCGTCGTCGCCTCAGATGTGCAGGGATTGTCGCCAGAAGACCCGCCAGACGTCCCATTTTGACAGGAAACCACAGTCAAGCACGTCTACAGTGGTGCAGATAGCGTCTACGCTGGACGGCCATGCATTGGGGACAGATTCTATTCACCGACGAGTCTCGTTTTCACCTCAGCCACAGCGATGGACGGATTCGAGTGTACCGACGTCGAGGTGAATGTTACGTCAATCATTGTGTCAGGGAAGAAGATCGGTTCGGGGGCGGCAGCGTTATGGTATGGGGTGGAATTACAGCAAGACAGAGCACCCGTTTGATAGTGGTAGAGGGAAATCTTAATGGACAGCGCTACCGCGACGAGATCATAGGCTCTGTTGTTCTACCGTTTTTGCGTCGTCATGGCTCAAGCATTACCTTCCAACATGACAACGCCCGGCCTCATATTGCTCAACTTGTTCAGGATTCTCTTCAACAAAACAACGTGAATGTCATCCATTCGCCGGCTCGCTCCCCTGATCTCTCACCAATCGAGCACATGTGGGATGAGATGGATCGGCGCCTTCGACGTCAACCACGTATTCCACAGACACTCCAGGAACTTTGAAACATGCTCCAGCAGATATGGACAGATATCCCACAGGACTTTGTAGGACGCCTGGTCCATTCCATGAGACGAAGATGTGTTGCTTGCATCGCAACCAGAGGTGGACACACACGCTATTGATTTGTAAATTGACATTTTGGCATGTTCATGTTTTTTATTATTTTCTGAAGTCAGTATGGCAAATTAAACCATTTGAACATTTACAGGAGTCTTTTATCTGTTGCAAACCGAAATTGTTTCAGATTTGGTAAAAAACTTTGCATAAAAACTTATTCAATGACACAGGAACTTTTGTTGTTCAGCATACATACATAGTATGACCTTGTTCAAATGTAAGTTAATCTGAAACCTATTTGAACCATACAGTTCAAAACAACGCTTATCTTGCCAGATGTTTTCAATGTGCACTGTTTTCCATTTCAGCTGTTATCTACAGCGAGACCTGCAGGGATCAGAACGACTGTAATCACGTGACATGTGACAGTTCCTTAAAGTTGGGCTGCTCTCATGGAGAATGTACCTGCCTGACTTGCGCCACTGCTGGTTCCTGCGCTCAAGGTATGATAAAGTTTAGACATAGTGTTTACGATAAGTGACATGTTTTCTCATAGCTGCTTAGGTAACTAAACATGATTCTCGTCTTATTTTTGCTCGAGATGCCAAGTGCATGTTTAAGTGAAATATCACAATGCATAATAAAGAAACAGATTTGAAGCATATGTACAGCTCTCAATACCCTTTAAATCTGTGATCAATTGTTACACAAAGAAGCACCGCCTCCTTGGTCTAGTGGCAGAGCGTTTGCACGGAGGGCGAAGGTCTTCAGCATAGGTTGATCGGGACATATTCTACTCCATACTGGTGTATAAATTCACGATGTATAATTGACGGTATTATTGTATAAAGGGGCATCCAGCAATATTCTAGCATTATATATCACGATCGGATGTAAATAATCGATTGTGGACCAGACAATGGTGATTGACATCACAAGAATCGATCCACGGAATATTGGGACATGCAGTCAGCCAAGTCACTGAGCCTGACCTCCCGATCCATTTAATCACCTCTTATGACACGCATATGTTTCTGGGACCTATGTGTTTATCTGGAATCTCCACGCGTCAGATTGCCTCTGTTAATAAAAGAGAGGAAGGCAATGGTGCTTATCCTTGGTGCAATAGCTATTCTTTTCTACTGTGATCTATATTGATTGGAGAATAAAGTGTGTGATCAACTGCGAAAATTCTGGACCAAATGTATCACAAATGTCAACACATGACGTAACATCCGAACAGGATTAATATGAAAAGATCACTTATAAAGATAATTATAAAATAATTAATTCATTAGATATTTTAAACATGATTCTGATATACAGGGCTGGTCAAAAAGTGTAAAACCTGACAAACAAAACCAACAATTATGAAATAGTTTTTTTATAACATACACTTTTCATATCAGGCAATTTCATATGTCAGGAAGAAGTTTTCTGAAGCCACCCTAAAAAACCATTCACGGCAGGTCTTCGTTGTCGTCATAGCGCTTTCCACAAAAGTGTTGTTTCAGTTGAGGAAACAGGTAGAAATCACTTGGTGCCAGGTCTGGCGAGTATGGAGGGTGAGGAAGCTCTTCGAACCCGCATTGTCTCAAAGTCGAGAGGTGTAAAAAGAGGCATTCTCATGAAGTAGTAGAACTCCAGCAGTCAGCATTCCCGCCGCTTTTCTTTGATAGAATGTCTCAGGTAATGGCGCAAATCAGCATAGTGGACACCGGTAATCTTCTTTGACCTTCTTAGTAATCAAACAAGGATCACACCCTTTGCATCGCAGAATACAGTGGCCATAACTTTCTTAACTGATCTTGAAGACTTGAATTTCTTTGGTGCCGGAGAAGTGGAATAGTGCCATTCCATGGATTGACGTTTTGACTCGGGATCATAGTGGTAGACAATGTTTCATCACCCGATACTTATATCTTTTGGAATTTGACGAATTCCTTTTCAATTAGCTCTAAATATTTTCTGGCAATGTCAGTCTCTTTAGAATTTATAAACTTTGGCATCCAACGAGCAGATATCTTCTTCATCTGTAAATGTTCATAAATAATAGGTCCAATGGATCCATGGCTTAGACCTGTGTCTTCCTCAAGTTCAGCAAAGGTAATACGTCTATCTGACAGTATAAGTTTGTCTATCTCCTTGATTGAATCATCATTGATGGAAATTGAGGGACGTCCAGATTTAGGGTCATCATCAAGGCTTCTTCTCCCAGCCTTAAACATAGCTGCCCAACGTTTAACAGTGTAATGACGAGGGCACTTATCGCCATACGCTTGTGATGTGCGGTCATGAATATTTTGGAGAGTTCTTTTATCTATATCAAAACCTTGATGACTGCTGGAGCTCGTTCTTTTCCATTTCTGTGTCCATTTGGACCTATATCACGTTCAATTGGCTGTCACTTTTATACAAACGGCCTCAACAGACCATGTTCACTTGCAATGAACAACTCAAACAATGTACTACATTGACTAGTTCACTTTCTATAGGCCCACAGTTAAAACTGTGTCAGGTTTAGAACTTTTTGACCAGCCTTCGTATATGAAAATGATTTATAGCCACTTTGAAAATTAGATGACAAATGAGAACACCCGATATTGAGAACTTTATTGATGAAACACTTCATTCTTGATCATCTAAACGTTTTAGTTCAGGGCATTTTGTCAAAAATGAAAGCAAATGTCATCTGAAGTTAACTGGGAACAACAATATGTGAATGCTGGATTTCATGACAGATAACATCTTTGTGAAATGTGGGGATAAGATATTATGGCATAAAGTAGGCATCCCCACATCTACCAATTGTGCTCTTCCCCTCATTGTTGATTTGTTTCTCTATGAGCTTTTGCAGAATTCCTGCTCGGCTTAGCAACATTAAAACCAATTTAACCAAGAAGATTAACATATGCTTCAGGAATATCGAAGATCTGATACAATTCAATAATGGTCAAAGAGCCACATCCCTTCCTCTGATTTTCCCACCCGTACTACAAATAAAAGGTACCAGTCTAATCTGTTTCATATGTAGACCCAAAGTGACCCAAAACTATCCTTCAAGACTGTATGACAAGAGGGATCCAATAGTCAACTTTCCCTTTCTGTCGAGCAATATTCTATCAACTCAAGCCCATGTCTACATTTCACAAATTTTGAGATCAAGCATGTTCTCTCTATGACGCATTTTAAAGAGAGTCATATTGCACTTACTGAAAAGTTGTTTTATCGGGGTTACAACATTCAAGGCCTAAGCAAAGCTTTGAAAAGGTGTTATAGTAGAGAGCATTTCCAATCTTGATGCATCAGTGACAAATAGTGACGCAAAAGGCAATTCCATATCTGGACTTGTGTCATATGTTTCCGTTTTTTTAGATGATCAATTGACTTGCCTTTGTATGGGATATGTGACGGGTGCCACCGGTGGTAAAGGATACGCTCAACTTTTCGCGAACAGCGGATATCATCACTTTTTGATGGTGATTCAAAGACACATGCTCATGATAAAGTCGGAATCGTACAATCATACTTCTTTAGTCTAATATTTGTTCATAATTTATATATTGCCAATCTTGTCTTTATGTCTTCCGTGTTCTAGTCACACATTTGTTTCCATTTCAGTGGAGGAAAATAACATTCATCTAATACTTACCGCCGCTTTTTGTAAACTATAAAGAAGAACCATACATTGTGATTGATTTGTGTTTCCCGAAACCACCGGGTTTTAAAGAAATATAATAGGTTTGGAGTAGGTTAAATGTGGAAAATGTCTGACAAGTATGGCATCATGATATATGCGAGTGGGATAGCTACTGTTTGGTGATCAAATTTAATTCTTAGTGTTGTTTCTACTAAGATGGGTTTTTGATAATAAGAGCTCACCTGGAAAGATATTCACCAGATTATACTATCAGCAAAGACAGAAACTTAAAACAAGTTGCTGTATGCATCGACATTCAAATATTTTGAATTATTTTCTGCATTAATAGCCAGGAAATAAAAACGTCAACGCTAGAGAATAATCACTCTCGATTATCCCACTAAACAGATACCACTGGGTGTAAAAAGCAAACTAGTGGAATATTTTAATAAAAATGGATCACTGAAATCATGGATGACACCAGGTGTTCGCGAAAAGGACAAGCCAGTCCTGCCCTATCAGAAGCATCCGCCACAATTTGCAAAAAGGTATGTATTTGTTGCCTGACACTCCACAGCCATTCCCCTGTCATGCAATGCGTCATGTAAACAAACCAGACTATCAAGTGAAGGTCAGAAATCCAGTCACACGATAGAGCATTTACTGATTTTGTTGAAACCAAAAAAAATATTTTAATATATTGTTAAAAAGATTCTTGAATAAAATTCAAAAACAGGAAGCAACAATTTCATGTACGCTCTGACATGGACTGTAATATATTATTAATGTTATTATACGCCAAGGAGTGTCATGTACAACATATTGGACAAACAGAGTGCTTGAGAGACAGAATAGGCGTCCATAAACAGATAAAGGACCCCATGCAAGGTTCATCCCCTTAAGCGCTCGACAAATGCGCAGCAGGAAAAGAAATAGAATTTAAGATATACCCTTTCTGTAAAATGAATACTGCTGATGCCCAGCAGTGTAAAGATAAAAAACTGTTTTCATTAAAAGGTTGTGCCCATCTTTAAATAAGTAGCGCATGGAATATGAACTATATTTGTATTTATTGTGAAAGTTACCACTGTCATTGTAAAGACGCAGTCTTATAACTATAATCACTTCTCCCTGAAGATACAATTGAAAGTGAGGTGAAATGGGCTTTAACGTCGCGTCCAAGATTGCACTTATATAGCGAGGGGGGTGTACGTGTGTGTGTTTGTGTGGCTGCTTGTACTAGTCCGGACTGATGCCGATTTATAGTGCTAGCTCACTGAGATACCATGCCGCAGTTTAACATGAATACCCAACTCAGACTCAGTATACTGACGCCGAGCCGACAAGTCCTTGTTTTAGCCCCTTAATGCCGAGCGCCAGACAGGGTAACAAAAAGTACCATCTTTTAACGTCTTTTGGTATGACGCGGCCGGGGATCGAACCCCGGACCTTCCGCTCTCCGGGCGTACGCTCTACGACTAGAGCACGGAGGCGGTCAGATACAATTGAAACATGTAGAACGATTCGTGTCATTATTGCGTGACTTTCTTTTTATATATATTTCTTATATATAAAATCGTGTTGTCTATATATTTGTAGGATCATGAACATGACTAGATAGCTATCGTGGGTCATTAGATCCCCACAAATGAACCTGTTATCTACATTTCATGACATAACCGCGCACGGGAACATACGCCCTGCGTGCACCTGCTGTGCGCAGAATCACAACATCGTGACTGGCTGACAGGGTTGGTGTTGGTGTCATTTGAAACAGAAAGTATATAAGAGGATCAACCGAATGAAGACTTTACTTTGAAAGCTTTTCGCTTAACTCCAGACATGAAAGTAACACTGGTTCTCGTCATTGTCAGCACTATTATTGGTGAGTTGAAGATACTAACGGCTTTAATAGTTTAGTTAGTGTCTACGTTAGCCGATGAGATTTGTTATGTGCATGTATTTTTTATAATGATAATAGTTCATATTATTCATAGATAATATTATTAATTTGCAATGCGCCTTTTTCCATGCTGGATATCAATGCGTTCTATTATGACTCCGGGAAATGAATCCGTGTGCACTACATTTCAGCTCCCTGGGCAATATATAATCTGATCTGCGTATGATGCACTAGAACACTAATAGTCTCATAACCACCTCACCGAAAGGGGAACCCAATCACTGTTGAGTGAACAGAGGCATGTTTCGAACAAAGGCACTTGCCGTTGGAAAACACCACATGTACTACTTGGGCTACAGTGTTGGGCAGGTCCAAGAAACTCTTAGAAAACAAGGCTGCCAAACATGTTCAGCCATCCAATTGCTTTCTTCCACAAACGGTGCTTAAAGCCTTGACCTGTGACCTCCAAACAGGATCGCGTGCCCCAACTTCTAATGAGATATTGTTTCTTACGTTCAGCTGTGATCGACAGCGAACCCTGCAGGGTTGACAACGACTGCATTCACACCTTATGTGATAGTACCGGAAGGCTTGCCTGCTCTCATGACATATGTACCTGTCTGGTTGCAGCCAATAGCTGCATCACAGGTAAGTCGGTTTACAAAATAGTGACCATAATAACTGCAGGCAACATATTTCATTATGTGAACGTTTTATTTAGGCATCTGGAGAGGTTCTCCTACAAGAAAAGGTGGTGACTATAAGTCAATAAACAAATTGGGTTTTATGCCGTTGATATTATTTTTTAGACAAATGTAGAAGGAACGACAAATATGATACAGAACTAAGATGATTACCATTTTGTTGAAACCATTGGCAATACAAAAAACCCAATCATGGCGAATCTGTGATTCAAACCCACTACTAACGTAGCGACAGCAAAACCCTGGCACAAAACTGCAAATAAGACATGCCCTTTAAATACAAGCCTGCATCAAATGAATGATGGAATCTAGTTCAAACCTCTGACAAATGTTTTTGTCCTGTGTTGTTAAGAAGGAGGTTTATATTTCAGAAACTTGCAGAGACCGCCCTGACTGCGACAGCTGCATCTGTAGAGACACACATGACGAACGCCATTGCTTCGACGGCCACTGCCTTTGTGGACGTGGTGCACAGGTCGGCCCTGGTGGACCTGGCGTGTAAGTAACAATAGTTACAGCCGGAGGTTGTGAGGCATAGTTTTGGTTGCTACACTTGAATCAGTTTGACGTTTCATTGACTTTTTAATTACTGTCGAAAGAAATTTGAAGAATTTGTTTGCTTTTTATGCTTGTTTGGTTTTATGTCAGGGGCAAATGTCTAAATTTAGCCTGAATGTGATTTGGGACGTCAACGCTTTGAGGGTGTTGGTTCAGAATGTTGGTGAAACACAATATTAGGAATATGATTTTAGTCGTGCATATGTTGGTAAAACATACATAGTCGTCTTTGTATGGCATGCATATTTGTCTCATCTCATTTCAGTGGTAATACTTAAATCATTCGACATATAGTAACACTATATCAGTCCTGTTTGTTTGTTTGTTGTTTAACGCCGCACTCAGCAATAGTCCAGCTATACGACGGCGGTTTGGATATATGGTAAATAATGTAAATGTAAAACGTCGACGTTTAGGAATCAGTGTCGATCATCTACCTAAACAGATTTCATTGGGCGTAAAAGGCAAAATTGCCATGAAAATTATATGAATGGATCACTGAAAATCAATGATGACACCAGGGGTTGTTCCGCAAAGCGATTGCCATCCACATCCATATTATAGTTCTTACTCCAATTCAATTTCTTACTAAATATTCAAGTATGAAAATGCCACTTTTCATCTACCTTTTTAATTTCAGAGGTAAATAAATCCTGAAAGGAGGAAAACCCATGGAAATTATTCCTACCTTGTTGGATACACACATGTACACATGTGAAATAAACCTACTACTACCAATTACTGGTTTGTTTTGATGCTGAATACTCTTATTGAATTGATGCTTTACCTGCTTATACCTATGGAGAACATCCTGTGGTTATTCCGTGTTTCTAGCCTATCCTCGTCAGATCAAGATACAATGTTTGGATCTGGATTGGCTAGATTTACGTGACGTCGCTTTTCATACAGTCGCGACTCTCAAAGGGACGACATGAATTGGGTGGACAGGCCCGGTGGATTAGTTGATTGATCAACCGATGATCTGTCTGCTTCATACTCGACACATGCCCCAATGGTGTAAGTAAACCTTCGATTGGTAGGTTGGTTTGTTGTTTAACACCGCACTCAGCATTATACCAGGTGTATGACGACGGTCTGTAAATAATCGAGTCTGGACCAGACAATCCAGTGATTAACATCATGAGCATCGATCCACGCATTTGGGATCGATGACCTGCATCAAGACAGCAGGCCTGACCAACCGATCCCGTTAGTCGCCTTTTACGACAAGCATAGTCACCTTTTTACGGCAAGCATGGTTTGCTGAAGACCCCGGAATCTTCACGGGACTGAAAACCTAAGTGACAACATTGCTGGGATACAAAAGATCGATTTCATAAACCTTGGCGTTTCGAAAATATTGTAAATAAAAGCGACAGAGGACATTTCCTTAATCAGTGGAAATCTCTATTTAAAGTTTTCAACTAAATCATAAAGATGTGTTTACGAGTAAAGTATAGTGCAGCCGTTTCGTGAAAAATTGTGGACTTTGTGGTGAAAACATGAAACTTAGTACAGTTGTAGGTGATGACATTCCAAATAGTTAAAGATATGGGGCCACCCAAAAAATCCAACATGGCCGCCTTAGAGTGAGTGAGTGAGTGAGTTGGGTTTAACGCCGCTTTTAACATTATTCCAGTTATATCACGGCGTGTCAGCTTAATGTGGGAGGAAAGCCCGAAGTGATGCAGGTCTCAGACGTCTTCCACTTCTGTGAAACCCACGAGCACGGGTATGGTGCTGACACACCTAGAAACATAATCGGGGCGAACCGGGATTCGAATCCAAAATCATAGGTTTCAGGCGTGCCAAAGGGAAGCAACTCTGCACAGCGAATCGCGGCCCCTTAGACGACTGGGCCACCCATGCCCCCTCACTGTGACTATGGCTTCAAACAACATTCTCCACTCCGTCTGGAATATGCATAGTAGAAGTAACCCAGTGAATCAGAGAGACTTCAATAACTCGAAGTCGAACACACATCGAGTTACGCGTAGCACCGAGGGTGAGTGAGTGAGTGAGTGAGTGAGTGAGTGAGTGAGTTTAACGTTGTAACGGCATTATCACAGCAAAAAAAATGCAGTTTCCGGTATCCGGATACCTGCCGGATACCACCGGACACTTACCCAAAACGCGTCCGGGTATCCGGTGGCAGATACCTTGCCGGATACCAGATCTGTGGTATCCGGCATGGACACCTCACCGGAAAGTATATCACCTGGAATCCGGGTATCCGGCACCGGATACCTCACCGGATACCTCAATCTGGGTGTCCAGGGATCCGGCACCGGATACCTCATTCTGAGTTTCCAAAAACATGTCACAATTTGGGGGGTGCATTTTGTTCAATTAAGTGTGAAACACCTAAAAATATATTGGAAACTAACCATGAAAATTGAACATTGCTGAAGGTATCCGGCAGGTATCCGGCAGGTATCCGGAAGCAATTTTTTGAGATGTCTTTCTCCTAGTAAATAATGTTAGCCTGGGCATAGCAGATAGCTGTAGTAATATTCTGTGCTATTTTAGTTGTAAATATCCCCTTGAAGTTGAGATCTATGGGCATGTACTTTTGGTGAAAACATTTTTCAAGTTCATATATATTTCAATTTAGATGTTCAGCGTATTAAATGAAAAGCATTCAGTCCTGGTATGATGGTATCCTTACATATCATCTTCATATTCCCAGTTTGTTTTAGCCTAGTGGTTGAAGCATTCGATTCACCACATCGGTACATTGCTTGGTGTCACCCATCATAATATTGTTTGAATTTTGCTCATAAAGTGGCATAACACCATACTCACTCTGACAAAAAAATGAAAGTCATTGGCTATGTGCTCACTTGGGCCTTTGTTCCTGGTGAGATTAAAAGTTTATTTTGGAACTGTATCAATACTTGTTACATCTTGACAGACGAGTTTCATTGAAGTTCGAAACAGAATATCATTAACCCAAATGGGTGCATAAGACTAATGGCATCCACAGAAAACACCCAATAAAGTACTGGTACATAAAAATATCAATGTAACTTTTCTACTGACATGGAACTAAAAACTTCGTTCAGTGAACTGTATTAATTGTAGGAAAACATTCAGGGCATTAGTATATTTGATATATGTTAGCACCTATGTTATGAATGATCAATATCATATTTCTTTAAAGAAGCAAAACAAAAAAATTGTTAAGATAAAAAATCATATTTATTGATTTTATGACATTTCATTGGTTCAGTAACCAGAGGTGTTTGCAAGAACATTCAAAAACAGAAACAGATGCTTCAATGCCATTTTCTAAATAAACAAATTAGTCAAATCTCAGAAGAATTTCAAGGTAGAAGAATATCTAAAGTCAATTATGTTTGTGCAGTAAACCACAAAAGTCATTCAGATTTGTATAGTCAGCGTCAGTGTACACCACATAAACAGTCTCACTGCTGTGGTATTGATTCCTTTAGACTTGATTAATGTCGTAATAAAACAACCTACAGAATCACACTGATGTGGCATTATTCATTCAGAATCATCACTTTCTGAGGTGAACCTGTTAGTTGTTCTGGGGAGGATTATTCATCATCCGGAGAGTCCTTTGTATGACTTGTCTGATCTGGTGTCATTGTGAAATCCAGGTGCCTGAAACAATATATAACATCTTTAAAAGCTTGTTATTAAAAATATAAGAAACACACATATATTGACAAAGGGTAAAAATTTGGTTTCTCAATGAGTAAGGTAATGACAATTTATCAAGCAACTGTTAACCAAACCATGTTAACCAATGTAAAAAAGCCATAGCAAACAGTAAATTGTACAGAAAATACAAAATTGTAATTGATCTTCTGAAAACAATTCCTGTAGTGCCATAAGGCAGGCTCACCTGAATTTTTCTCAAATGTTTGCATTACATCAAAACATAAGGAAAGGTAAACAAGGCAATGCAAATTGCATAAAATAGGTTCTTATACATAAAAACAGAACTAAAGTATTTGACGTAATAAGCGCCTCGCTCTAATAAGCGCCCATGGGAATATTTGCTAATATATTGGCTAGTGAACAATCCCAATTAGGACCCTTTCCAATTAATCAATGTATACAAGACTTATTTATTTGCGTATAATACACACTTGTGTGTGATATGCATTATCATATTTTTATCATTTATCCTATCTTTAATTCAGATTAACAATAACGGCAAAAACTGCCAAATATATTGGTCAAGTGTAATCATAATTTAAGTAGTTCTATTTGGTTTTGGAACTTTTCAAGGGTAATTGTAAATCATTTGATTGTTATAAAGTTACACAGTATTGCATCTATCGTCTGTTTCTAAATACAGTGGAACCTATCTTTGACTTGTGTGACATAATTGAATCATACCCCAAGTTCATTATGCATTGTTATGCATCTGCACAGAGTGGTCAAAGTCCTTGTCACACACATAGTTTGCTACAAGGCAGAATCCAATAAGTACAGTTGAGACATCAGGCTGTATCCAGACAAACTGTCTGATAACCTCAAGTATGGTCTTGGTCGCATCAAGGGATGTAGCTAATCCTAAATAAACATTAAACAAGTGACATAATCTCTTCTACAGAACACTTGATCAAAGCCTGCCCCACCTTTGATGTTTATCATCTCGTTACGCTCACAACAGCTCATTAGCAAGATGAGCTCAATGTCAACTCATGGTGGATTAGGGATTAACAGGGCAATAAGTGTCAGGTGGGTATTATCACTTGCAATTGTCTGTTAATTACTTAATTGAGTAGTGACGGCTTAATTAGTTTCCAACCACACTGACTGTTATGTTACTTATCAAGTCAGTTTACTGGTAACATGTGTCTGTGGACCAAGGAAATGTATCATGCCAGATACTTAAAAAGTTCTACTCATAAGTAATAAAATAATGACAGTTTTGATATGCAATTCTCCCTACAAAGACATTTAACATTTGATATACATAAACTGTCTGTTGAAGCTATGATGATGCTAATATACAAGTCGCACTAAACAACCTATTCATATACTGGTACCTAGCCAAACAAACATAATTTTTTTTATGTGTATGCACATGCTTGTACACATATACCTCTACTGGCATATCACACATACAAACAATCATTAGATGGATGTAATCGTTCAAAAATATTTGACATACAAAAACAAGTGAACAGATTCTGTAATTGCATGGTTAATATTGGGAGATGTTTTAGCATTTCCATTTTCACAGAATCGAAGGCATATCCTTTCATGACTCAGATCAGCTTGTAGTGATTTAAATTCACATAAAACTGATTCATGTCAAATGACCTATCCCGCATGTGTGGGACCTGTTATAAAAATACCATTCATTACTTATTTGTGTGTCCAAATTATGCTATTATTAGAAATAATAGGTATTATTATACAGCATGGATATGATATAAGAAAGCTTTATATGGAATTGTTGAAAATTATGTACAGGAAAACATTGAAATAAATCAATCAATACGTGCATTTATCTCAGAATCTGGTAGATTTAATCAATATGGACTTCTCCTTCATTATCTACTTATAATCAGATGATTACATTATTGCTCAACTGATAGTTTGCAATAGTATAGAATTAGTATTTTATTAATACTTATTTTGTATTTCAGCATCATTTAGATAAGCCATCGGCTTGTTTGCAAATCCAGTTCACTATAAAAAAAATATATGTTTAAAACACATGTAGTAGAACATATTGCAATAGTTAAGACCCGAAAAGAAGTTATGTGTAGGATCTTCAAAATGGTATCCACAAGAGCAGGTTGTAGAATCATGTTGGTGTTTGTTGTTTAACTCTGCACTCAGCCATATTCCAGCTATATGACGGCGGTCTGTAAATAATCAAGTCTGGACCAGTCTATCCAGTGATTGACATCATGAGCATCGATCCACACAATTGGGATACAATGACATGGATCAACCAAGTCAGGGAGCCTGATCACCCGATCCATTAAGTTATCTCTCACAACTAGCATAGGTTGATCATGTTGATGGGGACTAACTTCAACCTGGAATCCCCACGTGAGTAAGTATGCGGCTGTTAGCTTTGTTTGATGTTTAACGCCACACTCAGCAATATCGCAGCTATGTGGCAGGAATCAAACCTGGGTCTTCAGCACGAAGAGTGAACGCTTCAACCGCTAGGCTACCCCACCACCAAAAATTCCCCCATGATAAAGTTGTCATCATGGTTATTGTTCAACTTGTTCAAGTGAAAATGTTCATACCCTTAAAATGTCTTTTCTTCCACTTCACGATGATCTCTGATGCAAAACTTCCCTGTTATTAAAGCTGTTCTTGATTCTTCACATCTGGAAAAATATGTTGAGGCTATTAATCATTCTCACAGAGTACAGGGAGTATATGAAATAAGACAGTGAGTCACATTAGCAAACAAATTATCCAGTTAAAGTAAACATATTTCTACATTATATACATAAGCAAATACTAACATATGATAGACAGGCTACTTGTCATATAAAAATATAATTATACATTTACTTACATGTTGGCTATAAAAGTTAATGTGTCACATGTGACAGGCTTACATGTGGTAAATTACTTTAATACGTGATCATTGTAATATTCACATATTCCTTACCTTAATGTGTCACCTCAGCTGCAACCTCAATATTTGGCCAGTTTTGACGAAATGACCGATCGTGTTCAGTGTATAAGCTGGGCCTCGTCTCTAATATAACTTGGCGCAAGTTGACGACGCGCATAGAGAGCCGGGAACCAGCTTATGTCGGGTTAACCTGGTTCCCGGCTCCCTATGCGCGTCGTCAACTTGCGCCAAACAATAATGTGATATTAGAGACGGGGCCCAGCTTAGTGTTAACCCGGAACAAGCCATTTTACCCATATTCCCCTACGGTCCAGGGCGCCATTTTAGAACATGGATGTAAACAAACCTCGTGTATCGATATACACTGTGATTCTTGATTACGATAAGCTTACCTCGTGTATCGATACATTGTTCTCATTCACCTCCACCACGGAAATGCCGGCCGAAGTTCCTCTCAGCCATCCACAACGCGAAAGTCAACAGTATTTGGAAAGGCGATTGGCATTGCCAGGTACGTAGCAGGGCTTCGAGGCCTTATGATTTCTGTGCAGAGATCTTATGGAACGGATTGATGTAGATATTTTCCTGCTCTACATACTTTACCGTAAACGCCAAGGGTCCTTTTTTTAGTATTATGGTCAACTTTTTTTGGTAGCATAAGAGGCGTAATGGATTTGTGGTCAAAACAAGATGATTCAAATTAGATCCGCTTTTTTATAGATAATGAAGAAAAGTACCAAGATCTAGGAACGATTATTAACTCTTAACTTTCGTGGGATGCTAATACAGATTATAATTTACAATAATGGCCACCAAAGACTTTATTTTTTTTACGCTTAGGATATTGTTATAATTACACTGTTATGTCCTTGTTTTGTATAAGCTTCATAACTTAATCATTCAATATTTCATGGAATGACTCTGACCTTGGCGAGGATCTTTTTTGCAACAAGTGATTCCTTATGTAAAGTGTATGTTGAATGACCCTGGCTTTGTTGTCAAATAATTGTTTGACAGTTGTTAAATATGGGGTTATGTTTTATCTCTGAATGTTTGGGATGAAATATTTTAATAAGGACAGTTCTAAGTTGGAAACTCAACTGGGGCCTTTTCAATTGAATTCAATGTACAGCATGTACAGTTTGGACATTTCTCTAATGTGAATGCTACTTATGTTTGCAGAATGTCTGAATGAATGAGTCAGTCATCTGCACAGCATCAATGGAAAAAGGGAAGCAATGAGGAACAAGAGAAGAGTAGCAGTGAGTGGTAAATATTTGAAATTATTCTGTTTGGTTCATCATGTTCATGTAGCTATTCTGCAAATATTTCTTCAGTTTGCTTGTTCTTTATCACCTGTTGGCATGGATGGCCTAATTATCAAAGGCACTACAACTTGCTGTGCATAGTTGCATCTCTTGGGCTTGACAGAAACCGATGGTTGTGGGTTTGAATCGAGGGTAGCATCATACACTTGCTTGTGGGTTTCATCAAAGTGGTAAACATGTAAGACCTGCATCACTTCGGGCTTTCTTCCCACATCAAGCTTACATGCCGTGATATAACTGGAATACTGTTCAAAGAGGCGTTAAACCCAATTCACTCATTTAACACCACATCCAGCAATAGTTCGGCTAAATGACAAGGATTATAAATTAATCAAATCTCAAATCTCAACTAGACAAACCAGAGATTAATGTTATGAGCTCGATCCAGACGCACCGATGATGACTGTTATGGACAACATCCCATGTTCTTGGGTACGATTACGAGCTTTCAATGAGCCCACTTGCTACCTCATCTATTACTTTGGCTTGTATGGCAAGCATAGGTTGCTAGGAACATTTTTAAGAGATGTCAGTTAATGATTGTTTCAACTCATCAGCATGGAACAATATATATCTCAAATGTTTGGTATATAACAAAACTCAAAGATGATAAATTAAGTGAATTTGCTGCCTTTTATCTGTAAGTACATGTTGCAACAATTCTTTTCTTTTGCTACAATCTTTATACATAATTTTGCAGAAACTGAAGTCCAGCTTGAGATACCCGGATGACAGGTTGACAGTCTGGAAGGACCCTTCCAGATATCCGAAGTGATTGGCAGACAGCGATGAGGAGAGTCCTGTTATTTCAATGGGAGCCTACCGAGAAGTTATATGCCAATTGACACTGGGACACACTCACAAAGGGTGGTCAGGCAAATGTGAGAAGACCAACCAATGCCAAGTCGGAGTGGGATCCTTCAAGGACGTTGAAGAAATTATTGTCTTTGGCCATGTGGTAATCACTTGAAAGGAATGATGTTTGCGACTACTTGTCTATAAATGTGGACCCAAACACCAAATAGAATGTTCACAATTCTACTAACACAATGCAACAGGGATAGAGCCCATCTGGCCTCCCCTCATCCTGGTTCCTGTTTTTCCATGGCAATATAGAAGGAAAAGGATGTTTGAGGGCAAGTAACTCTGAACTGGTGAGCATGGTCTGCTGATGCTTTCAAGCGAACAGTTATCCCGCTCTGTTATGAGTATTGAAGAATAGGAGGAAAGTGCATACTGCATCAGGAACCATTATATGAACACTGTTCAATGTGTGATATATGCATATAAATAAAAGAAATTGATAATTTGTTTGTTGTTTGTTTCTTTAGCCAGCTGTGTAAATGGGGATTTTCCAATATTTTGCCTCAGTTTGATAGCCACAGTTATCGTATAAAACCATGCATTGCTTGGACATCTTTGGAATAACACATTGATCTGCTATGTCAAAGGTCAATGTCACAGCCAGACAAAAAAATTGTTAATGGCCAAACTCTTCCTTAGGGCAGGGATAGAAGTTGGCAACAGGTCATACACTTACTTTTTATCCCCCGGCATATAATACGGGGGATATAGTGATCAGCCTGTCTGTCCGTCTGTCCGTCCGTAATCATTTCCTTTTCCGGGGCAGGATTCCCAAACCATTCAGTGTATTTGATCGAAACTTGGCAACTCTTATCAGGCACATACTGAAGTGGTGCCTTTTGATATTTTGGGATTTTTCTAATTTTTATTTTTTTAAATTTTTATGGAATGAAGTTGGACATAGACTCAATTGGGGATGGGGTTCGTTTCCGGGGCAGAATTCGAAAACCATTCAGTGTATTTGATCGAAACTTGGCAACTCTTATCAGGCACATACTGAAGTGGTGCCTTTTGATATTTTGGGATTTTTCTAATTTTTATTTTTTAAAATTTTTATGGAATGAAGTTGGACATAGACTCAATTGGGGATGGGGTTTGTTTCCGGGGCAGAATTCGAAAACCATTCAGTGTATTTGATCGAAACTTGGCAACTCTTATCAGGCACATACTGAAGTGGTGCCTTTTGATATTTTGGGATTTTTCTAATTTTTATTTTTTAAAATTTTTATGGAATGAAGTTGGACATAGACTCAATTGGGGATGGGGTTCGTTTCCGGGGCAGAATTCGAAAACCATTCAGTGTATTTGATCGAAACTTGGCAAAGCTATCATGCACATACTGAAGTGGTGCCTTTCAAATTTTTGGGATTTTTCTAATTTTTATTTTTTATTTTTTTTTAATGGAATCAAGTTGGACATAGACTCAATTGGGGATGAGGTTCATTTCTGGGGCAGAATTCGAAAAACATTCAATGTATTTGATCGAAACTTGGCATTCATATGGATGCGACCATGGTGGATCTTTTGTGGGTAAACAATGTATGCTTCTTAAAGAACATTCAACTGTTGACTCATTACATACAGAAATGGACTAGTGGTTACTTTACAGACAGCTGCCGGGGGGATATGTCATCTTTCTGATGACTCTTGTTCTCTAATGTGCCTTTTCCCGCAGAAGTCTAAATAACTCTTATACACATAGTTGTATATCATTGTCATATGTTTGTCAATATTACACTGAATGAAGCACTTTACAATTGTTTTTGAAATAGTCGCAACTGATATTGAAGGTCAAATTAGCTTTCAATGTCTTTCAGTAAAAATGTTCACAGTAACTGAGGAACAGCTCTCTGTAGTGTGATGAAATCTGGTACATGTCACCCTCAGAGTGAGGCATATTGTGTTTCAAACTTAAATGAAGCTGGTATGCTCATAACAAGTACTTGTACCTTTACAAATAATCATATTATCATCTCACTAGGACCAAAGGCCCAAGTGAGCACACAGTCGATGAGTTTATACTTTCACTCAGAATAATCTGGAAGTCTGAACATGAAATTTAAGGATATCATCATACATGTATTAGAACTGATGTTTGTTCATGAAACAGCTTAACATCTAAAAAGAATTATAGATGAAATTGAAAAAAATTGTCTTCTCCAAAAGTACATGCCCATAGATCTCAACTTTAAGGGGATATTTACAACTAAAATGACACAGAATATTACTACAGCTATCTGATATGCCCAGGCTAACATTATTTACCAGAAATAAGACATCTCGAAAAATTGCATCCGGATACCTGCCGGATACCTTCAGCAATGTTCAATTTTCATGGTTAGTTTCCAATATATATTTAGGTGTTTCACACTTAATTGAACAAAATGCACCCCCAAATTGTGACATGTTTTTGGAAACTCAGAATGAGGTATCCGGTGCCGGATTCTTGGTATCCGGTGCGGATCCTTGGACACCCAGATGGAGGTATCCGGTGAGGTATCCGGTGCCGGATACCCGGATTCCAGGTGGCATACTTTCAGGTGAGGTGTCCATGCCGGATACCACGGATCTGGTATCCGGCAAGGTATCTGCCACCGGATACCCGGACGCGTTTTGGGTAAGTGTCCGGTGGTATCCGGCAGGTATCCGGATACCGGAAACTGCATTTTTTTTGCTGTGTATATCGGCCAAATAGCAATGCTGTAGTACCGAGAAAAAAAGAATCAAAGAGCCAATAACGATTCTACAGGGATCAAATAGGGGAACGTTGTCTCAAACGATATATCGAGACAATGGATTCGAGTTAAGAGGTTTCGTCGTATTGTAAAAAAAGAGTTTGTCCAGTAGTGTGCACAGCGCCTCACGATGGCTGGTGAAGCAAGCAGAGACGAGGCAGGTGCACTCGTCATTGACGCATGATAGCTGGTAGTTGGTGTCGCACTTCTCTCGGGAGCAGGTGCTGGCGTCACTGCCGCTGCACCGTTCGCTGCTGACGACCCCTGGAAAATTAAGACAAAATATGTATTTATGAAAAGGGATCTCATTTATTAATTAGTGCGAGGTAAAATGAGGTTTAAGCGTCGCGTTCAAAATCATTTACATATATAGCGATGTGCATGTGTGTGAATGTGTGTGTGTGTGTGAGTGTGTGTGTGTGTGAGTGTGTGTGTGTGTGTGTGTGTGTGTGTGTGTGTGTGTGTGTGAGTGAGTGTGTGAGAGAGAGAGAGAGAGAGTGTGTGTGTGTGTGTGTGTGTGTGTGTGTGTGTGTGTGTGTGTGTGTGTTTTTGTACCTATCGAATTTGTTTAAATAACCAAAAATAAAAACCAAAAAACAAAATAGACTCAACTGTCGATCGATATGGTAAGGGAAATAAATATTTACTTTGAACGCTTCGTTTCTTAATTTTACCCTACTTCCTTACTGTCAAGAAATTTCTTTAAAAATAAAAAAAACTTATTTCTCAACTGCTTACAAATATTTTCGAAAAATAATGCGTTTGTTGAAACTTTCGTGGATGATATCCGTGTTTCACTTAAATATACAGACTTGACGCTTATTAAATTGCAAATTCAAATTCGTTCGTGAATATAACAGGTTCTTTAATAAAATACACGTTTATCAAAGGAAGGGTTACCTTCCTGTCTTGCAGTGTTTGTTATCTGTCGCAGGAAAAATTCCGATGTTCCAGTGCAATGATACGTATTTGACTTAAACCTTATAGAATATTAATCAGCAAATGGGATTTATTGAAACAAAGGACTCGTTTTCTGTGGAATTCCTGTTTGGTGAGGGAATGATTGAGTGAGTTAGTTCTTTTTTCAATTTTCCAGTAATGGAGACACCAGATAGCTTCACACTTTTTTTACCATACGGGGAATCGAACCTGAGCCTTTGGTGTGACGGGCGATCACAAGATTACGAAATTTATTGTTCATATTGTTTTACTTTTTGGGGTGTATGGTATACAATGTGGATGAATTGTACTTATTGATACTTCTAAAATCTTCATGGCTGTTGAGATTTAACTCCGCTATGTCAGCTGACGTCATACCCGGGCGTGTATACACTAACAGAAATAGACCAGTGACGATCCGGGGTAGAATCGGTCTTCAACCCATGCTTGCTGCAAAATGCGACTGTGCTTGTCGAAAGAGGCGACCAACGAGATTGGGTGGCCAGACTCGCTGACTTGGTTGATGCATGTCATCGATCTCAATTGCGTGGATCGATCCTCATGATGTCAATCACTAGATTGTCTGGTCCAGACTCGATTATTTACAGACCGCCGTCATATATCTGGAATATTGCTGAGTGCGGCGTTTAACAAAAAACAAACAAAATACAATACACATAAGTATTCTGAATGTATGTTACTTACTCTAAGACGGCCTCACATGGGCAACATTACTTCGCAAACATAAACTCCTTAATGTTTGCCAACTATTGTTTTCACACGATACATATCCAAGGTTGTCGTAAGAAGCGTCTAAACGCACCAGGTGGCCAGGCTGGTTGACTTCATGTCATCGTATCCCAATTGCGGGGATTGATGCTCATGATGTCAGTCACCGGATTGTCTAGACCAGACTCAATTATTTACAGAGCTATAGTCCATATAGTGCGGTATCAAACACACATGCAAACACTTCTCTCAAATGCCGACGCTATTTTGTAGCAGACCTCAATACAAATCGGTAAATGTAAGTCCCTTTACATAATTGTTTTAAAGAGACGGTAAGGCAGGACCGGGAGTAAATGAGACACAAGTGAGATATTAAACACAAGTGAGATAATAAACACAAATGAGGTGTTAAACACAAATGGGGGTTAAACACAAATGAGATATTAAACACAAATGGGATGTTAAACACAGAGAACATGTTCGACACAAATGAGATGTTAAACACAAATGAGATGTTAAACACAAATGAGATGTTAAACACAAATAAGATGTTAATCACAAATGAGATATTAAACACAAAAGAGATGTTAAACACAAAGACGATTTTAATCACTTTACCTGGATGGGTTCCACAGCTGGACACCAGGCACGTGCAGGTTCCCCTCACTCAAGTCAAGGTCGAGAGGGCGTCGCAGCTTTCATGCCTGCAGGTGCTGGTATCATGGCCTTGGCATCCCTCGGCATCAACCAGGGCTACAAAAAACATTTATCATACCTCCATGTCAGAATGATGAGATCTGATTGGTTCACGTGATAGTGATAAAATACTATGTATCCCACCTTGGAGGGAAACAATTTCTTTATCGGGGGAATAAATCCCTCATATCCCGCCACGAACAAGAGAAGACATTTGGATTTCTGAGAGGAGGAATAAATCCCGTATACCTAGCTATTTCCGAATATGACAGTGTATTTATTGTTTAACAATGATTGTAAATGTGTGACATTGTTTCTGTTGAGATTCCGTAGACGCTCATTGCATTGTGTTTAGACAGTGATCAGTCGTCAGGAAGTTAGATGCCTGTGTGGTGTGTAAACTGCCAGTCCGGTATACCCAGGACGGCGATAGTATGTTATGGAAAATACTTTTCATGCAATTTCATCATATCGGGACCAGCTTCCAAGTAAGGATCGCTCATCATCCTAACCCATAATGGAAGCTTGACCACTGTCACTGCTGGCTATATATATTATCACTGACTTGTGCTATCACTACTGTATTTGATACTGACCACTGCCATCATATTATATACTGTCATTGAGTATTGTACTACCGCCCTATTGTGTTCTGCCAATGTAATTGCTGTGCAGTAATTGTTTTGATTTGTAAACCTAGTTTATGTTATAGTACATTTGTTGATTGTATACCGCTTGTTGGTTGTTTGATCGTTTCACACTAAGTTCCTTTACGTACAGATTTCTAGGTTAAAATATTGTTTCAATTTGGGAATCTACAACAGAGTCAATGAAAGTCACCTGGCACAGCAATCGAACAGCTGTTTTCTATCAATTTTGTGTTTGGTTTCATTCTTTCACAATGTCCTATTAAAACAAGTCGATAAGGTAAATTCGTTGTAGCAGTATCACGAGGACGTATGTGGTTTTATGCGTCTCGTGTCAAGTTTTATACCACGAACATGGCTAACGCGGGACGCATAAAACCACTTATCATACCTCCATGTCAGAGTGATGAGGATGTGATTGGTCCACGTGATCTTGATAAAATACTGTGTAACCCACCTTGCGGGGTAATAACTTTCTAAGCGGGGAATAAATATCTTATACCCCACCAAGAGCAAAACAGGCTGCACGTGGATTTCTGAGAGGCAGAATAAATCCCTCGTGATCCTGCTACAACTTGCAATGTGACTTTATTGTATAGGCGGCTTCACGCGGACAACAGAAGAACACAGATTGCCAACTTGTATTTTCACATTACAAAGGCGTGTTCTTGTTACATTAGTCCCTCTTCATTCCTTTCAAAGGTTCACGCCATTTTGTAGCGTAAAATCCATATGAATACTACGCAGTATCTGATTGACTGAAAGCAACCAACATACGTTTGACAACCATTCACATGTCAAAATCGAGTTTGAAACACAACATTGTCGGCCGAAATATTGGTTGGATATTCATTGCCAACGGTTTATCGAATTCCCCATACTGTTTTCGCAAACTGAATGGTCCCTGGGTGGTACAAGACAGTATGCCGTTCCCCAACATCATGGTCAATAGGGGTGACTATACGGGCACTGTACTGATACAATAGTATTGCAATGGTTAAAACACTATTGAATATGATACTGTATAACTATACGTTTATAACGAACACGCCTATAACGAACTGACGGATACAACAAACTTATTTTTTGTCCAAACATTTGCTATATATATGCTGTATATATGATTATAACGAACTACGGTTATAACGAACTCAAGAGGACCACTAAGTTTAGTTCGTTATAACCGTAGTTTACTCTACTATTGTAATATTGGTTCAGACACATGCATGGCTTTACTGTTGTAGTGGTACAAACTTCATAATATTGAAACACGTGTACCTATTCCTTCTCATAATTAGTGGGTAACGCTGATTGTCTGACAATGTTCTCAATGGACCCTCACATGTCTATTTAAACAAGGCGCCATGTGGACACAAAATAACGACGAACAGTTATGTTTCATAATATTTGTATGGAATTTCGTTATCCATTATAACTATTTTAATTTCACTTCTAATCACTAACACTGGTACTTGCGAAAGTTAATGTTAAGTAAATATAAATAGCTACATAGATAGTCATATAGATAGCTTCAAGGAAATATTTAACTTTCACGGTTTTTCGGCTGTACTTTGGTAGATAGATAAAACACCAACAATAGAGAATATCCATTCCGAAACAGTTGCGATGGCAAGTACAAAGCAAAACATTGGTGACATTTTTTGAATGGATAATTGAACACGAAACGGCTGCACTATCATCACTCGTAAACACATGCTTATGATTTAGTTGGAAACTTTAAAAAGAGATTTCCATTGATTAAGGAATTGTCCTCTGTCGCTTTTATTTACAATATTTTCGAAACGCCAAGGTTTATCAAAACAACCTTTATTAGATTGAGTTCTACTGATAACAAGCCAGGCTCCGTCTCTATATACATCTGTTTTAGACTTTTCAATAAAAACTGTCATGTGAGATTCATAAAACATTATATCCGAACGAGAAATATTAATCAGTTCAGAAGATCTTAAGAATCCAGCATAAGCCAACAAGCACATGCTAATATTCTCAAATCAGACAAAGATCCATTTACAATTCTTGAATCGTACACACCTTTAACAACAGACTTAGCCAATTTACATTAAGCTGCTTCCAACACATTTTTCACAAGACTATTTTCAGTAGGACTCTCAAGCCCCTCACTACAATGTGCGTGACGTAAGCTATAGAAGGCTTTAATGACTGGTGACACTGTACCATTCTGTAGATAAAAGATTAAAAGCACAATGCAGGTGCGAAATAGGTTATACCTTCCTCATACTCATAATAGTCCTCTGTAAGATTTTTTAGAAAAATGCAAATCATCAACAACGCCATCATGACTGAAATACTCAACTGACAGGTCTTGATTCCATTGGGATGAGCTTCCGGCTGCAAAACTGGACATTCTCTGGGCTGACACGTTGTTTTGGGGACAGTCTCTTCTGAAGTGACTGAAATCACCGCACGTGAAGCATGCTCCTGTCTTCTGACCTTTTGCACGAAAAGGCTGGTTTGTGATTGGTTGAATATGTCGCACAGAGGAGGCAGGAACAAAGCACCTTGCACGGGCCGGGAAAAGGTTGCTGATGGCCCCGATGACCTACTTAGATACGGCGCTTGGCGTGAGCGTTTCTTACGAATATTCTTTTCCAGCTAGCAGTTTATTAATTCTTTAGCGATCTGACTGAATTCTCCCCTCAACGCTCCGCTGAGGTCATTAAGAGACAATTCAAACTGTGCTTTTTTATTATCGAATGGTTGAAGAATAGCATCAAGTTTAGCGTCGGTATTCATGACTAAAACAATCTGATGGCCGTGCTTGCACTTTGAGCGAGAATGAACAATTTAAATCTTGACACCCCTTAAGTACCCCAGTTTAACGCCACATAGCGGGGCGGATTACTCACTTACATCAACGCCACACGCCACTAGGAGAAAGTAATTTTCTTCTAATTCATCCCTCAAACGAAAGAAATAATATTTTTACTCCATACTGGTGTATAAATTCACGATGTATAATTGACGGTATTATTGTATAAAGGGGCATCCAGCAATATTCCAGTATTATATATCACGATCGGATGTAAATAATCGATTGTGGACCAGACAATGGTGAATCACAAGAATCGATCCACGGAATATTGGGAAACGATGACATGCAATCAGCCAAGTCACCGAGCCTCACCTCGCGATCCATTTAATCACCTCTTATGACACGCATATGTGCTTATCTGGAATCTCCATGCGTCAGATTGCCTCTATTAATAAAAAAGGGAAGGCAATGGTGCTAGCTGATCCTTGGTGCAATAGCTATTCTTTTCTACTGTGATCTATATTGATTTGAGTGTGATAAACTGCAACAATTCTGGACCAAATGATTCACAAATGTCAACAAATGACATAACATCCAAACAGGATTAATACGAAAAGATCACTTATAAAGATTATTATAAAATAATTAATTCATTAGATATTTTAAACATGATTTTAATATACGGGGGCTGGTCAAAAAGTTTGAAACGTGACAAACAAAACCAACAATTATGAAAGTGTTTTTTTATAACATACACTTTTCATATCAGGCAATTCATATGTCAGGAAGGAGTCTTTGATGTCACCCTAAAAAAAAACATTCACGGCAGGTCTTCGTTGTCGTCATAGCGCTTTCCACAAAGGTGTTGTTTCAGTTGAGGAAACATGTAGAAGTCACTTGGTGCCAGGTCTCGCGAGTATGGAGGGTGAGGAAGCTCTTCGAACCCGCATTGTCTCAATGTCGAGAGGTGTGAGAAGAGGCATTCTCATGAAGTAGTAGAACTCCAGCAGTCAGCATTTCTCGCCGCTTTTCTTTGATAGAATCCCTCAGGCAATGACGCATTTCAGCATAGTGGACACCGGTAATCTTCTTTTGACCTTTCTAGTAATCAAACGAGGATCACACCTTTTGCATCGCAGAATACAGTGGCCATAACTTTCTTAACTGATCTTGAAGACTTGAATTTCTTTGGTGCCGGAGAAGTGGAATAGTGCCATTCCATGGATTGACGTTTTGACTCGGGATCATAGTGGTAGACCATGTTTCATCACCCGTTACTTATATCTTTTAGAATTTGACGAATTCCTTTTCAATTAGCTCTAAATTTTTTCTGGCAATGTCAGTTTCTTTAGAATTTATAAACTTTGGCACCCAAAGAGCAGATATATTATTCATCTGTAAATGTTCATAAATAATAGGTCCAATGGATCCATGGCTTAGACCTGTGTCTTCCTAAAGTTCAGCAAAGGTAATACATCTATCTGACAGTATAAGTTTGTCTATCTCCTTGATTGAATCATCATTGATGGAAATTGAGGGACGTCCAGATCTAGGGTCATCATCAAGGCTTCTTCTCCCAGACTTAAACATAGCTGCCCAACGTTTAACAGTGTAATAGCGAGGGCACTTATCCCCATACGCTTGTTATGTGCTGTCATGAATATTTTGAAGAGTACTTTTATCTAAATCAAAACCTTGATGACTGCTGGTGCTCGTTCTTTTCCATTTCTGTGTCCATTTGGACCTATATCACGTTCAATTGGCTGTCACTTTTATACAAATGGCCTCAACAGACCATATCCACTTGCAATGAACAACTCAAACAATGTACTACATTGACTAGTTCACTTTCTTTAGGCCCACAGTTAAAACTTTGTCAGGTTTAGAACTTTTTGACCAGCCTTCGTATATGAAAATGATTTATAGCCACTTTGAAAGCTAACTCTATCAAGATGATCAGCATGTCTGATATTGCGTTTTCTAGAGACGTACACTTATTCCTAAGGTCAGTGAGAGGGGTTTTGATTGCTTTCATCTCGGTAAACAAAGACTGTCTTGTTCGAAAGTATGTTTCTACATGTTTTGTCATTCGAGTTTCCAAACGATTCTCAAAATGTGGGTTGGAATGCCATTCCTTTTTAAGTAATATTTTACAAACGAGAGCTCCAATGCAAATTATCAGGTAAACACACATCTCAAAAACTTCTTTAATATGTCTCTTTTAAAAATAAAGTTCACCGTGTCTTCAACTCACAAACCATTAACACACAATGGGCAGATCTGTGTGTATCTCTGCATACCTATTTGACCAGCTGTCCAGATAGCTGTCATTCCCATTTATATCACTGCCCCAGTTTCTCTGCCCTACCTTCACTTCCAGCACTTCACTTCTAGCTTGAAGCTGAAACCATGAGGTGTCTTATTATCGCAGCCCTTTGTCTGGTTACTTTAGGTAGGCCTTCATGTTTACTTTAAAATAACGATAAACTAACTGTATCTTAATTTTCAGTAAATGTTTACAAACATTTTTTTCTGGAAATTGTGCTTTGTAGAGCAGCACTAGCTTACCCTTTTTGCGAACACCCGGTATCATCACTGGTGTTCAATTATCCATTCATATAAATTTCAGTACTAATTTGCTTTGTACGTGCAATGGTATCTTTTTTGGAATAGATATTCTCTATTGTTGATGTTTTATCTATCTACCAAAGTACAGCCGAAAAATCGTGAAAGTTAAATATTTCCTTGTAGCTATCTATATGACTATCTATGTAGCTATTTATATTTACTTAACATAACTCAAGTACCAGTGTTAGTGATTAGAAGTGAAATTAATTAGTTATAAAGGATGACAAAATGCCATTGATAGTATCGATACAAATATTATGAAACATTACCATTCGTCATCATTTTGTGTCGACAATGCGCCTTGTTTGTATAGACATGTAAGGGTCCATTGAGAACATTGTCAGACAATCAGCGTTACCCCGCTTAATTATGGGAAGGAATATGTACACGCGTTACAGTATTATAAAGTTTGTACCACTACAACAGTAAAGCTATTTCTGAACCACTATTACAATAGTAGATTAAACTACGGTTATAACGAACTCAAAGGGACCACTAAGTTTATTCGTTATAACCGTAGTTCGTTATAATCATATACAGCATATATAGCAAATGTTTGGACAAAAAATAAGTTCGTTATATCCATCAGTTCGTTATAAGCGTGTTCGTTATAAACGTATATTTATACAGTATTATATTAATAGCAATAGTGTTTTAACCATTGCAATACTATTGTATCAGTACAGTGCCCATGTAGTCACCCTTATTGACCATGATGTTGGGGAACGGCGTACTGTCTTGTACCACACAGGGAACATTCAGTTTGCGAAAACAGTATGGGGAATTTGATAAACCGTTGGCAATGAATATCCAACCAATATTTCGACCAACAATGTTGTGTTTCAAACTCGATTTTGACGTGTGAATGGTTGTCAAACGTATGTTGGTTGCTTTCAGTCAATCAGATACTGCGTAATATGGCGTCAACCTTTGCAAAGGAGTGAAGAGGGGCTATGCAACAACAACACGCCTTTGTAGTGTGAAAATACAAGTTGGCAATCTGTGTTCTTCTGTTGTCCGCGTGAAGCCGCCTATACAATAAAGCCACATTGCAAGTTGTAGCAGGATCACGAGGGATTTATTCTGCCTCTCAGAAATCCACGTGCAGCCTATTTTGCTCTTGGCGGGGTATAAGATATTTATTCCCCGCTTAGAAAGTTATTGTTATTACCCTGCAAGGCGGGTTTCACAGTATTTTATCAAGATCACGTGGACCAATCACATCCTCATCACTCTGACATGGAGGTATGATAAGTGGTTTTATGCGTCCCGCGTTAGCCATGTTCGTGGTATAAAACTTGACACGAGACGCATAAAACCACATACGTCCTCGTGATACTGCTACAACGAATTTACCTTATCGACTTGTTTTAATAGGACATTGTGAAAGGATTAAACCAAACACAAAATTGATAGAAAACAGCTGTTCTATTGCTGTGCCAGGTGACTTTCATTGACTCTGTTACGTGTAGATTCCCAAATTGAAACAATATGTTAACCCAGAAATCTGTACGTAAAGGAACTGAGTGTGAAACGAACAAACAACCAACAAGCGGTATACAATCAACAAATGTATTATAACATAAACTAGGTTTACAAATCAAAACAATTACTGGAAGCAAAAACATTGGCAGAACACAATAGGGCGGTAGTACAATACTCACTGACAGTATATAATATGATGGCAGTGGTCAGTATCAAATACAGTAGTGATAGCACAAGTCAGTGATAATATATATAGCCAGCAGTGACAGTGGTCAAGCTTCCATTATGGGTTAGGATGATGAGCGATCCTCACTTGGAAGCTGGTCCCGATATGATGAAATTGCATGAAAAGTATTTTCCATAACATACTATCGCCGTCCTGGGTATACCGGATTGGCAGTTTACACACCACACAGGCATCTTACTTCCTGACGACTGATCACTGTCTAAACACAATGCAATGAGCGTCTACGGAATCTCAACAGAAACAATGTCACACATTTACAATCATTGTTAAACAATAAATACACTGTCATATTCGGAAATAGCGAGGTATACGGGATTTATTCCTCCTCTCAGAAATCCACATGCAGCCTGTCTTGTTCGTGGCGGGATATGAGGGATTTATTCCCCCGATAAAGAAATTGTTTCCCTCCAAGGTGGGATACATAGTATTTTATCAAGATCACGTGAACCAATCAGATCTCATCATTCTGACATGGAGGTATGATAAATGTTTTTGTAGCCCTGGTTGATGCCGAGGGATGCCAAGGCCATGATACCAGCACCTGCAGGCATGAAAGCTGCGACGCCCTCTCGACCTTGACTTGAGTGAGGGGAACCTGCACGTGCCTGGTGTCCAGCTGTGGAACCCATCCAGGTAAAGTGATTAAAATCGTCTTTGTGTTTAACATCTCTTTTGTGTTTAATATCTCATTTGTGATTAACATCTTATTTGTGTTTAACATCTCATTTGTGTTTAACATGTTCTTTGTGTTTAACATCCCATTTGTGTTTAACACCTCATTTGTGGTTAATATCTCACTTGTGTTTAATATATTTTTTGTGTTTAACATGCTCTTTGTGTTTAAGATCCCACTTGTGTTTAATATCTCATTTGCGTTTAACATCTCATTTGTATTTAACACCTCATTTGTGTTTAATATCTCACTTGTGTTTAATATACCATTTGTGTTTAACATGTTTTTTTGTGTTTAACAGCTCATTTGTGTTTAACAGCTCATTTGAGTTTAATATCCCACTTGTGTGTCTCACATGTGTCTAGTGATTAACACCTCATTTGTGTTTAATATCTCACTTGTGTTTAATATCTCATTTGTGTTTAACACCTCATTTGTGTTTAACATCTCATTTGTGTTTAACAGCTCATTTGTGTTTAATATCTCACTTGTGTCTCATTTACTCCCGGTCCTGCCTTACCGTCTCTTTAAAACAATTATGTAAAGAGACTTCACATTTTTTTTATTGAGGTCTGCTACAAAATGGCGTCTGCATTTGAGAGAAGTGTTTGCGTGTGTGTTTGTTTGATACCGCACTATATGGACTATGGCTCTGTAAATAATTAAGTCTGGTCTAGACAATCCGGTGACTGACATCATGAGCATCGATCCCCGCAATTGGGATACGATGACATGCAGTAAACCAAATCCTCGAGACTGACCACCTGGTGCGTTTAGTCGCTTCTTACGACAACCTAAGATTGCTGGGAACCTATATTCTTACCCGAATATTTATCGTGTGAAAACATTAGTTGGCAAACATTAAGGAGTTTATGTTTGCAAAGTAATGTTGCCCGTGTGAGGCCGCCTTAGAGTAAGTGAGGAACATGCATTCAGAATACTTATGGGTATTGGTTTTTTGTTTGTTTTTTGTTTAACGCCGCACTCAGCAATATTCCAGATATATGATGACGGTCTGTAAATAATCGAGTTTGGACCAGACAATCCAGTGATTGACATTATGGAGCATCGATCCACGCAATTGAGATCGATGACATGCATCAACCATGTAAGCGAGCCTGACCACCCGATCCGATTAGTCGCCTCTTACGACAAGCATAGTCGCATTTTGCGGCGAGCACGGGTTGCTGAAGACCTGTTCTACCCTGGATCTTCACGGGTCTATTTCTGTTAGCATATACACGCCCGCGTATACACGTAATTAAATGTCCCGATTGGTAATTGCTTTGAATATTACCTGCTTCAAAGTACTATCCACTTTTCGTTTGATAGAGGGATGCCATACCTCCGCCAATCACTGCAGACACTATGCTAACCAACATAACTGCCAATGTGACCACTCCTGGCACTGCATCAACAGCAGTTGCCAGTGCGGGTATCCCAAATAACGTTTCTGTCGACCTACCTATCCATCAATCATCCATTTATCCATCATCCATCCCCCACCAACCATACATCTGTCCATCCACCTTTCCATCGTCCATCCATCAAACCGATCACCAACTCCCTTGATCATCAATGATGTATCTGTCCATCCCTCACCCGTTCCCATATCCATCCATCCGTCCATCTACCCACCTACCCATCCATCTGTCCATCCATCACCCGTTCCAACATCCATCCATCCGTCCTTCTACCCACCTACCCATCCATCTGTCCATCCATAACCCGTTCCAACATCCATCCATCTGTCCTTCTACCCACCTACCCATCCATCTGTCCATCTATCACCCGTTCCAACATCCATCCATCCGTCCTTCTACCCACCTACCCATCCATCCATCACCCGTTCCAACATCCATCCATCCGTCCATCAACCCACCTACCCATCCATCTGTCCACCCATAACCCGTTCCAACATCCATCCATCCGTCCTTCTACCCACCTACCCATCCATATGTCCATCCATCACCCGTTCCAACATCCATCCATCCGTCCATCTACCCACCTACCCATCCATCTGTCCACCCATAACCCGTTCCAACATCCACCCATCCGTCCTTCTACCCACCTACCCATCCATCTGTCAATCCATCACCCGTTCCAACATCCATCCGTCCGTCAATCTACCCACCTACCCATCCATCTGTCCATCCATCACCCATTCCCACATCCTTTAACCGATCGATCCATCCACCATCCTCCCATCCATCCATCATCAACTATTCCCCACCATTCATCCGTCCATCTACCCACCCACTCATCTGTCCATCCTCCAATCCATGCATCATCATCATCATCATCATTCGAGGCGATCGGGAAGCCTAGTGGTTAAAGCGTTCACTCGTCATGCCGAAGACCCGGGTTCAATTCCCGACATGAGTACAATGTGTGAAGCCCATTTCTGGTGTCCCCTGCCATGATATTGCTGGAATATTGCTAAAAGCGGTGTAAAACCATACTCACTCACTCACGCATCATCATCATCCATCAGTCCGGCCACACCCTCCTTCGTCCACCTAATCATCTCCGCCATCTATAAATCATTAAAATATTTCTCTGTCTAAAAGGAACCAAACACACAAAAATGAAGCCACAAATCAGTGTGACGTTAATGACAATAGCTTAACTATAATGACAAATACATGTAATGCATAAACTTCCACCTCTGAAATACTTTACTATCCCCACATCTCCATGGTCAGAAAAAGATCATATATTTTATGTTATTCGTGATGAAATACTATATTTATCGGAAGATATGAAAACAATCTTAAAGGAGATTACAGTAAACTATAAATATGTGATAAAATCATTTATAAAGCATTTTTGACAAGTATCTGGAAGACCCTAATTCGAAAGGCAATATTAGCGACAAAAAGTTTATTTAACTACTTTAAATCTGCTTCAGTGGAATTGTGGTTTTAAGAATACGACCATGAAGATCAGAGGTAATTAATAAAACATGTGTCTTTTCATGTTGATACATAAGAATAATATTTGACAAGAAAAGTCAAATATTCTCTTTCATATGCATGATCCAACCATCTGACCCTTGTGTTTCAGCACCTAAAGGTAGACATCTGGATTCAGTACACGTGGTCCTCAGAGTGATGGCGATGTTTCACGTTCTTGGAGACATCATTCATAAACTCAGTTCTACTACCTCTTGTCCTTTTAATTCATTTAAGTAACAATGATTAAATTTTCGTTGTGTTCATCGAAATTCCTGCATTCTGATTGGCGGAATTGGTCACGTGTTTTTGCATTCATTTAATGATTCATACAGTTTCCAAATCGGTTTTTCGATTCATACTTAAAAAAAACGAACCAAATACACAGTCAGTCCTAAATACAACCCTGATGGATAAGATATAGCTCGTGACGGATGTTACCCGCCTTACTCGACCTCGTATTTCATTTGAAGGCCGCCGTGATATTGCTGGAATATTGCTAAAAGCGGCGTAAAACCAATCACTCACTCACTCATTTGAGGGATCGACCATTTAATTTTCATACGTTAAGGGTGGTGGGGAATTAAAGCCACTCGCACAATTAAAATTGATCACACACCAATCTAACTGCAGTTAAGAAGAGTTTCCACCCTTAGAATAATTCATTACCCACAATACTGGCTTACATAATAATAACAAAGGGCATCCTAGCAATAATGTGGGCAAAACAATATGGAATTATTAAAACACAAAGTCATAGTCACCAGGGGTATGATTCTTAAAAAAGAGCAGCATGATATATATGGTTACTACCGGGGCCATACAACTATATATCCTTCATATAGCATTATGACCCCGGTAGTGACCACATACATGTATATCTTGCTGCCCATTATAACGTTACAAGCCCGTCTGGTTTAACCTGCATTATAACCCTACGACAGGTTTATTCTCTTGTTGGTTGTCAAGTCTCTTCAAAACGTGTCAAACCCACTTTGTAGGTTTTCCCTCCTGAAGACCCTGGGACATGGGTTTGCCATTGATACTTTTGTGGTGTTTCTTCAGGATGTACCTCGTTGGAAATATACAATGTATTTAGGAGATAAATATTTCGTTTTGTAAGATTTGCGTGATGTTATGCTGAATGGATGTACGGAAATTTCATTTGAACAAGACGCCGTAATAGATGTACGGAAAGTTCATTTGAACACGACGCCGTAAGGCGGAATGTTCAAATGAAAAACTTCCGTACATCCATTCAGCATAACATCACGCAAATCTTACAAAACGAAATATTTATCGACATTGTAACATGAACGTTAATTAAATCGATATTTAGGAGGAACTAATTTACTGAGCGCATGACACAACAAAACTGTCGTTAGCAATACGTCTCCTCTTGCTCACCTTCGAAAGGATGCATGATATGGGGTGCCGCGAAACCGATGAATGGTTTCGAGGTACTCCAATAATGATGGTTCATTCATCAATGGAATACGACTTCAACGATTCATCGGTTTTGTGGCCGGTAATTTTACAAATCTCGCGATTTTCAATGCCTGCGTTTGACAGCAAAGTAACAGCAGTTGCCCGAAGACAATGGTTTGTATGTGCACTTTGAGACCAGCGTTGGTAGAATTTCTTTCATCATGTTGCCAATGACATTTACACCAACTGGCCTCGTGGTGTACCATTCGGTGTCGTCGACGTGGACTCGTCTCTTGGGAGCCTGGTAAAAAGCACCATTGTTGGGATTGAGGAGAGACATGTATTTTTTTAATGAAAGTACGGGACAGAATTGGTCCGATGTTGCATAAATGCGTTTGTTGGGCCCATTTGAGTCTTTGAGGTTCCCCCTGTGATTTTTAGTGACTTCGGAATGTGTCATTTCAATGAACTCAAACCCCTGTTCATCGGTGGATACACGAAAGGAAGATGCAGTTAATTCCCTTTGTTTTTCTTTACCACGACGAGCGAAACCGAGTGTAAGGTCGAACAACAGTTTACGAAGCAAGCCGGAAGGAGTTTCCGTATCCAAACTTTCACGGATTTTTAAAAAATCATTCTCGGGGATAGCAGCATGATGTGTTGTCTGGTCAAGGCCATCGCGCTTAAGTTTTTTTTATCATGAACAGAAAAACATTGTTTGCAGTGTGAAATTCCCGGTCTTGGATAATGTTTATGCTGCGGTCCCCTGATATGCCTGTGTATGGCAGCACGCAACCCAACAAAAACTCGATTTTGAGTAAAGATCTCCCTCAGCATTTCTGACTTCGGCATAAAAGAACCTCAGTCTCTCATTCAGTTGAGATGCAGGAAGCTCTTCGAACTTGGGTTCATGGCAATGGTGTAAGGGAGGTAACTCTCGTTGATCGAATCTGTGTAGGAATTTTAGGTATGTGTTTATGTATTCTTTTATGTTTCAATGGCTTACATCAAAATATTTTAACTCCCCAGGAGGTATTACGCCAAGTAGATTTGGAGAGGTTCCCATCCACGATGTCCTGTACTGCATTTGCATGAAGGGACGCGAAGCGTCACTGGACGCTTGAACTTTGGGCTCTAAGGAAACGCTGGCTGTATTTCCTAGTTCAGGGGCCATCTCAGAACGGTTTTCAGCTTCAACAGCTGTTGTGAGTAATAATAATAACAAAATTAGGTGGGTGTATGAAAGTCATAACTATTATAGAGCTGCAATTGATGTTTTTTACTCTGTTAAAAAATGATTTTCTTTTCTTTTCCCTTTGGCCAAGCCCAAGAAAATGACATCATTTATGATTATGATTGGGTAATTAATGAAAAAAGGTAAATTTCATTTACCTTCAAATTCTTATATTATCTCAGAAAATGTCTCGTCGTCCCAATCACTCAATATTTCATCGAAATCTCCGATGTGGAAGTCAGGGTAAATTTCCATCTGTTCCTCCATGTTGATGATTTCAAAAATAGTTCCATTAATTAATGTATACATACACGGTGATGAGGCCCAAAAATTTCAGTGATGTTATGCTCATTCGACAACACTCTTTAACCAATCAGATCAGAGTACATACCTACTTTTATGTTACAATTTGCATTTGAACACAATCTACATAACACACATTGCAGCGCTAACTTGAGGAAATGTGCGGAATGATTTTATTTCTATTTAAGTGGGATCTAACATGCAAACGTCGTACTTGTCGCCTATTGAGTGAACCATTAAGCTACAGAGAGGCTGATAAACCGCAATTCTTTTAAAGAACCTCTTTTCCAGGTTCATGTACGCCAGCAAGGGATATTTTACGTCCGTTTCCTATAATGGTTCATATATAGTGAAAACATAAAATTGATGACAAGTGTTGTTCAGATTTTTCTTTCGGATCATAAGTCAGATAATACATCCCCCTCTGGCTTTGTTGAGAAAGTAATCATGGGAAAGAAAACACGAATGCCGAAAGTTTTATAGAGGTTATCACGCGAGTGTGTTTGGGGATGGTAAATATCCTGCATTAGGAATAAACATTGTATTTAGCGAGCCTTGGCGAGATAAATACATAGTGTTTATTCCTAAAACAGGATATTTACCATCCCCAAACACACAAGCGTGATAACCTCTTGATCATATAATGTCATTCTTTAATTCTGTGCTTGAAAATCGCTTTTCCTCTCTCACAAACATTACCGGAACATTGTGAGTTTTCCTGGAATGCGCGCATTAATATTTATTACGTCTCAGGGTAAGTGATGTGTCAATCGGACAGTTACAGTAGCCAATATAGTTCCAACTGAAATCTCTTTCTTATACAGTGGCGAAGCAACATATACGCAAAACAACAATTGTTTTTAATTGCCTTTCGCGGCAATCCATCGGTCTGTCTGCTAGAGTAACTGCCCTTTGTCAAAGGGAAGCTACTCTAACCCTAGTCTATGAGACGTTACGGCCACGTTCAGACGTTGTTGACAGTCGGTCTGTCCTGTCATAACGTTAAGAAGTCTAGTCAGATGTACACACAGTGACAAAACGAAACAGGGTAACAATTCAAACATATTTCGGCCAAATCCAAGTATTTTAATTTGTTGAGAAAGGTCCAAGCCGCAGCGGTCTACAAAGATATGGCTACTGATTCCGCTTGGCTAGGCCTCGTGCCCTCGCAAAATTGTGTCGAAATTTATATCTCCAAAGTTGCCAAAACGTATAAAATGCCTTAGCTACGTCACAGTAAGACACTGATTTTTAGTATATAAGACTGTTCTTTTGATAATGAAAGCAATTATCTCTGTAGTTTATCCAGATTCCCGATGGTTAAATCTGACTCGATCGCCGAATGACGAGGGCGACGCCATGTTTGTTCATAAACAGTGAAAGTAGTCCCTACTTGACCTTTGATATTTGCATCTCTATTTCGCATATGAACCCAACGGAAATTATTTTAGGTGAGGTAAGGTGAAATGGGATTTAATAATGCCTTCAAGAGTTTCGCACTCACATAGTGATGTGCATGCACACAAGGCAGGGTAACAACAAGTACCATTTTTGTGGTTTGACAAAGTCGGGACCGATCCAGCAACTTTCCGTTCTCCAGGCACAAGCTCTATCTGCTAGGCGATGGAGGAGGTCACAGTGTTAATGGAAACCAGAGGCTGGATGTATGTTTATCATATGTTAATGATGGCTGATGATGTGAAATGACTTTGATGAATGTATTATCCTTGTTTATACAGATACGGACGGTGGCGAGCCCATGGTGTCGTATGCTGTGTCGTAAGCGGTGACTATGTGGATTGGGTGGTCACGATGCCACTGTATCCTGGCGGCTTGGGACGTTGTTCATAATATTAATCATTGGTTTTGTCCACCCATCTTTGGAATCGAAACGTGATTTTCCGTGTGCCGAGAGAACGCTAATACTTCTCTTAAAAAACCGTACACGGTGACCCAACGATGTGCGTCGGTGATACATTACAGTGTACATGTTATATGACCTCAAACATGAGGTCATAGCATAGTCCATCTGCTCAGGTGTCAACGACACAATCAAGGATTATTCACTAATGTGAATCACACACCACACACAACATACCCTTTACACGAGCAAACTTAAAATATTTTTTTATCTTTTTCTTTAAATACCACAATCTGATCTGGTATGATAAGACGTCAGAGGGTCGCCAGGGACATGCCACGGTGACGTCAGCTGACATTGCGGAGTTTGATCTCAACAGTGAGTGAGTGAGTGAGTTGGGTTTAACGCCGCTTTTAACAGTATTCCAGTTATATCGCGGTGTGTCAGCTTAATGTCGGAGGAAAGCCCGAAGTGATATGCAGGTCTCAGACGTTTACCACTTCGGTGAAACCCACGAGCATGGGTATGGTGCTGACAAACCTAGAAACATAATCGGGGCGAACCGAGATTCGAACCCACAACCATAGGTTTCTGGCGCGACCAAGGGACGCAACTCTGCACAGCGAATCGCTGCGCCTTAGACGACTGGGCCACCCGTGGCCCCTGATGTCAACAGCCATGTAGTTCCTTGTGCTCGGTTTGTCTGTTATCCTCGCTTTCGGTAAGTAACTTAAGATTTTAGAAGTATGACTAAGTACAATTCATCCACATTGTATACCTTACACCCCAAAAAGTAAAACAATATGAACAATAAATTTCGTAATCTTGTGATGGCTCGTCACACCAAAGGCTCAGGTTCGATTCCCCATATGGTAAAACAAGTGTGAAGCTATCTGGTGATTCCATCACAGGAACATTGAAAAAAAACAACTAACTCACTCAATTATTCCCTCACCAAACAGGAATTCCACAGGAAATGAGTCCTTTGTTTCAATAAATCCCATTTGCTGATTAATATTCTATAAGGTTTAAGTCAAATACGTATCATTGCACTGGAACATCGGGATTTTCCTGTTCGAAGCATATAATTGTCACAGTAAAGTGTTTCAATTACGTGTTATGCCTAAAGGGCGACGTGTGTGGTATACGAAAGGTTTTCTTTATAATCACGATACTTGACCTCAACGTGACCTCTGTGTGGAAGTTGATGACGTGTAGACTTTATCAAGGTCTTCATGCGACAGATAACAAACACTGCAAGACAGGAAAGTAACCTGTCCTTTGATAAACGTGTATTTTATTAAAGAACCTTAAATAAGCGTCAAGACATTATATTTAAGTGAAACCCGGATATCATCCACGAAAGTTTCAACAAACGCATTATTTTTCGAAAATCTTTGTAAGCAGTTGAGAAATAAGTTTTTTAAATTTTTTATAGACATTTCTCGACAGTAAGGTAGTAGGGTAAAATTAAGAAACAAAGCGTTCAAAGTAAATATTTATTTCCCTTACCATATCGATCGACAGTGGAGGTTTTTTCTGTTTTTTGTTTTGGTTATTTAAACAAATTCGATAGGTACAAACACACACTACACACACACACACACACACACACACACACACACACACACACACACACACACACACACACACACACTCACACACACACACATGCACATCGCTATATAAGTAAATGATTTTGAACGCGACGCTAAACCTTATTTCACCTCGCACTAATCAATAAATGAGATCCCTTTTCATAAATACATATTTTGTCTTAATTTCCCAGGGGTCGTCAGCAGCAAACGGTGCAGCGACAGTGACGCCAGCACCTGCTCCCGAGAGAAGTGCGACACCAAATACCAGCTATCATGCGTCAATGACGAGTGCACCCGCCTCGTCTCTGCTTGCTTCACCGGCCAACGTGAGGCGCTGTGCGCACTACTGGACAGATACTCTTTTTTTACAATACGACGAAACCTCTTAACTCGAATCCATTGTCTCGATATATCGTTTGAGACAACGTTCCCCTATTTGACCGCTGTAGAATCGTTATTGGCTCTTTGATTTTTTTTCTCGGTACTGCAGCATTGCTATTTGGCCCATATAATGCCGTTACAACGTTAAACTCACTCACTCACTCACCCTCGGTGCTACGCGTAACTCGATGTGTGTTCGACTTCGAGTTATTAAAGTCTCCCTGATTCACTGGGTTACTTCTACTATGCATATCCAGACGGAGTGGAAAATGTTGTTTGAAGCCAAAGTCCGTAAGCTATGTCACTGTGAGGGGGCATGGGTGGCACAGTCGTCTAAGGCGCTGCGATTCGCTGTGCAGAGTTGCGTTCCTTGGGCACGCGATAAACCTATGATTTTGGATTCGAATCCCGGTTCGCCCTGATTATATTTCTAGGTTTGTCAGCACCTTACCCTTGCTCGTGGGTTTCACAGAAGTGGTAAACGTTTTCTCCCACATTAAGCTGACACGCCGTGATATAACTGGAATACTGTTAAAAGCGGCGTTAAACCCAACTCACTCACTCACTCTAAGGCGGCCATGTTGGATTTTTTGGGTGGCCCCATATCTTTAACTATTTGGAATGTCATCACCTTCGACTGTACTAAGTTTCATGTTTTCTCCACAAAGTACACAATTTTTCACGAAACGGCTGCACTATCATCACCCGTAAACACAACCTTATGATTTAGTTGGAAACTTTAAATAGAGATTTCCATTGATTAAGGAATTGTCCTCTGTCGCTTTTATTTACAATATTTTCGAAACGCCAAGGTTTATGAAAACAATCTTTTGTATCCCTGCAATGTTGTCCCTAAGGTTTACAGTTCCCATGAAGATTCCTGTGTCTTCAGCAAACCATGCTTGCCGTAAAAAGGTGGCTATGCTTGTCGTAAAAGGCGACTAACGGGATCGGGTGGTCAGGCTAGCTGACTTGATGCAGGTCATCGATCCCAAATGCGTAGATGGATGCTCATGTTGTTAATCACTGGATCGTCTTGTCCAGACTCGATTTACAGACCGCCGTCATACAGCTGGAATAATGTTGAGTGCGGCGTTAAACAACAAACCAACCAACCAATCGAAGGTTTACACCATTGGGGCATGTGGCAGACAGATCATCGGTTGATCAATCAACTAAGCCACCGGGCCTGTCCCACCCAATTCATGTAGTCCCTTTGAGGGTCGCGACTGTCACTAGACTGTAGTGAAAAGCGACGACTAGCCAATCCAGGTCCAAACATTGTATCTTGATCTGACGAGGATAGGCTAGAAACACGGAATAACCACAGGATGTTCTCCATAGGTATAAGCAGGAAACGCATCAAAGAGTAAACATATACAGCATCAAAACAAACCAGTAAATGGTAGTAGTAGGTTTATTTCGCATGTGTACATGTATGTATCCAACAATGTAGGAATAATTTCCATGGGTTTTCCTCCTTTCAGGATTTATTTACCTCTGAAATTAAAAAGGTAGATGAAAAGTGGCATTTTCATACTTGAATATTTAGTAAGGAATTGAATATAGAGTAAGAACTATAATAGGGATGTGGATGGCGATCGCTTTGCAGAACGAACCCCTGGTGTCATCATTGATTTTCAGTGATCCATTCATATAATTTTCACTGCAATTTTGCCTTTTACGCCCAATAAAATCTGTTAAGGTAGATGATCGACACTGATTACTAAACGTCGACGTTTTACATTTACATTATTTACCATATATCCAAACACATAGCATAGGACTGCTATAAACCGCCGTCGTATAGCTGGACTATTGCTGAGTGCGGCGTTAAACAACGAACAAACAAACAAACAGGACTGATATAGTGTTACTATATGTCGAATGATTTAAGTATTACCACTGAAATGAGATGAGACAAATATGCATGCCATACAAAGACGACTGTGTATGTTTTACAAACAATTGCACGACTAAAATCATATTCCTAATATTGTGTTTCACCAACATTCTGAACCAACACCATCAAAGCGTTGACGTCCCAAATCACTTTCAGGCTAAATTTAGAGATTTGCCCCTGACATAAAACCAAACAAGCATAAAAAGCAAACAAATTCATCAACTTTCTTTCGACAGTAATTAAAAAGTCAATGAAACGTAAAACTGATTCAAGTGTAGCAACCAAAACTATACCCGAAAACTTCCAACTATAACTATGGTTACTTACACGCCAGGTCCACCAGGGCCGACAGGTGCACCACGTCCACATTGGCAGTGGTTGTCGAAGCAGTGGTGTTCGTCATGGGTGTCTCTACAGGTGCAGCTGTCGCAGTCAGCGCGGACAGTGCAGTTTGCTGAAATATAAACCTCCTTCTTAACAACAAAGGACAAAAACATTTGTCAGAGGTTTGAACTAGATTCCATCATTCATTTGATGCAGGCTTGTATTTAAAGGGCATGTCCTATTTGTAGTTTTGTGCCAGGGTTTTGCTGACGCTGTGTTAGTAGTGGGTTTGAATCACAGATTCGCTATGATTGGGTTTTTTGTATTGCCAATGGTTTCAACAAAATGGTAATCATCTTTGTTCTGTATCATATTTGTCGTTCCTTCTACATTTGTCTAAAAAATTATATCAGCGGCGTGAAACCCAATTCGTTTATTGACTTATAGTCACCACCTTTTCTTGTAGGAGAACCTTTTCAGATGCCTCAATAAAACGTTCACATATGAAATTTGCTGCCTGCAGTTATTATGGTCGCTATTTTGTAAACTGACTTACCTGTCATGCAGCCATTGCCTGCAACCAGACAGCTACATGCGCCATGAGAGCAGGCAAGCCTTCCGGTACTATCACATGTCGTGTGAATACAGTCGTTGTCATCCCTGCAGGGCTCACTGCCGATCACAGCTGAATGAAAGAAACAATATCTCATTAGAAGTTGGGGCACGTGATCCTGTTTGGAGGTCACAGGTCAAGGCTTTAAGCACCGTTTGTGGAAGAAAGCAATTGGATGGCTGAGCGAGTTTGGCAGCCTTGATTCCTAAGAGTTTCTTGGACCTGCCCAACACTGTAGCCCAAGTAGTACATGTGTTTTTTTCTAAAGGCAAGTGCCTTTGTTCGAAACATGCCTCTGTTCACTCAGCAGTGATTGGGTTCCCCTTTCGGTGAGGTGGTTATGAGACTATTAGTCTTCTAGTGCCTCATAGATTTATTTCCCGGAGTCATAATAGAACGCATTGATATCCAGCATGGAAAAAGGCGCAATGCAAATTAATAATATTATCTATGAATAATATGAACTATTATCATTATAAAAAATACATGTACATAACAAATCTCATCGGCTAACGTAGGCACTAACTAAACTATTAAAGCCGTTAGTATCTTCAACTCACCAATAATAGTGCTGACAATGACGAGAACCAGTGTTACTTTCATGTCTGGAGTTAAGCGAAAAACTTTCAAATTAAAGTCTTCATTTGGTTGATCCTCTTATATACTTTCTATTTCAAATGATACCGACACCAATCCTGTCAGACAGTCACGATGTTGTGATTCTGCACACAGCAGCTGCACGCAGGACGTATGTTCCCGTGCGCGGTTATGTCTTGAAATGCAGATAACACGTTCATTTGTGGGAATCTGATGACCCACGATTGCTATCTAGTCATGTTCATGATCCTACAAATATATAGAAAACATGATTATATATATAAGAAATATATATACAAAGAAAGTCACGCAATAATGACACGAATTGTTCTACATGTTTCAATTGTATCTTCAGGGAGAAGTGATTACAATTATAACACCTCGGCTTTACAATGACAGTGGTAACATTCACAATAAATACAAATATAGTTCATATACCATGCGCTACTTATTTAAAGATGGGCACAACCTTTTAATGAAAACAATTTTTTTTATCTTTACACAGCTGGGCATCAGCAGTATTCATTTTACAGAAAGGGTATATCCTAAATTCTATTTCTTTTTCTGCTGCGCATTTGTCGAGCGCTCAAGGGGATGAACCTTGCATGGGGTCCTTTATCTGTTTATGGACGCTCATTCTGTCTCTCAAGCACTCCGTTTGTCCAATATGTTGTACATGACATCCTTGGCGTATAATCACACAAATAATATATTTCAGTCCATAATAGAGCGTACATGAAATTGTTGCTTCCTGTTTTTGAATTTTATTCAAGAATTTTCAACAATATATTAACATATTGTTTTTATTTACAACAAAATCAATAAATGCTCTATCGTGTGACTGGATTTCTGACCTTCACTTGATAGTCTGGTTTGTTTACATGACGCTTTGCATGACAGGGGAATTGCTGTGCAGTGTCAGGCAACAAAAACATACTTTTTTGCAAATTGTGGCGGATGCTACTGATTGGGCAGGACGTGCTTGTCCTTTTCGCGAACACCTGGTGTCATCAATGATTTAAGTGATCCATTTTTATCAAAATATTCCACTAGTTTGCTTTTTACACCCAGTGGCATCTGTTTAGTGGAATAATCGAGAGTGATTATTCTCTAGCGTTGACGTTTTTATTTCCTGGCTATTAATGCAGAAAATATTTCAAAGTATTTGAATGTCGATGCATACAGCAACTTGTTTTAAGTTTCTGTCTTTGCTGATATTATAAACTGGTGAATATCTTTCCAGGTGAGCTGTTATTATCAAAAACCCATCTTAGTAGAAACAACACTAAGAATTAAATTTGATCACCAAACAGTAGCTATCCCACTCGTATATATATTGATGCCATATTTGTCAGACATTTTCCACATTTAACCACTCCAAATCTGTTATATTTCTTTAAAACCCGGTGGTTTCGGGAAACACAAATCAATCACAATGTATGGTTCTTCTTCATAGTTTACAAAAAGCGGCGGTAAGTATTAGATGAATGTTCTTTTCCTCCACTGTAATGTAAACAAATGTGTGACTAGAACACGGAAGACATAAAGACAAGATTGGCAAGATATGAATTATCAACAAATATTAGACTAAAGAAGTACGATTGTACGATTCCGACTTTATCATGAGCATGTGTCTTTGATCACCATCAAAAAGTGATGATATCCGCTGTTCGCGAAAAGTTGAGCGTATCTTTCACCACCGGTGGCACCCGTCACATATCCCATACAAAGGCAAGTCAATTGATCATCTAAAAACCGGAAACATATGACACAAGTCCAGATATGGTATTGCCTTTTGCGTCACTATTTGTCACTGATGCATCAAGATTGGAAATGCTCTCTACTATAACACCTTTTCATAGCTTTGCTTAGGCCTTGAATGTCGTTACCCTGTTAAAACAACTTTTCAGCAAGTGCGATATGACGCTCAAAATTTGTGAAATGTAAAGAAAGACTGGAGTTGATGGAATATTGCTCGACAGAAAGGGGAAGTTGACTATTGGATCCCTCTTGTCATACAGTCTTGCGGATAGTTTTGGGTCACTTTAAATCTACATATGAAACAGATGAGACTGTTTGACTGGTACCTTTTATTTGTAGTACAGGTGGGAAAATCAGTGGAAGGGATGTGGCTCTTTGACCATTATTGAATTGTATCAGATCTTCGATATTCCTGAAGCATATGTTAAACTTCTCGGTTAAATTCCTCTGTTTTAATGTTGCTAAGCCGAACAGGAAATCTGCAAAAGCTCATAGAGAAACAAATCAACAATGAGGGGAAGAGCACAATTAATGCATGTGGGGATGCCTACTTTATGCCATAATATCTTATCCCCACATTTCACAAAGATGTTATCTGTCATGAAATCCAGCATTCACATATTGTTGTTCCAAGTTAACTTCAGATGACATTTGCTTTCATTTTTGACAAAATGCCCTGAACTAAAAACGTTGAGATGGTCAAGAATGAAGTGTTTCATCAATAAAGTTCTCTATATCGTGTGTTCTCATTTGTCATCTTACTTACAAAGTCGCTATAAATAATTTTCATATACGAAGGCTGGTCAAAAAGTTCTAAACCTTACACAGTTTTAACTGTGGGCCTAAAGAAAGTGAACTAGTCAATGTAGTACATTGTTTGAGTTGTTCATTGCAAGTGGATATGGTCTGTTGAGGCCATTTGTATTAAAGTGACAGCCAATTGAACGTGATATAGGTCCAAATGGACACAGATATGGAAAAGAACGAGCACGAGCAGTTATCAAGGTTTTGATTTAGATAAAAGTACTCTCCAAAATTTCATGACCGCACATCACAAGCGTATGGTGATAAGAGCCCTCGCTATTACACTGTTAAACGTTGGAGAGCTATTATAGCTGTTTAAGGCTGGGAGAAGAGGCCTTGATGATGACCCTAGATCTGGACGTCCCTCAATTTCCATCAATGATGATTCAATCAAGGAGATAGACAAACTTATACTGTCAGATAGACGCATTACCTTTGCTGAACTTGAGGAAGACACAGGTCTAAGCCATGGATCCATTGGACCTATTATTTATGAACATTTACAGATGAATATGATATCTGCTCGTTGGGTGCCAAAGTTTATAAATTCTAAAGAAACTGACATTGCCAGAAAATATATAGAGCTAATTGAAAAGGAATTCGTCAAATTCCAAAAGATATAAGTATCGGGTGATGAAACATGGTCTTCCACTATGATCCCGAGTCAAAACGCCAATCCATGGAATGGCACTATTCCACTTCTCCGGCACCAAAGAAATTCAAGTCTTCAAGATCAGTTAAGAAAGTTATGGCCACTGTATTCTGCGATGCAAAGGGTGTGATCCTTGTTTGAATACTAAGAAGGTCAAAGAAGATTACCGGTGTCCACTATGCTGATATGTGTCATTGCCTGAGAGATTCTATCAAAGAAAAGCGGCGAGAAATGCTGACTGCTGGAGTTAGAGAGAGTTACTTAGTAGAGTAGAGTTACTACTTCATGAGAATGCCTCTTCTCACACCTCTCGACATTGAGACAATGCAGGTTCGAAGAGCTTCCTCACCCTCCATACTCCCCAGATCTTGCACCAAGTAATTTCTACCTGTTTCCTAAACTGAAACAACACTTTTGTGGAAAGCGCTATGACGACAACGAAGACCTGCCGTGAATGGTTTTTAAGGTTTGGCTTCAGAAAACTTCTTCCTGACATATGAATTGCCTGATATGAAAAGTGTATGTTATAAAACAACTATTTCATAATTGTTGGTTTTCTTTGTCAGGTTTCACCCTTTTTGACCAGCCCCTGTATATTAGAATCATGTTTAAAATATCTAATGAATTAATTATTTTATAATAATCTGTATATGTGATCTTTTCGTATTAATCCTGTTTGGATGTTATGTCATGTGTTGACATTTGTGATACATTTGGTCCAGAATTGTCGCAGTTGATCACACACTTTATTCTCCAATCAATATAGATCACAGTAGAAAAGAATAGCTATTGCACCAAGGATAAGCACCATTGCCTTCCTCTCTTTTATTAACAGAGGCAATCTGACGCGTAGGGATTCCAGATAAGCACATAGGTCCCAGAAACATATGCGTGTTATAAGAGGTGATTAAATGGATCGGGAGGTCAGGCTCAGTGACTTGGCTGATTGCATGTCCCAATATTCCGTGGATCGATTCTTGTGATGTCAATCACCATTGTCTGGTCCACAATCGATTATTTACATCCGATTGTGATATATAATACTGGAATATTGCTTGGTGCCCCTTTATACAATAATACCGTCAATTATACATCGTGAATTTATACACTAGTATGGAGTAGAATATGTCCCGATCAACCTATGCTGGTAGTGTGAGTCGACTTAATGATTAGGGTGATCAGACTCGTTGACTTCGTTGTTTGTGTGTCAATTTTTCTTAAAGCATGGAACGTTGATTATGATATAACTTACTTGTCCTGTCCAAACTCGATAATTTATTGCTGAAATATTGCACAGAGTCGAATGAAACAAAGACACACAAAACCACAGTCCAATACGTCTGATTGGGTATACAACTTCACGTTCATTTACTATTTTAAATTGGTGAGTGAGTTAAATAATTATTGTTTCAGTCATATAGAGGCCCCAATTTTGAGACATGAACGAAGTCACAGACTAGAGTAACAATGTTTTACTTATGAGGGCGATCCCACTCAGAATTATGAAATACGAAACAGTATTCTTCAAATTAGAATGAGAAAGCAAAAATGAGCTTTCATGTTCTTCATTTTTCAAGCCAAAAGTTGTAAATCTGGAATGCCAGAGCATTTTCAACTTTTAGAACAGAGTTGGAAAACTGGAATAGAGAGTGACGTTGAAGATACAACATGCAAGGCCTTGCTAAAGGTTTTATGGTAGACAAATGAAGGACATTTCCAAATCATCAGTGACAAAACTGACGTCAGATGCAATTACATATTTTGATCCGCACCATGTCATTCCATATTTCTTTTCAGGGTAACAATTGACTTGACTTTGCATATGTTTGCAATAGATGCCACCGGTGCGGCAGGATACGCTCACCTTTTCTCGAACACCCGGTATCACCATTTGATAGTGATTCATAAACACATCCTCATGACTCAGCATATCTAATCCATGTACTGTTTGACAATTAACTTTTACATTCAAACAACTCTGCTTTTAGCAGAGATTTCTTGTGCCTATGGAAAGGGTTTTGTCGCTTTTTTCAAGGTGTCTATCAGTTAATGATTAGAATGAACATTACATGGACTTGACTGGATATACAGAGAAAGGTTGTTTTTGTTTAAAATATTTGCTGTATGTGTATGTCTCAGTCAGCAGGATATAAACGAATAGTGAGTGAGTGAGTTAATATTTAACGTCACATCGGCAGTATTGCATATAAACTGTATAAAATGCTGTCGACGAAGGACAGTAAAACAACTAGATTATCACAGATATATGTTTAAAACTAGTACAGAACCATAAAATATGACAATTCATAACATTACTATAGATAAAATTGGGCTATATATCACCAGCAACTAAAGTGAGGTCACCATACTGAGGACCATGGGGACTTACAGTACCTTTGATACCTGCATGGACCCCAGCAGGATTAACACCATCCCTTTAGTCACTGGCGACCATTGACAGGGTTTAGCCGGAGATTTAAAACCAACAAATATACTACGATTAAAACACTAGCAGATATAAAATTACTTTGATTTATGTGGGCTTACATATCCTCTCAGGGGGACAATAATTTTACGCGACTTCAACCCCCTTCGAGGATACAGCCACTAACAATCTCCGTTAATTATCATATACTACCAATTTATAAAATATATATCTTTGTACATCAAAATTTATTAATTAATTCTATTTCCTTTAAAAAAAACGATAATTAAATGAACATGTACTTGATTAAAAAGATACTTCATAGATGACACTTTGAAATATGTATCCCTTGTGATGAAAAAACAATACAGTCAAGCAGGACATGCCTGACAGTGATTCTTTCATCACAAGGGATACAAAATGGAGGATCCTCACCTTTCAATAAAAATTCATTTGTATACCTGCTATGGCCAATACGACATCGTCGTATTATGACCTCCTCAAATCTGGACTGACAACCCAAGTAGGTGTAACCGATAGTTGGTTTAATTTCATGTAATTTATTTATTCCAACTTTGGTGTCCCACTTCTTTTGCATCAGATCACGGATGTAAGATGTAATTAAAGGTTTATAATCACTTTGTGGGATGAGAAGTGGTGTTACAGATTTGGTGAGAGCTGCTTTGTGCTGCCATTGTGTTACCAGTGATACCAACATGGCTTGGTAACCAACAAAAGACGATGTCGTACTGGCCAGTAGCAAGATCATTATGTAGTTCTATAATTTCATGTAAAAGTGGATGGTGATAGGATATATTCTTAATTGCCTGAAGACAGGAAAGTGAATCAGAAAAGATAATGAACCGTTTAAGTATTTATATATTTGAGAGCAGTTAATATTGCATGTGATTCTGCTGTAAAAATGGAACTGTCATTCGGTAATCTAGATGATATGGTTCTGGATCCAATGGCAGTGGAGCTTGCAACAGCGTCACTATCCTTGGATCCATCTGTAAATATGGATTTGTAAGTATCATAAGTGTTCCTTAATTCATTATATTGTTGTTGATAAATTAATTGATTTGTTTCAGATATTTATAATTTGGTTAATGTGAAATCAACCTCTGGCCTTACCATTTGCCAAGGAGGTGATGAAAACAGTCGAAAGGGAGCTATATCTTGCAGTTTAATATTAGCGGCAGACATGGCAGACTGGATTCTGATTCCAAGTGGTGGAAAAAGAGACAATTTTTTATTATAAATATCTTGGTAAAGAGGATTTAAGACTGGATTTGACTGATTAGAATATAATTTAGTGACATATTGTAACGATAATTTCAGACGGCGTTGTTTAAGAGAAGGTTCATCCGCTTCTACATACAGACTATGAATTGGAGACGTCCTAAAGGCTCCGAGGCAAAGCCTTAGGCCCTGATGATGGATAGTATCCAGTTTTTTAAAATTACTTTTGCAGGCTCCACCATAGACGATGGAGCCATAATCGAGTTTTGAACGGATCAATGACCTGTACAAGTGTAAGAGGGTTGTATGATCCACTCCCCACTTAGTATTAGAAACTTCTTTCAATAAATCGAGTGCCTTCAGGCATTTTGCTTTAAGGTAATTAATATGTGGAAGGAAAGTTAGATGACTATCAAAAATAAGTCCCAAGAACTTGGCCTCTTTAACAACTTTGATAGGAGTGCCATCTAAAAATAGTTCAGGGTCCTTATGCGGCTTATATTTTCTGCAGAAATGTATACAGTTAGTTTTTAATTTAGAAAATTTAAACCCATTTTCAAGGTACCATTTCTGATTTGCAACTGCCTCCCTATTGTATGCATATTTTTTCCACGACAAGAAACATTAAAATCATCCACGAAAAGTGATCCATCTACTGAATCACTTAAAACCTTTGAAAGACTATTTATTTGTATACTAAATAAAGTGGCAGACAAAATACTGCCTTGTGGGACACCCTGATCCTGATGATAATGATCAGACAGGGTAGAACCCATGCGGACCTGAAATTGTCTGTCAGTTAAAAACTTGGATATAAATTCAGGCAAACGGCCTCTCAATCCAAAATCATGTAAATCCTTTAAAATCCCGTGCTTCCACGTTGTGTCATACGCTTTTTTCTAAATCGAAAAAGATAGACACTGTATGCTGGTTATTAATGATTGCATTTTTCACAAATGATTCTAACCGTACTAAATGGTCAACGGTACTTCGATTCTTTCGAAAGCCACACTGAATATTTGTAATTTAATTATTTGTTTCCAAGTACCATGTTAATCTATTGTTGACCATTCGTTCCATAGTTTGCAAACGCAGCTGGTCAATGAAATTGGTCTTTAATTTGAGGGATCACTGTGATCCCGTCCAGGTTTCGGTATGGGTATAACTATGGCATCACGCCAGGAGGAAGGAAACTTAACTGATGTCCATATATCATCAAAAATTTACAAAAGGGTTTCTAAACACGGTTCTGGTAGGTGCTTCATGAGTTGATAGTGTAGATCATCAGCTCCTGTAGCAGTATCATGAGCTTGTCCAGTTCATGGATCGAAAATATTTCCTTTTAATCTTCCCCATTATCTGATTTAAAATTAATAGTTTTCTTTTCCTGCTGTTTTTGAAATTTTTGGAATTGAGGGACATAATTTGAGAAAGAAGAATGTTTCGCGAACGTTTCACCGAGTTTATTTGCAATATCCGATTTATTAGTGATTAGGTCATCCCCATCCTTAAGATGTTGGACGCTATATTTAGAACCCTTACCTTTAATTTTAACATGGGCATTCGTGAGTTTATTTTGGAAACATAATGTGGCCAAGATTGGCGTTTATTTTGTTTAAACGTACGCCTGGCTTTAGCATTTAAGATTTTATATTTATTCAAATTATGGACCATGGGATGGCGACGGAAATAGTGTTCTGCCTTTTTCCGTGCCTTCCGAGCTCGTTTGCAGTCATTGTTGAACCATGGTTTACGGATATGTGGATTTGTAGAGGACTTAGGAATACATTCATCTGCTATTGTGTTTAATTCATCCGAAAATAATTGTACAGGATCAGTCGCGTCAATAAATAGATTAGGTTTTAGTATATCGGATGCAAGCATTTCAAATAAAGGCCAGTTGGCCTTCGTGAAGTTTCATCTCGTTGAGGGAGGAACATCTGAAGGTAAGACAGGTTTTAAAATAGTTGGGAAATGATCACTACCACAGAGGTTTTCGTGGACGGACCATTCAAATTCATTTAATAAATCAGAATCCGAAACTGCTAAATCCAGAGCAGAGTAGGTACCTGTACCGGGATGTAGATATGTGTTTGAACCATCGTTATAGATACATAAGTCATTGTTGGAAATGAAATCTTCCAAAAGTTTCCCCTTATTATTTGTCTGAACACTACCCCAAAGTGGATTGTGCCCATTCAGATCACCCATAATAATACAGGGCTTGGGGAGTTGATCATAGAGAGCTTGAAGTTCAGACTGTCGAAGAGAAGAAGATGGTAGAATATATAGTGAGCACAATGTAAAAACAATGATCAAAGTTTACACGGATTGCAACAGCCTGAAGGGGAGTAGTAAGTTGAACGGGGCTATGGATGACGCCGTGTTTCATTAGAATTGAGGAACCTCCAGTGGCTTTAGCACCAGGAGGTGAAAGGACATTGTAGGAGGTATAATATCAAATTGATCAGTATCTTTGTAGTATGTTTCTTGTAAACATATCGCAGATGGTTTGAAATCTTGAATTAAGAGTTGTAAGTCATTATAGTTATTCCTAAGTCCTCTACAGTTCCATTGTAATATATTTGATGATTGATTCATGGTGGCTCAATGGGTGATCTCTCACGCGAACGTGAGGAACAAGAACTCCTACGGCTACTGTTTGACGATGGCGTCACGTCCATGTCAAGAGCACCAAAGGGATTGTGGAGAGATACCTCCTCAGAAGAGGGGGTATCTAGCGTTTGATTTTTGTTTGACTTTTCATTTCTGTCTAACCTTTTTCTTTCTTTTTTTGATAGCTTTTGTTGCGTCATTGCTGGTTCTACAGGAATTGTCTGAGTCTCAGCTGGAGAGTTAGCGGATGATGATGCTGGTTGACGGTCAGATACGTCTGGCTGAGTGACAGACGAAGTTATTACAGGACGATCAGACTTGACCCATGTCAACTCAGTCTGACACAGAACAGAGGAAGAGGTTGTTACAGATTTAGCTACAGCAGCAGAATAATTTAAAGTTGAAATGGGTGTTGACTGATTGGTAACAAACTTTCTTGTGTCTGCAAAACTGATGTTTCTTTCGCACTTTAGTTTCAGAATTTTCATTTCTGTTTGATAAACAGGGCAGAATTTAGAAGAGGCCATGTGGTGGCCAGCACAGTTCGCACATTTCAGATCTTGGCTACAATCTGAACTTTCATGGTTGTCACTACAACGATGACAGACCATGGGGCGCGTGCAAGTTTTGAAACTATGTCCAAATTTTTGACATTTATAACATCGGAGTGGATTGTGGACATACACCTCCACTCTGATGTTGACATAACCAGCTTTAATTGAATTGGGAATAGACGAAAGGGCAAAAGTGAATAAATATGTGTTCGTAGGAACAATATTGGATTTATCATCCTTTCTGGTAAAGCGTTTGACCCCCTGAACTCCTTGACATTTTAGTTCAGCTACAATTTCTTCCTCTGACATTTCCGATAGGGAACGTGTCCGGTCACGGACAATGCCACGGCAAGAGGTCAGAGTCCGGTGTGGAGAAATAGTAACCTTCACATTAGCAAACTGAGAGATTGACATCAAATTGATTGATTGCTGCTTTCGCATACTTTTCGCCAAAAGAGATCCACTACGCAAATGTGTCACATTTTTCACCTCCCCACAATAGCCATGAGCAGCTTAAGATATAGCGAAGGGGTTTAATTTAATTGGTTCATGATCCGCAGCCTCGACGACAAGGAATCGAGCCCAGGAAACAACATGTGTATCAGTTTCATCAGATGTACTTGTATCTAAATGTCTCCGTTTAGAACCAGGATGATTGTGAGCCATATTGAAAGGAAATTTTTCAGCAACCCTGCTCCCCACCCACCATGGAGTGTCAACAAGGACAGTGTTAAATTGCATCGGATCTCCAGGATGCAAACACCAGGGATACAGGGTTGTTATACGCCAGTGAATATGACACAAATAGCAATATTTGTATACCAAATTAAATGCCAGGCTGGTTCTGCCCATGACAAGAAAATGGATACATATTGAATTTGGAGGTCAACAACACCAGATTGGCCCATGAGCCACCGCCTTCTGGCATTGGACTCTAGGCAAAAATTACGTGATTACAGTCTTTCTGATCCCTGCAGGTCTCGCTGTAGATAACAGCTGAAAGGGAAAACAGTGCACATTGAAAACGTCCGGCAAGGTTAGCGTTGTTTTGAACTGTATGGTTCAAATAGGTTTCAGATTAACTTCCATTTGAACAAGGTCATACTATGTATGTATACTGAACAACAAAAGTTCCTGTGACATTGAATAAGATTTCATGCAAAGTTATGTTTTTTTTACCAAATCTGAAACAATTTCGGTGTGGAACAGATAAAAGACTCCTGTAAGTGTTCAAATGGTTTAATTTGCCATACCGACTTCAGAAAATACGTGATTTCATAAAACAAACATGCCAAAATGTCAATTCACAAATCAATAGCGTGTGTGTTCACCTCTGGTTGCGATGCAAGCAACACATCTTCGTCTCATGGAATGGACCAGGCGTCGCACAAAGTCCTGTGGGATATCTGTCCATATCTGCTGGAGCATGTTTCGAAGTTCCTGGAGTGTCTGTGGAACACGTGGTTGACGCAAAAACGGTAGAACAACGGGTCCTCTGACTTGCTGTAATCCCACCCCATACCATAACGCTGCCGCCGCTGAACCGATCTTCTTCCATGACACAATGATTGACGTAACGTTCGCCTCGACGTCGGTACACTCGAATCCGTCCATTGCTGTGGCTGAGGTGAAAACGAGACTCGTCGGTGAATAGAACCTGTCCCCAGTGCATGGCCGTCCAGCGTAGGCGCTGTCTGCACCACTGTAGACGTGCTTGACTGTGGTTTCCTGTCAAAATGGGACGTCTGGCGGGTCTTCTGGCGACAATCCCTGCACATCTGAGGCGACGACGTACGGTTTGTGAAGATATTCGTTGAAGGCCAGGGATGCTTCTTGCAGTCACTGTTGCTGGCTGGAATCGATTTCGTAGGTGTGTTGTTCGAATTCAGTTGTCTTGTCGATTATTGGTTATGCGTGGCCTGCCACTTCGATGATGGTCTCTGACTGCATTCGTCTGTTTCCAACGTTGCCATAAACACCAAATGGCGTTTCTGTGGACGTTAAATAGTCTTGCAGCATCACATTGACCCCACCCTGCTTCAAGCATACCAATGGCTCGAAGACGCTCATTTTCGGACAGGCGTGGCATTTCGAAATGTTGAATAACTGCGTAATTTTGTTGTTTTTCTGAATCATTGTTGTCAGTACGATGCTAAATAATGTATATGGATTCCCGTTATACCCACTCTTGGGTAGTGAAATGCACGGGGCTTGCATAAAAGCCGACTTTTCCATGGAATGCATGCTTTTCTGTAGCAGTTGCGTTTTTGTGACTTGATTCCATACATGTACTACAATACTGAAAACCAAACTTTACTTGTTTGAAATATACACTAAAATATTGGTGTCACAGAACTTTTGTTGTTGAGTATATTATGTGCTGAAAAGCTAAAACCTGACAATTTCAGAAGTTTACCAGTTTCCATCTAGTAGTTGGTCAACTAAATAATATTGCTGACCAAATAATTCCTAAGTCCTCTGAAAATATTCGTAAACCATGGTTTAATAACGACTGCAAACAAGCAAGAAAGTGTAGGGAGAAAGCGGGAAAAGATTTGTCCAAGGTTATATAAATGAAAGGCAAAGGTTACAAATCGTTCGTATCCCACCTTTAAGACTTTGAGAAATTGATAACTGATAAATCTGACCTTGCAAATAATCTTGAGCGAAACTCCAGCCAAACGTTCTTCATCATCAAAATATGTCCTTCAGTTTAAGAGATATCAGAAACAACGCGAAAAGAAAAGAGAGAAATTAATAACGGTGAAGATTATAATGTATTATAAGTATTTCCATTACATGAGCGTCAATACTGCTCTTACTGCAGCGGGTGATGATAATATCCACCATCAGTTACTGAAGCATTTGTCTTGAATCATGTCTTGAGACAGTTTTATATGTATATTTGACCACATATGGACGTCAGGGAATTTACTTCCTCGTGGCAAAATACCATTTTAGTCCCCACACCAAGATCATACAGATGCCTCACAAATTACCACCATATATCTGTAACCAGTTGCGTTTGCAAAACTATGGAACGAATCCCAAACAATAGATTAGTTTGGTATTTGGAAACCAAAAATCTTATTACAAATATTCAATGTGTTTTCTGGGAAAAAAGAGAGGTAATATTGATAATATTTTTAATGATAAGAATCCTTTATTAAAATGATATAGTAAATAAACAACGCGAAGCATCAATTTTCTTTGATCTTGAGAAAGATTACGATACTACCAGTCATGCATCCCAAATAAAAAAAATGCATATACAGTCGTAAGGGTTAAGATGAGGTTGGCAACATAGAAACAATCTCGGCCTACATAAGGGGAAAGTGTAAAAAAAAAATACTTTGTGGAATTCGGAAAGTGTCATCTGTTTTGGACAACGCGCTTAAGATAATTTATGGGTGCAGGCATTGTGCAGTATAAAAGGCGTGTCCCTGGTCACAATGTTCAGATCAAAATCGTTTCCGTAAAACATGAAGTACATATTATTCCTCGCTGTATCGGCAGTTGCTGTCGGTGAGTATGACAGTCATCTGCATCAGCAACGCTGTCAGGGAACAGTATTTTGTTGTTTCACGACCTCAGCAATATTCCATCCTCAATGTATATGACGGCGGCCTGTAGAGAAGCTTGTCATGTTTTGAGCAATGTCCCACCCTTGGCGAAACTACCATAGTAGCAGAAAAGCGGTTGAGTACACCTAAATAGCACATTTTATCAAAGATAAGTAAACCTCGATTTACCATCTATGCAGTAAATTTTTAATTCAAACTCTACACGATCGAACATGATATTTATTGTCTAACTTGAAAATCGGAATCTTGCATTGAGGTATCAGTAATGAAGTAACGAAACCTTTAGGAAATAATATGAAGAAATACTAGTAAGTATAGTTATATGAAAATTTCACATAACTATACTTGCTAGTATTTCCCTTAGGCGAACAGAGAGTCCTTGAAAGTAAGTGTTTCACAAAATATACGGTAAACTACGTTGATAACGAACACGCTTATAACGAACTGACGGATATAACGAACTTACTTTTTTGTCCCGACTATTTGTTGTAGTTATGCTGTATATATGCTTATAACGAACTACGGTTATAACGAACTAAAATAAGTAGTCCCGTTGAGTTCGTTATAATCGTAGTTTACTGTACTTACTTTGTGACGTAAAAAACGGCACTTTCACAATTATTTTCATTATTACGATAGGACGGCTCGCGTTGAAACATAAAAAAATAAAATCACATAGCTACGAGTAAACATGAAAAACACATAAAAATAGTATTATCGATTAGTTGCGCCCTGCCCACACCGGGTAATGATGACACGAAATCAACCCAAACACTGAACCTGATTCCTCGATCCATGAGTCCCCCATTTAGACACTAGTAGTTTGCTGGAGGGCAATTTGAATCCATAATCCCCATTGCCGAGTCAGAGGATACACCCATTCCTGTATATATGTGTTATCGTCTCGACTCTTATCTGCTATTATGTCTCAGTTGGAAATCAGTTACCACTTGAAGCGGCCATATAATATGATAGGCTAAATAACTTGCATTATCGATATCAACAATTAATTGAATGTTTTTATTTTACTTTAAGCCTTGGTGTGGAGCGAATCATGACACTTACACAACTCTGCGCTGCACCAACGAAGAGTGCACCAACACGCATGCATCATGTATCCAGGGTAAGTGAGTGAGTTGTGTTTAACGCTGCTTTAATTTGTTTGCTTGTTGTTTAACTCAGAAATATTCCATCCACACGAAGGCTGCGCTGCTTTTAACAGTTTGTGTTACCTTAGTGAACCAAATAACAATAAATAAAGCGATAGAAGCCTTTTCATATCCAATAGAAATCTCTGCATAAAACAGTCGATTGCACGATTCCGACTATATCATGAGCATGGGTTTATGAATCATTATCAGGTGTTCGCGAAAAGGTGAGTGTATCCTGCCCCACCGGTGGCACCCTTCACAAACACATGCAAAGGGAAGTCAGTTGTTCACCTGGTATATATGGTAGAAGTCAAAATAGGGATTTGCATCGGACATCATCTTTGTCGCTGATGCGTCAAATATGGATATGTATTTCTCATTTCTGACACTCGTAGAGCTTTTTCAAAGCTTAACTGAAGCCTTGAATGTTGTAACCTTGATCGTTCAACTTCATAGCAAGAGTCGTATGACGTTCGCTGAAATCTTGATTGAAAGATCATGCTCGATTGTATCTCAAAAGGTGGGAAATGTAAACACCAAAGGATAGAGCTGCCGGAATATTGTTCCACATGAAGGGAAAGTTGACAGTTGGAAAGTTGAAGTCATCCCCCTTGTCACACAGTCCTTGTGTCTTTGTGGTTTTGGTCCAATATCAACGCTGCTTCAATATTAAACAGATTGGGTTTACTTAATATTGGAGCAAAACACACAAGGACACATGTCATAGATATTCACCACGGTGTCTGGTTGGCTCCATCTTCACGAGGCAAGAGAGTTAACTGACTACAAAAGTCCAGTTTCCACCCTTGCCGAACTAGGCTGGTATTATGGAGTTACAGTTTGGCTGGACTAACGAGTCTCTGCATAGTCCAATCAAAATCGCGCAACGAAATCGAAATCCGGTTTGTGAACTGTCATGCAGATTTCCGTCGATTGCAGAATTTGCAAAGCATGTGCACCGCCAACTCGACCCGTGAAGATCCGGGGTAGAATAGGTCTTCAGCAACCAATGCTTGCCGTAAAAGGCGACTATGCTTGTCGTAAAAGGCGACATACGGGATCGGGTGGTCAGGCTCGCTGACTTGGTTGATGCATGTCATCGATCCCAATTGCGTGGATCGATGCTCATGATGTTAATCACGGGATTGTCTGGTCCAGACTCGATTATTTACAGACCGCCGTCACATAGTTGGAATATTGCTGAGTGCGGCGTCAAACAACAAACCAACCAACCAACCAACCGCCAACTCGTTGTCAAAAGATATTGTCCTAATCTTTTCATGTTTTTAATATAGGTGCTCACGGGCTTTGATGCACTTCGTGATGTAAGCCCCGTTTTATCACAATATAGGCTTGATTATCAATCAGATCGTCTTGACTGGGCGCCGTCATTTTGTTTGAAGCAAATGCAAGTGATACCCGAGGTGGAATCTGATTGGTCCATAGGTAGAGGCATAGAAGGGACATAACTCGTGATAGCCACTGTAGGCGCTACGATCGAGCCCAGGAATTCCTGCCTAGTTTGGCAATGGTGGGAACTGGACTTTTAAAAGTTTAACAGTAGTTTTTCTTCTAGCCGAATTTCAATGATAATTTACCCGATGGAGATCAATAGGATGAGGAAAGTATCCAGTACTTGCCAATCAGCACATTTTAATATTTCTTGTTCGCCGGATTTGATGTGAATTGATCACTAACGAATGTTTTCTGTAATTATATACCGTTGACTGCAAGATGGCTGCGGAATGCGCCTCGAACGACTGCAGCTGTCTAGCTAACTTCCACAGTCACCATTGTCTGGATGGAAAGTGCTTCTGTGGATTCTTGTATGTACATTTAAAATGACGAAACTGGTCTCAAATGTGTCGTAGGTGTTAAGCGTGTAAAGGTGTAACATCGATATGACTATCATATTACAAGACACATTATATTTTTATAGTTAGAAAGATACTTTTGTAAACATTTATGTCAAAGTTATGAAGTGAGACAAAGTTTTGCAAACACTAGAATAAATACTATGATACCAAGTTACTTATGAATTCGTGTACCGTTGCAATATGTATGTGCGCACTTTACCTGTGTATGGTTCGATCGTCACGCCGAAGACCCGGTTTCGATTCCCGACATGGGTACAATGTGTGACGCCCATTTCCGGTGTCCCCCGCCGTGATATTTCTGCAATATTGCTAAAGCGGCGTAAAACCATACTCACTCACTCACCTGTATATGGGCCAGTGGCCTTCATACGAACAAAAGACTTGACCGGAAGTAACTGAAACAGACATAAAATATGTATAGGCCTTGTACAGTTTACAAATGATGGTGACGGTGCGGTAATGTCAGGGTTCGGGTATCAGATGAAGTTCGTGTCATGGACGAAAGGTGTATACATTCACTGTCACGTTGCATCCTCAGTTATCCAAGGAATAATATCTCAATCTGCTTTAATAAATACTCTGGATCCATTTGCCACCTTAGGATTGTTTGGCAGTGACGTCACCATCTCTATCTCTCACTGAGCCCAGAATTTCTCTCCTTTATAAGTGTTTTGATTCGACTGCTATTGCGTCGAATCGGGCTCAAAACGAAGTTATGGGTCCAGGGTGTTTATCAGAATATGTATGTATGTATGTATGTATGTATGTATGTATGTATGTATGTATGTATGTATGTATGTATGTATGTATGTATGTATGTATGTATGTATGTATGTATGTATGTATGTATGTCTAAGGCGCCGCTATTCGCTGTGCAGAGTTGCGTCCCTTGGACACGCCAGAAACCTATGATTGTGGGTTCGAATCCCGGCTCGCCCCGATGATGTTTCTACGTTTGTCAGCACCATACCCGTGCTCGTGGGTTTCACCGAAGTGGTAAACGTCGGAAATCTGCATCACTTAGGGCTTTTGATTTTGAACCAAATAGTACACAACCAATGACTTGCGAAAATAGCATATGGTGTATGCTTGGTGCGTAATATTTGTATCCACGGTTTAATAAACATTTAAGTGGATACAGTCAATTATGTCAATGTCTTACACATATAAAATTAATATAAAAAAGGTATCAACCGCCTTCTCCATAGACAATAGATATTGGAATCGGGGGGCCTACTTTCAAACATCTCTTCCAATTAGATGTACAATATCTAGTTTACCAAATATGCATGCCCTATTTTCCACCACCACAGAATATGTGGTATTTGCATGTCAAATATTATGTAAAAAGATAATGCCAAAATTTAAAATTACTTGAACTTACATCAGGGGTCTTTTATGTCTAAATGACATATCATTAATACAATTCTCTTTTTGAAAGTATTCCTAAATATCCCCCTTCACACCACTACACTACTGGTATATGTCTTGCCAGGCGTCTGTATGACGCCATCATTTTTAAATGGTTCTGAAGACCAGGGCCCACTTGCACAAAGCGATCTTAGCGCTAAGATGATCGTAACTCCCATACTTTAACATACATTTGTAGGCTTACAATAGTCGTAGCGCTAAGATCGCTTTGTGCAAGTGGGCCCTGGAACTGTGTAGGATACAAGAATGATATCAGTGATTCATTTATCATTCTGCAAACATCAATAATTAAATATTGAATATCACAAAACGACTGTATACCGTATTTTACATGCTTTGATATATACAATGATAATTTATTTATGAGGAAGGAGAATGCTAGTGGACAAAGAATGCATCCTTGTTTAAGAACTAAGAGATAATCAAAGTATGTACTCGTTGTTCCATCTGACACAAGCTTTCACAGAACTGTAAATATCTCGAATATTCGGATCCCGGACGGGACTCAAACCCCCCCCCCCCCCCCCCTACACACACACACACAATTTTCTCACTTCTTTGACGAGACGAAGCGGCCTGCAACTACACATCTTGTCAAAGTTGCGGTTGGGTAGCCTAGTGGTTAAAGCGGTCAAAGTGGTTAAAGACCCGGGTTCGATTCCCGACATTGGTGAAATGTGTGAAAAACCATTTCTGGTGTTTTCCGCCGTGGCGTTGCTGGAATATTGCTAAAAACGGCGTAAAACCAAAATCACTCACTCACTAACGTAACAAGAAAGTCAACAGTTTGTGTACGGGCCAGACACTTACGATAAAGAGATACAATTTGCAGGGAGGTAGCTCTTGTATGACACTAGCTCGGTCAAAGTGTTATGTTCACTGCAGCGAAATATCAAGTGTTATGTTCAAAATATCACTTTTCACAACTTCGGAAACTTGACTTAGCCAATATGACTCTAGTGTCAAATTTAGGGGGAGGGGGGTGGACGTTTGAGCCTACTACACCGGTTTCGAGTAAATGACCTCATATCCAGTGATTATTATCATGAGCATCGATCCACGCAATTGGGATCGATGACATGCATCAACCAAGTCAGCGAGCCTGACCACCCGACCCCGTTAGTCGCCTTTTACGACAAGCATAGTCACCTTTTACGGCAAGCATGGGTTGCTGAAGACCTATTCTAGCCCGGATCTTCACGGGTCCCGCTTTCTGGGAACATTTGTTTTGTTTCCCTCACAAATCAAGAGCGAAAACTGAAGACAGAAAAAATGGTTACTTCAAGAATGGTGAGCTAGTTGTCACTGACTACCACCCTACCCGAAATATGTGTTCGTTGTTTAACGCAGCACTCAACAATATTCAAGCTGTATGATGACGGTTTGTAAAATAATCCAGTCTGGACCACACTATTTAGTGAGCATCAGGAGCATCGATCTAAGCATTTGGGATACAATGACATGTATCAACCAAGTTAGCGAGCCTCACCATCCGATCCCGTTAGTCTCCTCTTAAGACAAGCATAGGTTGCTGAAGACCAATTCCAACCCCGATCTTCACGGGTCTACCCTAAATGGCAGTCCGCTCAGTACAGATGGTGTTCAACACGATTGTACAGAAAGGGAGATTTAAAAAAGCATTCTCTATTAGGACAAATCTGGAATTGGCATTACACGATAGGGTCACCCGCAACCCCTCCAGTTTGTGTATTGTATTGACGAATTTGATTAACTTTCGACCACACGCACCCGACCTGATAAAACAGTTGAAAACGAAGCGATGTTGGAATATTTTAGGACAACAATGTGAATTTCAAGGATGATGTTAATTACTTAAACTTTATACGTACTTTAGATGTACATGTATCATTTATTCAGAGAAAATGGCCACATGAACACGATAACATTTGATTATTCGGGCACAACTGGACACATTCACTTTTTTCATTTACCAGGTACTCTTTTAATTACCATGTATCAAATTGTCCAAGTTTGGAAGGGCCTCTGGTGGAAATATTTTGTTCATTACAGACTGTATTGTTAACTTTACTACTCACAGTTTGCCAAGGATGAAGTTTTGATGATATACATGAGTGGGTAACCCCTATAGGGCCCCAGTTTCATGGTAAATGGTCAGATGCATGCAGTCATGGGAACGATGTGCACAAGGTGAATGCACTTATGCCCCCTCAACGTACGGTACCAGACGTTTGGATCAGCTACCCATGGTGGTCGACAACGTTCCACCACACAGCGGGAAGACAGGTTTCTCCTGATTGCAGTGAGACGTCCTCATTTCGTGACGGCCACCACACTCAGAAATGACATATGAAACGCTAGTGGCGTCAACGTTTCTATTCAGGTAGTGCTTAATCATCTCCGTGAGACATGCATTGTCATCCCACTGACCCGACAGTCAATTTCACAGACCAGGACTGGGCTCCAGTATTTTTCACTTAAAAATCGAGATACTGTCTAGACAGATTGCCGTGCCCGTGCTGGGTCAGTAGATCTGGAAGAACCTTTCTCAATGTCCTACAGCGGGGCTCGATGACAGGTATGCGCTACAGGGATGACCGTCTGGGTGTGTACGCGAGACCATAGGCTGGTGCAATCGGACCGGACGTCATCCTCATAGACGATAATCATCGTGCCAGAGTCATTGATGTCTACTTAAAACAGGAGATCATTGTCCACATGAATTGGCCAGCCCGGTCATGAGACCTCAATCGTATCGAACACGTGTCAAACGACCTGCAGGTCACCTTCTCATGACTGCCCGGCCTTCCCGCAACTCTACATTCGGCAATGCTCTTGCTAAAAAGTGGAACAATCTTCCCTGGGAAACCACCCAGGCACTTATTCGGATCATGAGACGACGGCTCAGGCTATGATCGCATCACGTGGATCCAATAAGCGCTACTGAGTTTTCTTGACAATGATTTTTTTTCGAGCGTTTTTGACGTTTCAGTTTTGGTCAGATACTTTCATTTTGACGGGTGATCTGACCGAATATTGGTGACATGTGTGTTGGCAATTTATTGCATATGACAACGGACTTTTGTTCAATTAACATGTATTTGCGCAATTATGTCTTTAGCTATTTCAACGGATGCACACAATTTGACGTATTACCTTTTAAAGCCGTGATCCCTAGCACACTTTGAATAGTATGTATGAAATGTGGTCGGAAATATGAAAATAGTAGTGTGATTGACTAATATTGCATCATCTTGGGTTTTTGATGATGTTTAACATTATCTCTAGAACTGAATCAGAACACCTCCAGATATAATTAAATCTGTCTACGAATGTGAGTTAACATACTCAAAAGCAGACTTAAATTCAGATTACAAACTGACTACAAAGTACTCATCGAATGAGAAAAGAGTCATATTCTTTGAAAGTCTATATACTTACAGATAAATCTAAAGACACGGTACAAGTAGTCTTAGATGATATCAAGAAAGGAATTGGCACGTTCACAGGTAAGATCAGCTGACTGTGTTGTTATATGGCAGTGTATTTTATTGTTAAACAATGATTGTGATTGTATTACTTTGTTTCTGTTGAGATTCGGAAGAAGCTCATTGTATTTGGACAACGATTAGTTGTCAGGCTGTAGTACTATTTAATGTAAGAAGTGGTGAGAAAGTTACTATTTTTAGATGCAAGAGTGATGTGTAAATTTCCGGAATACCGTGGATTGAGATAGAGCGTTATAGAAACATGTGGAATATTCTGTGATGTGATTTCCAGAAGCTAGTTAGACTGAATATAAGAAGACAAGAGCCTTCCAAAAAAAGTGATTGTATGTCTGTTGAAGACGATCAAAATGTATTTATTGATGAAAATACATGTATGAATGAACATTGTATAAATGATTGAATAAAATATGCCACTCAAGATATTTCTGATACTCCTATCAGCAGTGAGGAAATTCAAGAAACAGTACAACAAAACATAGATTATGTAGAAGCGAGATTTTAGTATTTCTGTAGTCATTAGTAAATGTGCTATCGTGTCACACAATTCTCTACTTTTGGTTTAGAGACAGCCGTCATATAGCAGAAGTACATCTGTGCGGCGTCAGGAAACAAACAAAGACTTGATGTTTCGGGGGAATCTTCCCAGTGCCGGTGGGTTTCAGCAAACTGGTAATCGTCTACGGCATCCGCAATTTTGAGAACTTTTCTACCACAATAAATAAAATGGGAATTATATGAATCGTTGATGATTTGACGCATATTTACCGCTGTATTGTTTCATTTCGGCAATAGATTTACCTCAAATACAATTATGTCTACTCGTGTAGAGGAAGAAAGGGTCCGTCAACGTTTGACGCGTTGGGTACGATGATTGGTCACACTTACCATTGGACTGCCACTATATGGAGTGAGTTCGTGTCCTCCGATTAGTCAGATGTCCCACCAGTCAAAAAACAACAAACTACATACAACTGTTTACTATATTAAATGGTTTGGTCCAACAGTGGGTTACAGAAGAACAATAAGAGCATTGATTTCTTCACATTTTTATTCACATTCTATAATGTGATTTGTTAATTTGATATCATACGTATTCAGAAAATTTACATATAATATGTTTATAATACATGACACCAAAAATATATTTCATAGTTTATAATTACATTTAAGAAATTGTACATTTCAAAAGTTTTGATAATCTATGCATCTAACAGCGCGTAAACGTTTTCTTCATGTCAAATCAACACCACCAAATCATGTCGTCTAGGGTGAGTGAGTACGGTTTTACACCGCTTATAGCATTATTCCAGCAATATCACGGCGGGGCGTCGTCTATGGTGAATTTGGACACAAACAATATGCTTAGAAGAATCTAGAAATGTAAAATTGTCTGACGACTTGCTGCTAAAACTGGTACAGTCCGCGAAAGTGAATTGGGTATCAAAGGTTAAACATTTATTTTGCTCTACCAGATTTGGCTATGTGTTGGAACACCAGTCTGTTGATATTTTCCAGGGGTATCTTTCTGAGTTAGTGTCTAGATTAAGATACTATTGTGAACAAGAATGGCATTCTTTTGTATTTGAAAGTTCAAAAATAATCTCATATTCACAATTTAAACCTTCTTGTGGACGTGAAGTATATTTAAGCAGGACAAAAATTAACAAGTTTTGAATTTCTTTATCTGGATTTAGATGTGGTTCACACAAACCTAGAATTGAAACGGGGCGTTATTGTAAAGAGCCAACTGAGCATCGGATTTGTATATTTTTTGGCAAACATTGTTTTGAAAATGAATATCAATTTGTACCTGAATGTGAATATTATTGTGAAATCAGAAAATAATATATTAACGGAAAGTACTATATATTACCAGCAATACATAAATTCAATATGTTAATGCCATCTACAAATGTTGAGGGGGCACGGGTGGCCCAGTCGTCTAAGGCGCCACGATTTGCTGTGCAGAGTTGCGTCCCTTGTGCACGCAAGAAACCCATGATTGTGGGATCGAATCCCGGTTCGCCACGATTATGTTTCTAGGTTTGTCAGCACCATACCCATGCTCGTGGGTTTCACCGAAGTGGTAAACGTCTGAGACCTGCACCACTTCGACACGCCTTGATATAACTGGAATACTGTTCAAAGCGGGGTTAAACCCAACTCACTCACTCACTCACTACAAGTGTTGATGTTATACAGAACTTGTCGATGAGCATTTATTATTCAATGTCTTACTCCTTATGTTACTGTAGGTTCGATTCCCGACATGGGTACAATGTTTGAAGCCCATTTCTGGTGTCCCCCGCCGTAATATTGCTGGAATATTGCTAAAAGCGGCGTAAGACCATACTCACTCACTCACTTATGTTACTCTAGTCATTGGCCGAGTGTTAACATTACATTAAAAGAAAAGACCCGAGCACGGATTATGCATTGTGCATAAGTGAGAAGAGACATTAATTCTCAAGCTGTCTGATATATCGACTACGTCCAGTTTGGGATAGTCCCATTTAGATATGGGTGTTGACCTTATAAATGCCTACTCTAATGTCTGTCTAAAACCCGTGTGTTATCATACTCTATCATTCAAACTTGCTTTCATAAGAAATATCGCTTGGGCGAGATAAAGAAATTATATCAGATTACTTTGCAGACCACTGTGACGTAATCGGTTGCCATGACGTCAAAATACAAATGACAAAACTAATCTCTCTGTCACTGAAGCCGTAGCTGTTCTATTTGCACTCTAAACACTGGTTATTACTGTTTGGATATCTTCCAAACTCAACTATGTTATGACTCGCTGATAGAAGTATTACCATCCTCGGCAAGCCCCGGATATTTGTCACATTTATCAACTCGTCTTGATGTATTTGATCTCGGAAGAACCTAGGGTGAGTTTCTCCATTGATGCCAAGCACAATACCGAACAGTCCAAACACAAACATTGACAAAACTCATTTATTCCATCAATGCGCAGTGCAACAAAGATGACACGAATGACTGGCTAACGCCCAATCCCAGTACCGCTGAAAGGAATACCATGCACACATTAAAAACGTGTTCAGTTTAACAGGCATATTTACATACACTAACATAAACAATGGGCACTAGAGGACCAGTGGTTTTACAAAAAACAATAAGAAAAGTTCACTGTCCAGTGATGAAAATAATATTCTGTCTCTAAATAAACAAAAAATAATGTGTCAATATAATGTGTCTTGTTACACCTTTACACTCTTCACACCTACGACACATTTGAGACCTGATACCAGTTTCGTCATTTTAAATATACATACAAGAATCCGCAGGAGCACTTTCCATCCAGACAATGGTGACTGTGGAAGTTAGCTAGACAGCGGCATGCGTTCGAGGCGCATTCCGCAGCCGTCTTGCAGTCAACTTTATATAATTACAGAAAACATTAGTTAGTGATCAGTTGACATCAAATCCGGCGAACAAGAAATATTAATATGTGCTGATTAGCAAGTACTGGATACTTTCCTCATCCTATTGATCTGCATCGGGTAAATTATCATTGAAATTCGGCGAGAAGATAAACTACTATAAAACGTATATCGCATTTCATTCAACATTTGTGAAATTTCTTCATGAGCAATCAGTGAACCAAATAACAAAACAAACTAAAACACCCTATCATTGAGAAAGTGGGGTACGAGCAAACCCATCCTCCCGAGGCAAGAGGGTAAACTGACTTTAAACGTCCAGTTCCCCTCCTTGCCGACCTAGGCTGGAATTCCTGGGCTCGATCGTAGCGCCACCAGTGGCTATCACGAGTTATGTCCCTTCTATGCCTCTCCTATGGACCAATCAGATTCAACCTCTCGTATCACTTGCATTTGCTTCAAAATGACGGCGCCCAGTCAAGACGATCTGATTGATAATCAAGATCTATGTTATGATAAAACGGGTTTACATCGCGAAGTGCATCAAATCACGTGAGCACCTATATTAAAAACATGAAAAGATTAGGACAATATCTTTTGACAACGAGTTGGCGGTGCACATGCTTTGCAAATACTGCAATCGACGGAAATCTGCATGACAGTTCACAAACCGGATTTCGATTTCGTTGCGCGATTGGACTACGCAAAGACTTGTTAGTCGAGCCAAACTGTAACTCCATAATGACAGCCTAGTTCGGCAAGGGTGCAAACTGGACTTAACTCAGTTAACTCCCTTGCCTCGGGAAGATGGAGCAAACCAGACATCGAAGGCTTCGTAACCCCATGTGTGTGATCGTGGGTTCAAATCCCACATTCGCCATGATTATGATTCAGCACTATTCCCTTCCTTGTGCGTTTCACACCTCGGGAAGATGGAGCCAACCAGACATCGTGGGGAACATCTATGGCATGTGTCCTTGTGTGTTTTGCTCCAATATTAAGCTAACCCAAACTGTAAATATTGAAGCAGCGTTGATATTGGAGCAAAACCACAAGGACACAAGGACTGTATGACAAGAGGGATGACTTCAACTTTCCAATTGTCAACTTTCCCTTCATGTGGAACAATATTCCGGCAGCTCCAACCTTTGGTGTTTACATTTCCCAACTTTTGAGATACAGTCGAGCATGATCTTTCAACCAAGATTTCAACGAGCGTCATACGACTGCTGCTCAGAAGTTGTATGATCAAGGTGAATACATTTCCAAATTTGACGCATCAGCGACGAAGATGATGTCCGATGCAAATCCCTATTTTGACTTCTACCATAAATACCCGTGTTTATTCAGGTGAACAACTGACTTCCCTTTGCATGTGTTTGTGAAGGGTGCCACCGGTGGGGCAGGATACACAATTTTTTTCGCGAACACCTGGTATCATCACTATTTGATAATGATTCATAAACACGCACTTATGATATAGTTAGAATGGTGAAATCGACTCTGCTTTTTGCAGAGATTTCTATTGGATATGGAAAGGGAATTATCGCTGTAGAGTTTGAATTAATAGTTTACGGTTTAGATGGTAAATTGAGGTTTACTTATCTTTAATAAAAATGTGCTTTTATGTGTAATCAATTGCTTTTCTGCTACTTTGGTAGTTTCGCCAAGGGTGGGACATTGCTCAAAATACGACAGGCTTCTCTGCAGGCCGCCGTCATATACATTGAGGATGGAATATTGCTGAGGTCGTGAAACAACAAAATACTGTTCCTTGACAGAGTTGCTGATGCAGATGACTGTCATACTCACCGACAGCAACTGCCGATACAGCGAGGAATAATATGTACTTCATGTTTTACGGAAACGATTTAATCTGAACATTGTGACCAGGGACACGCCTTTTATACTGCACAATGCCTGCACCCATAAATTATCTTAAGCGCGTTGTCTAAAACAGGTGACACTTTCCCAATTCCACAAAGTATTTGATTTACACTTTAGGGGATAGTCCGAGTTTGTTTCTGTTTCTGTTGCTAACCTCATCGTAACCCTTACGACAGTATATGCATTTGTTCATTTTGGGATGCATGACGTATTATATATTATATAACCGAGCTGCACTGTCGGCTCGACTCGCAATGCAGAGTTGCATCCTTTTAGTGTGCCAGGCACCGATACTCGTAAGTTCGAATATCAAATTCCACCTGATCAAAATTCTTGGTTTGCCAGAACTATACCTGTGCTCGTGGGTTTCACATGTTCAAATCCTAGGACTTTGGGCATTCCTCATACATTAAGCTGACACGCCGCGATATAGGGCTTAAATGACATAATGTTTAATTTCTGAGCATCCTTGTATATTAAGAGTGTAATGTGTGAGTGAGTGAGTTAAAATTTAACGTCAAATCGGCAATATCGTGACGGTAACTTGTACATTTATAATGAATACATTCAGATTGAATAAAAACTTCTCAGCGATGGACAGTATAATAATTAAAAACATTTAAAAAAGAAATTTAAATTCAACAACACAATACAAATATGGGCTATAGATCGCCAGTAACCAAAGTGAGGCAACCATTTCAGGGACCTTGGGGACTTACAATACTTCTGCTACCTGCACGATTCCCCATGGCCAGCAGGATTTACACCATCAATGTAAAATGGCAAATATACTACTGTTAAAATTTTGACATGCATAAAAATACTTTGAATAACGTGGAACTTCCACACCCTCATTGGGGGACAATAATTTTATGCTGCTTCAATCCCCTTTGAGGGTACAACCACTAACAATCTTAGTTACTAATTAGCACTACCAATTTAGAAAAAAACAAACCGTGTACATCAAAATTTAGGAATTAATTCTATTTCTTTTTAAATGTCACAATGTTAAATGAGAGTTGACATTAATAAAATGGTCCTTGGCTGTTTTTATCCCTTGTGATTGAAAAATCAATAGTCAAGCAGGACATGCTTGATTGTGATAGGGGTGCCATTCAAAATAGTTTAGGTTCTTTTTGCGGATTTTATTTTCTGCTGAAATGTAGACAAATGTTTTTTATTTAGAAAATTTAAACCCGTTTTCAAGGGACTACTTTTGAATCATTGTGACTATTGAGACAGATTTGTAACTGCCTCACTATTGTATGCATATTTCTACCACTACAAGAAATATTAAAATCATCCACGAAACGTGATCCATCAACTGAATCCCTTAAAACCTTTGAAAGAATGTATTTTAATACCAAGTAATGTGACACACAAAATACTGCCTTGAGGGACACCCTGATCCTGATTATAATGATCAGACAGGGTTGAACCCACTCGGACTTGAAGTTGCCTGTTTGTTAAAAACTATGATATTAGATGAGGTAAACCACTCCTCGAGCCAAAATCATGTAAATTGCCATGCTTCCAGGTAGTATCGTAATCTTTCTCAAGATAAAAGAAAATTGATACTTCGTGTTGTTTATTTACTATAGCATTTTAACAAAGGATTCTAATGATTAAAAAAATGATCAATAGTACTTCTTTTTTCCGGAAACCACATTGGATATTTATAATAAGACTATTGGTTTCCAAATACCAAAATAATCTATTATTTACCATTCGTTCCATGGTTTTGCAAACGCAACTGGTTAAAGATAATTAATTTGAAGCATATGTATGTATGATCCCGGCCAGGTCTTGGTGTGGGGACTACAAGGACATTTTGCCACGAGGAAGAAAATTCCCTGACGTCCATATGTGGTCAAATATACATACAAAACTATCTCAAGACATGATTCAGGCAAATGCTTCAGTAACTGATGGTGGATATTATCATCACCTGCTGCAGTATCATGAGCTAGCGCAAGAGCTGTATGAAGCTCATGTAATGGAAATACTTCATTATAATCTTCACCGTTATCAAAATATAAATTCGCTCTTTTCTTTCCCGTTGTTTCTGATATATCTTAAACCCAGGGACATAATTTGATGATGTTGAATATTTGGCTGGAGTTTCGCGCAAGTTTATTTATAATGTAAGATTTATCAGTTATCAATTTCTCAAAGTCTTAAAGATGGGATACGGATGATGTTTAACCTTTGCCTTTTATTTTTTTAACCTTGGATATAGGTGTGCGTGAAATAATTTTGGAGACATAGTTTCTCCAAGATTGGCGCTCATTTTGTTCATAATCACGTCGTGCTTTGGCAATAGTAACTGGAACATTATTAAAGTTATGAACTGTAGGAAGTTTGCGGAAATATTTCCCGCTTTCTCCCTACACTTTCTTGCTTGTTTGCATTCGTTATTAAACCATGGTTTTACGAATATTTTTCGAGGACTTAGGAATTATTTTGTTAGCAACATTATTTAGTTGACACCAAAACAAATAGATTGAATCTGGTAAATTTCTGAAATTGTCAGGTTTTAGCTTTCAGCACATAATATACTCAACAACAAAAGTTCCTGTGACACCAATATTTTAGTGTATTTTTCAAACAAGTAAAGTTTGTTTTTCAATATTGTAGTACATGTATGGAATCAAGTCACAAAAACGCAACTGCTACAGAAAAACATGCATTCCATGCAAAAGACTTTTATGCAAGCCCCATGCATTTCACTGCCCAAGAATGGGTATAAAAACGTGCGTTAACGGGATTCCATATGCATCGTGCTGACAACATTATTCAACATTACGAAATGCCACGCCTGTCCGAAAATGAGCGTCTGCGAGCCATTGGTATACTTGAAGCAGGATCGAGTTGTTATGGCAACGTTGGCAACAGACGAATGCAGTCGGAGACCATCCTCGGAGTGGCAGGCCACGCGTAACCAATAATCGACAAGACAACTGAATTCGAACAACACACCTACGAAATCGATTCCAGCTAGCAACAGTGACTGCACGAAACATCCCTGGCCTTCGACGAATATCTTCACAAACCGTACGTCGTCGCCTCAGATGTGCAGGGATTGTCTCCAGAAGACCCGCCAGACGTCCCATTTTGACAGGAAACCACCGTCAAGCACGTCTACAGTGGTGCAGACAGCGCCTACGCTGGACGGCCATGCAGTGGGTAGAAGTTCTATTCACCGACGAGTCTCGTTTTCACCTCAGCCACAGCAATGGACGGATTCGAGTGTACCGACGTCGAGGTGAGCGTTACGTCAATCATTGTGTCATGGAAGAAGATCGGTTCGGGGCGGCAGCGTTTTGGTATGGGGTGGGATTACAGCAAGACAGAGGACCCGTTTGATAGTGGTAGAGGGAAATCTCAATGGACAGCGCTACCGCGACGAGATCATAGGCCCTGTTGTTCTACCGTTTTTGCGTCGTCATGGCCCAGGCATTACCTTTCAACATGACAACGCCCGGCCTCATATTGCTCGACTTGTTCAGGATTCTCTTCAGCAAAACAACGTGTATGTTATCCCCTGGCCGGCTCGCTCCCCTGATCTCTCACAAATCGAGCACATGTGGGATGAGATGGATCGGCGCCTTCGACGTCAACCACGTGTTCCACAGACAATTCAGGAACTTTGAAACATGCTCCAGCAGATATTGACAGATATTCCACAGGACTTGGTGCGACGCCTGGTCTATTCCATGAGACGAAGATGTGTTGTCAGCATCGCAACCAGAGGTGGACACACACACTATTGATTTGTAAATTGACATTTTGGCATGTTCATGTTTTTTTTTATGAAATCACGCACTATTCTGAGCCCCCTATATTAAGCTGACATAACTGGAACACTGTTAAAAGCGGCGTTAAACTCAACTCACTCACTCACTGAAGCCAGAATGGCAAATTAAACCATTTGAACACTTTCAGGAGTCTTTTATCTGTTGCAAACCGAAATTGTTTCAGATTTGGTAAAAAACATAACTTTGCATTAAATCTTATTCAATGTCACAGGAACTTTTGTTGTTCAGTATATTTCATGCAAGGACCAACTGGCCTTAGTAACATTCCACACAAAAATGACATAATAGCTGGGCCAATATTAAAAGATCTTAAAGGGCTAAGTTTATAAGAAATTTATAACAATATATGACATTTTAAGGAAACTAACGTTTTCACTTCAAGTCAGTGCAATTGCTAATACTTTAAAGTGACAAGTACTCTTTAAGAAACATATGGGCCAAATGTAGCACAACCGTTGTACACTTTTAATGAGGCACTCATACACGAACTGATTACTTATGGAATGGAAGGTTCCTCTATTTTGAATTTTAACCCAATAGATCTAGAATCAATTTCGTCGGATAATCGGATAATCGAGACTTGCTTTTGTCTGGCGTTGACGTTTTATGAACTGACGATCAAAAGAACGCACACCAAGACTTTGAGAGACGATTGAAGCAAAGCGAGGTTTACGAGGCTGAGGAGGAGTGAGTGAGTGAGTGAGTGAGTTGGGTTTAACGCCGCTTTTAACATTATTCAAGTTATATCACGGCGTGTCAGCTCAATGTGGGAGGAAAGCCCGAAGTGATGCAGGTCTCAGATGTTTACCACTTCGGTGAAACCCACGAGCACGGGTATGGTCCTGACAAACCTAGAAACATAATTGGGGCGAACCCTGATTCGATCCCATAATCATAGGTTTGTGGCGTGTCCAAGGGACGCAACTCTGCACAGCGAATCGCGGCGCTTTAGACGACAGGGCCACTCGTGCCCCCAGGTAGAGGAGGATTCACAGGGACACCCAGCGTTTGCAAATACGTGTTTGGTGGCACAAGGTATAGACACAGTCTTTATCAACTGATATTTGATGTATGAACAAACGTTGACATATGACAACCAATCAGAAATCGCTTACTTGTCATGTGATCGTTTACATCTGCTAAACAAGATAGCGTCTGCTGAAATGAATAAGTACGAGGGGACATTTTTTAGTATATGGTATGGATTGCCTCGTCTCTTGACCATAGGTGTGCCGTTTGGTTACACTGGGTAAAGGAAATGATTTAACACGTTTTACACAATGTTAACGCTTTTGAAGCCGTTATGTCGGCACAGAGCCGTGCACACGTTGATTGACATCCAGGAACCACTACTTGAGTGCATAACTCAACGTTCACACAGAGCAGGAATATTAGAAAAGGGTTTGAATGTCGTATTAACAAAAAGACCTTTATGAGTTTGTAATATTGCATCCTTTCTGCTTGAAATTGGAAATACTCATCAACGGTTTCTAGGTTTACATGTCTATGTCAGAGGAAAATATTTAAACAGTCAGCCATTGTAAAGGCACCTGTATTTCTGTATTCATAAAATGTAGGACATAGGCCAAATTGTGAATATGTATATATTTTTGTATCCAGTGATAGCATCTTTGTTTCATTCCACACTCAACACTATTCCAGCAATACATTTTCGCTTCTGGGTTTAAAGTTAGTTCATAAACAACTCCCCATACTTTAAGAATACTTGACACACAACTTTAATTGATCAACCAAGTCACCGAGTCTGACCACCGATTCATTTAGTCGACTCACACAACCTGCATAGTTTGATCGGGACATATTCTACTCCATACCAGTGTATAATTTCACGATGTCCAATTGTCGCTATTATGTTTGCTTGTTGTATAACGGCACACCCTACAACTGTGCAGTTATATATATGACGTTTGGATATTGATTGGTGAATAATGTGTGTCATCAATTGTGACATTTCTAGACCAAATGTATCACAAATCTCAACACATGACATAATATTCAAATAGGATTAATTATATGAAATGATCACTTAAACAGATTATCATAACATAATGAATTCATTAGATATTTAAAACATAATTCTAACATTTATGTAAATGATTTATAGCCACTTTAAAATTTAGATACATCTGTGTAGTTAGATGACAAATGAGAACACAAGATATAGAGAATTTTATTGATTACACGCTTCTTTGCTTGATCATCTAAACGTAGTGACCATAGATATAGTTCAGGGCCATTTGTTAAAATGAAAGCAAATGCCATCTGAAGTTAACTGGGAAAGCAATATGTACATGTTAATGAAGGATTTCATGATAGATAAGATCGATATGAAAGTTGGTTGGTTGGTTTGTTGTTTTACGCCGCATTCAGCAATATTCCAGCTACATGGCGGGGGTCTGTAAATAATCGAGTTTGGACCATACAATCCAGTGATTGACATCATGAGCATCGAACCGATTGGATTGGGATCGATGACATGCGTCAACCAAGTCAGCGATCCCGATCCCGTTAGTCACCTCTTACGTCAAGCATGGGATGCTGAAGACCTATTCGACCCCGGATCTTCACGGGTCATATGAAATTTGAGGAAGACATTGGGGCATAATGTAGGCATCCCCACAGTTGTAATCCCCTCATTGTTTTGATTTGTTTCTCTATGAATTTTCTGCAGAATTCCTGTTCGGATCAGCAAAATCAAACGTAGGAATTGAACCAAGAAGTTTAACTAACACTTCAGTTATATCGAACATCTGATACCATTCAATAACGGTCAAACAGCCCAATCCATTCCACTGATTCACCCACCTCAACTAGAAATAAAGGGCACCAGTGGAACAACCTCATTTTGCTTCATATATATGTTTAAAGATTAAAAGTGACAAAAAATACCCACCAGACTGTATGAAAATAGAGATCCAATAGTTAAGTTTCCCTTTCGAGCAATATTCCATCAACTCCAGGCCTTTGTGTGTACATTTCACAACTTTTGAAATACAATCCAGCGTGCTCTTTCTATGAAGATTTCAAAAGCGTCATATTACACTTGCTATTTTTGATTGATCAGGGTTACATTCAAGGCCTCTGCAAAGCTTTCAAAAGCGTTTTATGGTAGACACGTGGTGGACATTTATTTGTAAATTACAAAGATAAAGCTACATGTTTTCAGAGTTCACCGTTTCTCTTGGTCAACATCGTGACAAAACTGACCCAAGTGACCCAATTCCATGACTTCAGGTGTTCCAATCACAACAGAATCGTGATTACAGAGTTGGATCAGTGCTGATAAGAGTAAGAAACAGAGTATATAAGATAGACGTGAGACCATGCTTCAAAACAGTACAAACAGTACACCCTGAACTCTCAGCCATGCAGGTTTCCCTCTTTCTCGCCGTTTTCTGTGACGTCATTGGTGAATATAGATGAAAGTGAACTCTCATTAATTAGCCTTATACAGACGATTGTTAATATAGAGATAGTGCTCAAATTGCATTTTCTTTTAAAATTAACAACATGTAAAGAGCAAAGATACAAAGGGGCAGGATTTGGTGACATAATTGCATACATTGCATGTGCAGTGAAATTCCGTTTGTATTCACCCCATTGTTCATAAGAGAATAATTTGCATGTTAGGTTGGTAAGTATTGTGGTTTGTTGTAGGGGGTGAATAGAGAATACATAAAATATATTGGAAAAGATCTGGACCCACTTGCACAAAGCGATCTTAGCGTTAAGATGATCGTAACTCCCATACTTTAACAAAGGCTTACAATTGTCGTAGCGCTAAGATCGCTTTGTGCAAGTGGGCCCTGGTATCATAACTATGCTCATGATGTAGTCGTAATCGTACAATCGACTCTGCTTTTGAGAGAGATTTCCTATGAGTATGGACTGGGTTTTGTCGCTTTCATTATAAACTGATATAGGGGAAATAAGAGTGTTGGTGGTTATTCTCGAACCGAGTGCTTCTCCACCATTAATAAAATAGGAAAAATACGTATCAGCATCTGACATATATAACATTTTGCCTTTATAGCGGTTAGACGTGATCTACGCCGAGTCCTACATAGACAGTATACATAGTATCGCCTAGTTCAAATGTAACATAATTTGACATTTAATTGAATCATAAGGTTCCAAACAACGAAAATTTGCGAGACGTTTTCGATGTCCACTGTTTTCCCTTTCAGCTGTTATCTACAGCGAGACCTGCAAGGATGAGAAAGACTGTGATAACGTGACCTGTGATAGTTCCTCAAAGCTGGGCTGCTCTCATGGAGAATATGCCTGCCTGGCTTCCGCCACATCTGGTTCCTGCGCTCAAGGTATGATAACGTTTAGACAGTGTTTACGATAAGTGGCATTTTTTCTCATAGCTGCTTAAGAAACTAAACATGATTCTCGTCTCAATTTTCTCCGAAATGCCAAGTGTATGTTCAAATGCGAAACAGTTTTGAAGCGTATGCACAGCTCTCAATAACTATTAAGTATGTGATCAAATTTAGGAGAAAGGGAAGCACCACCTTCTTGGTCTAGTATAGAGCGTTTGCCCGGAGACCGAAAGGTCGGGGGTTCGATCCCCGGCCGCATCATACCAAAAGACGTTAAAACACGTTGTTGTTACCCTGCCTGACACTCGGCATTTAGGGGCTAAAACAAGGACTGGTCCTCTCTGGCTCAGTATACTGTGTCTGTGCATGCACGTCGGTAGATAAGTGCAATAATGTTGAACGCGACTTTAAAACTCATTTCACCTCACCTCACCTTACCTCAGAGTGAGTGAGTGAGTATGGTTTTACGCCGCTTTTAGCAATATTCCAGCAATATCACGGCGGGGGACACCAGAAATGGGCTTCACACATTGTACCCATGTCGGGAATCGAACCCGGGTCTTCAGCGTGACGAGCGAACGCTTTAACCACTAGGCTACCCGACCGCCCCACCTTACCTCAGAAAGCATGTAGAATGAATATAACATAAAATTGAGAATTCTGATTTCTGTGTTGAGCGATGCATCACGTCCATGATGTGCGTTATCTTTTCTTCTTGTACTGTCATAGAAAAACAGCGATGGCATTTGCAGGTATCATGTTAACTACGTGCGTTTATTATCATTGGTAGTGACTCCAGTTTGAGAGATATGCGAATGGTTTAACTGAAAATGTAGAGACAGCCGTGCTTCACACCACTGCTACGATGGGCACTGTCTCTGCGGACGAGGTGGATTTGGACCTGGCATGTAAGTAACCAGAACGATTTTACCTTTTGAGAAATAACCAGTAAGGTGTTGTAAATATTGCAAAGCATGGATAAAAGGAGGTACCAAGTTATATCAAATCGTGACCTGAAATGGTGATCAACAACGTAATACATCTGTTAGAAACCATACCATTCATATATCTTTGGGTGAAACATGTCGTATAATTTAGAATATTATGTTGATATTAACTCTATGCTTTCCTTATTTCAGTTGCAAATAAACTTTGACGCAGAGGATCAATCGACTATTTATAGTTTTCGCACCATTTTGTACTTATGTGTTCTGAAATGTAATAAAATATACAAAAAGTCTCCTTGTTTTCTTTATTCTTTCAATGTTTTAGAGATATGTCCAGTGTTATGGAGTCTAGTAACTGCCTTGATACACAATACAGCAAAAATTAAATTTACCCCCCCCCAAAAAAACCCCTAAAAAACAACAAAAAAACCCCAAAAAAACCCAAAACATTTCTCTGTATATCCAGTCCAGTCCATGTAATGCTTCCATTCTCATCACTAACAGATGGACATCTTGAAAATAAAAGCGACAAAACACAAGAAATCTCTGCTAAAAGCAGAGTTGTTTGAAAGTAAAACTTAATTGTCAAACATTACATGGATAAGATATGTTGAGTCATGAGGATGTGTTTATGAATCACTATCAAATGGGGATACCGGGTGTTCGGGAAAACGTGAGCGTATCCTGCCACACCGGTGGCATTTATTGCAAACACATGCAAAGTCAAGTCAATTGTTACCCTGAAAAGATATACCAAATGACATGGTGCGGATCAAAATATGTAATTGCATCTGACGTCAGTTATGTCACTGATGATTTGGAAATGTCCTTCATTTGTCTACCATAAAACCTTTTGGAAGGCCTTGCATGTTGTAACTTCAACGTCACTCTCTATTTCCGTTTACCAACTCTGTCCTAAAAGTTAAAATTGCTCTGGGTATCCAGCTTTACAACTTTTGTCTTGAAAAATGAAAAACATAAAAGCTCAAATTTGCTTTCTCATTCTAATTTGAAGAATACATAGAGAATACTACACTCATTCTCGTTAGATACCATTTTTACGAAACTCGCTTTCGCTCGGTCAGATACCATAGAAAGTCTACTCGTTTCGTAAAAATGGTATCTAACGAGAATGAGTGTGGTATTTTATCTATTACCCACATTAAAAATATATTTAAGTGTAAATACATAACAACTTCCGTTCGTGACAGACCAAACTGAAACCGGTTGCAAAATCTGGTTGCGCATGAATATTGATATATGCCCAAATATGGGCATTGTTGACATGTCTATGCATACGCATAAACACCATGCCCCTGCAGTTGTGTTTGCAAACAAAACAGCACCGACGCTCAAGATCCTTATGGATGACTGCACATACAGCAGCTTACATCAGTATTATAACTGATCTTGAGTCCAGAGCAACATCACACCGTACAACTGCACATACATCAGCTTACATCAGTATTATAATGGCTCTTCAGCCCACGGCAACATCACACCGTACGACTTCACATACAGCAGCTTACATTAGTATCATAACTGATCTTGAGTCCAGAGCAACGTCTCACCGTACGACTGCACATACAGCAGCTTACATCAGTATTATAACTGATCGTAAGCCCAGAGCAACATCACACCGTACGACTGCACATACAGCAGCTTACATCAGTATTATAATGGCTCTTCAGACCACAGCAACATCACACCGTACGACTGCACATACAGCAGCTTACATAAGTATTATAACTGATCTTCAGCCCAGAGCAACATCCTAGCTAACAATTTCACGTTGTAACAACGTTGTGTTTACGTTGTGGTAACGTTGTGGATGTTACGTCCATATAACGTTATTCTGTGGACTCCCATTTTTGTTGTCACAACGTCATGGCCTAACGTTGTGTTACGTCATATTCACGTCGTCACAACGTTGTGATGACGTTGTAATTAACGTTGTGGGAACGTTGTATTTCTACTTTTAGGGAACGTTGTATTTGTCGTTGTGGTAATGTTGTATTTTACGTTGTGGCAATGCTATAATAATGCATCCCTACAACGTTATTCTGTGTACTACCATGGACGTTGTCACAACGACGTGAAATAACTTTGTGCTACAAGGATGAAATACGTTGTGACCTTTTTCCACTTAAATGTTGTAAAAACAACCCAAAACATGTTCCGGAAATGTTTTAGAATATGCTTTAGGCACGTGAATGTGTATGATTCGAGATACCCTTTACCGATGTTTTTAAACCAGGGCCTCGAATTGCCCAGTTTGCCCATGTTTTGCTGACAATGTTCAAAATATAAAATCACCACTGAGCTGTTAACTGGATACAAATGACTAATTAAAGTCAGACACCATTACCCTTTAGGCTTGTACTGCAAGAAACAAAATAAGAATGGCAGACATGGTAAGGGGTTGACCATTTGATATTCTGGGGAGGGTCGGGGCCTGGAATTTTATCGAAAAAATATATTGTCACCGAAAATTCTTGACAAAAATAATTCCAGTACAGACTGGTGAAAAAAATGCCTGCCTCAAAACATAGATCTAGTTGCAAGGTGCTTATCTTCAGGCTCATAGGGTTAAATAAAAACAAATTTTTGCTTTTGTAGCTGTGACCGAAAACATATGTAATCCCCATAGAAAGATTCCAGGTCCCCACCCCCTTGAATATTAAATGGTCGGTCTCTTATCAAGTCCATATAGTATACTTCAACTTACAGTCATGCGACTTCGCCATTCAACAAAGAACTCCAGGACACATTTGTGTTGACATTTTAATATTTTTAGATTATTGAAAATGTATACACTTTTTGAAATAATTGAATGCCAGAATCTTCTTTCTTTGGTGTTCACTTCCACTTCCTTGAAATACAAACAGCTTAATAAATCTCGAGCAGGTATTTGAAAGATATATGACGAGAAACATTCATTTGGAGATAAGGCTTTATCAATATTCAAACAATAATGTATAATGCAAGTGTCTGATGGAAACAAATTTTAACATTCATTCATAACATAACAGACATCAAGAATCAGGTTGAATACAAAACGTGGTACGAGCATAGATTTATATAAATAGATCTACATTCTTAGCATTCATTTAAAGAACAAAAAACCCCACAAAACCACCAATTAACATGGATATAGACAATGGAATGTAACTGTAAACAATTGTACCTACGTTAACACAATTCACAGCCCAGGGTTTATTTGGTGTATTCCTCAATTATTCAACATTCTTGATTTTATCTCCTGGAATGGTCGTGTAACATTTTCCCCCTCGCTGCAACGAAAACAAATACAAAAAGTCAAAACAGGAAATTTATCCAATCAGCATACATTTAGATCTATAGTCTATCAAAAAAATAACATATATTGTATAATTGTCAGAAATTTAGGAAAAACTGTACATCTAAAGTTTACATGTATAACGTCCGATCGGAAATATCTCAGGCTACAGATATAAGTAACACAATTATGAGTAGATCTACCATCATAAAAAAACCAAACACCTAATGTAATATAGTTTCGATATACACCTGTCTGACAAACCGGTCAGGCAAACCAGTGATTGTTAAAGTGAGCCACGTCTCACAACCTCTGTCAGAGTACAATGACACACAATCATGTTAGTACAAACATCATTTGTTGGGGACCTTTCCTAAACCGGAATCCAAACGGAAACAGATATATTAAACAGGCATTGCAGCTAATTACGACTCACATCTTCATCGCAGCGCTGTTTATTTAGATCTAGCTACAGTACGATTTCGTAGGGAGCACTGGAACTTACTCGTTCAGTTTTCGATCACCATTTTATTCTCTCATTGTCAAAAAGTTTCAGAGAACCAAGTATCATATGAAATTTATTTGTTACTACGTTTATTAAACATAATACAGTTCAATATCGTTAAATATAATTTTGTAGTAAGTAGCCTACATGGCAACATATGGAGATCGAAAATGGTTGCTATCAATTTCATTGTATTTTTCATTGGTGCACATTGGCTACACTTATCTCACCTTAATAATCAACAAACGATGACCAACTCACTGACAATATATTGTGATATTTGACTTTTGACTATCGACTAGCTTATCATCACCAGCGAGGACAATACCGCAAACACCCCGTTACAGCGCCCGACGAGAGACTCGTTTTACTTTTGCTCGTTTCCATTAGAAGGGAGTCGGACATGGATCTAGTTATCGGAAAATGATGAATTGATTCATGTTTGGAAATATTAAAACTACACATGATAAGCGCCTTGCTACAATAAATCTTTATAGACAACACCAACAACCAGATGATCCACATTTAGGCTACTTCAGCCAGTGCACATTAGGCCTTTTCGGAAACAACAAGTATATTTCTGTCTCTTCCTGAAAATACATTTTTTTATAACAACATTGAGCGCTTTAGACTAGGGCTATAACTAGCTGCCTACAGAGAGTCGATCTGAAAATACTTCTATTGTTTTGATTCCCTCTCTTCGCTGTATAAGAGAAATCTACTCAACCTTCCCACTGGCCTGAATGAGCCACATCGTTTCACAAAAATCAAAATCAGAAGATTAGTACATGTAAACTTTAACCAGTAATGATTTCAGAAATAACACGGAAGAAATGGCAATAACTGTCAGTGGTCAGGAGGCGATGCATACGTTAGGCCTTTGTACAGACCTATACGCTTACGATCGAAACCCGAACATAATATGATGGCCACAAAACGCCGCCAGAATGAATTCTGGTCAAACATATACTGCTTGCACTTGGTAATTACCCTTGGTATCCATAAAATAATAATATGGAAAAAAGTCTTGGGCCTCCTTCACCTAAAAAAACATCATGTTCTGTGTATCAAATATTAATATCAACACTGACGCTCAGTGAAAGAGACCGGCAAACTGCATTCTAAACCCCTCCACTTCTGAATAATACAATACATTTAAATCATTTGACTATCTAACAAGCGGAGAATTAACTTACCTCATCCGAATTCACAGATCATCTGTCAGGTTCCAGTTGCTGACAATCAATTGGTTGTAATAGGGGGTGTAAGTAGGTCACGGGACTACGCGAGACCTAACGTTATTTAGTACTTCCGGCGACAAACAACGTCCCGCTGCAATGGCGACAGCAGTGTCACTTCGGACAGGGCCCGGCGAATCATATTTGGAACATGCAGGTGTAACTAAGAAAAACATGACACTGTCACAGGCATTAAAACACTCGAGTTAGGTAGCATGAATAGCAAGTGTTGGCTTGTCAAAGCAGTTGCGGTGTTGTCAAGACGTCCTATGGTCGATGTCAAACTGGCCGCTACCCATTCATAAATATTGAGGTAAGATTTCACTTTTTGCACACTTCTGATAAGTTGGTATAATTGTCAGTGTTGATATTTCAATACTGATCGGTTCATCATCACACGTACAATGGTGATGGCGTTGAAAAATGAGCATAAACATTCGTTCTGAAAGTATTTGCAATTGCAATATGCTCTCGGTTTATGCACCATACAATGTTATGGCAAATTTCCATTCCTGAGCCTTTTCCAATAACAGATGTTCAGCTCTGATAAGGAACGTCACAGAATTATATTTGTAGGTCCAGGGGAGATGACACAAACTCTAGGCATATTTAAAGAAGGCCTATCATGTGCATGTTGGCAACGCAAATTTTGTCAATACTTAATGTTGTGCAAGGAGACTTATGGGGGTGCCTGTGTTAATAAAAAAGGATATGTGCCAATATCACGATGATAATGTTACGTGCACTGAAAAATCAGGTTTTATTCACACAATAAAATATTAATCTAATTTGTAAATAATGATGATTAAATCCTTGCGGTGTTTGTTTTTAAGATATCTGAAATGTGACCTCACTTAAATGTATTCTGTATGATGTGAATAGACTTGATCATTACAACCCCATTTAGCATTTGTTTATCATATTCAGTTGAAGGTACAATGTACATGCTTAATTTATTAATTATATCTTGATGTAGGCATTGTAAGAAATGGTTGGTATTTTAGAAGTATATATTATATGTTCTTATAAGTGTTATTTATCTTTTGCAGTTGGACCATATTTCCATGTTTGAGGGGAGAAAGATTTCCTCATCTTACTCACGAGTAGATGCATATGGATCACCAGAATTACCTTGATGCCAAGCATTACTGGAATATTTTGTGGTCAAGCATGACATTGCCTATGAAAGAACAACTCTTGTTGTGTATACAGGTGTAAACATATTAAAGTTCTATCTGAAGTACTGGTTCTGTAAATGATGTCTGTGACCATCAGAATACACCATATACACTGGACACTTGCTGGAACAGGACCTACTTGTCATCAACATGGTGTTGCAGAACATCTTAGGACTCTCTCATAAAGTCCAGTGTGAATCTAAATACTGACACCAGTAACAGTGCATGCTGGCACATTTATTTGTTCAGGCTTGGCATTTGGGAATATTTGCCATGAATGTTTAATACTCATGACCTTGGAATAAAATTACTGAATAGATCTGAAGCTTATTTATTGTTTTTTTGTCTGGGATAATGCCATACAAAAAAAAGTTTTTTTAATATTTCTGGTATCAGCCATGATACTGAATTGATAGTGAATATAATATCATAGCAATGCACATTGAATGTGTGATAATAGATTTCCAGTTTATGTGTCACAATTTTCCAAGAAAATACAACAGATGCTTACCAATGAAAATTTAACTTATCCAATGGCATAGCAGTTGTTGCTTTGTGAAATGAATTCTTTGTTGAAATATTAACATGTCTTGTTTTTGCATCGCTGTTTTAGGGTCCAGCATACAAATTACACTCATTTGTTTGACTTGGATTTATTGGCAGAATATTTGAAATACACGAAAATATGAAAAATAGGTGCAATTGTTTCTATCTCTGCATCAAGTCAATATGGTTGCACTAAATTGTGTTCATCAGTGTTGACTGAGTGATAAGTTGAATCTATTAATGTTTTGGACTTGTGGCAATTTTTTTACTTGGTTCAATTAAGCCTCACAACCAGAAATATTAATTTAAAAACCCCTACCGTTCATCACAATTAATCTTTTAATCTTGCCCCTGCTATCAATCACAGTCTGCAGTGTTATAACAATTATATTGCTGACGAGGTGTAACACTTTTATTTCTTCCCTCAGAATAACATTACACATCATTTATTAGTAAGTATCTTTCTTAATGAAGGACATGTCATTAGTGATCACCTCCATAATTCAGTGTATTTGTCTTGCATTTTGGCCACTTCTGACTTGAAGTTGCTGCGTGCTGGATGCTGCTTCATCTTTTGGTTGCTGTACAGCAGAAATTCACTCCTGTATGACCAAGAAAAAACCCATTCATGTTCTGCAACAACATAGAACTAGACATCAAGTACATACAAAGTGTAAAATTACCATTGTCCAACACCAGTTCTATCCATCACCGGACTCAACAAATAATGTTTACACAATTCGATAAATAAGTATATCACTGAATATTCATATGGAATACTATTAGCAGTTACTTGTTGTACAAACCTGAAACCACCTGAGACTAAGAGGTCTTTCATTGTAATATGTGAGTAAAATAAAACAATTTGACTTACATACTTTTAATATAACCATGATAATGCATATTCAAATGTAATTCGAAATTAAGGGGTATGTGTGTTTTACAGGTTAGGGTTTGATATATTTATTTCAAATACTAGATTATGGAATCAATATAATGTATTGACTTGCCTTCATGGTTATTTGATTAATTGTTGAGTGATTTGTGACACTATAAGTTTTTATGTTTATTTTCCCATATATTCTTTTTTGGTGCATGTTGATGAGAAGACCTCTATTTTATTTAATTTGGATAATTATCTTTTGAGTCTGTCTTGTTAATTTCTGACATCCGCACTTCAATACAGTCATCCAGTACATGTAGGTGAGAGTAAACTTATAGTGAAAACTACCAAAGTGCAAGAAATAGTACATCTGCATTATCATATATATTCACATTTAATATTCAAACTAATTTTGATTACACAACAATTTATGCACAGGCATCTACATTGCATAAAAACCCTCTTGTCTCCTTTATAAAAAAAATATTTAAAAATAAATTTCTTCTCAAAACTAACAAATTTCTTAATGGAATATTATTTACTTAATTTAAGGTGTGTGACAGAGTAAACATGGTAAATATGACCAAATATAGTGCATATTAAATTTTAGGTTCCAAACACATGACTGGGTTATTAAGTATTATAATTACTAAAAAAATAAATAACTACAATATACTTAAACAAATTTCACGTTTAAAAATATATTCATAGCATAGATTTTTCAAATTTCATCCTCCAAATCGTGCCTAATTTAATGCCTATAAAAACTGTCAAAGGCACGGCTTCCATGACACTGCTCATGCTGTCAGATACCAGAATACCGTGGTAAGTTGGCTAAAGTGGCCTACTTATTAGTAGTTACATCTTCATAAATAATATTACATCACAGAAACATGTGACACATCCTCCGTAATCATAAAACACTGCCCACTGAGACTATAAATACACGTCTGAACGATAGTACCGCACTGGTTGTCAAAATTATTTTAAAGGTAAAGAAAAGAACATACCTTTACGAACGGTCCCATGGTTGTCAGTTGTCAGTCAGGAACCGATAAACCTAACAGGAATGACAAATAACCGATCATATTTCTTCTGAAATGAGTAAACTTTTACGACTGTCAACAGCAGTGACAACCAAGCGTGGTAGTTTACTTGGTACCGTCTACAGAGTTAGCTATGGCGGTCGCGCATTTGGAAAGCAGAATTAGTTCACGAGTATAGGCATGTCACCGGGAATGCTGGCGCCGGAAGTAGCGCTTCGCGACACTTACGGGCCCTATATGTCCAGAGTCAGCTTGAACTAAGATGGCTGGTGACAACACATCTTCCGCGACATTGTGACGTCATTCTGACGTCACTTCACGAGGCAACAAGCTAAACTTTTTATTTTAGCAGTCTCTCTCACGCCGCAAAAAATGCGAGCGAATTGTTTTTAACTGTAATATTGCTTGTGACAACGTTTAGTAGACAGATTACTTCGTGAATAGATATATTTGTTAAACAAAATAAAACTAAGAGATGGTAGCTCTACAAGTGGTTTCACACCGTACGACTGCACATACTGCAACTTACATTAGTATTATAATGGCTCTTCAGCCCTGGGTCCCATTCCACAAAGCGATCGTAGCGCTACGGCTGTCGTAAGTCTATGTTAAAGTATGGCAGTTACAATCATCTTAGCGCTACGATCGCTTTTTGGAACAGGGCCCAGCATACGACTGCACATACAGCAGCTTACATTTGTATATTGATGGTTCTTCAGCATAGAGGAACATCACATCGTCGTTTTACTACGCATACAACAGCCTACATTGTATTATAATGGCTCTGCAGCCTGGCGACAACAATACGCCCGAAAATATAACAAATCTGAATCTGTCCCAACTGTCACAAATCTGAAACATACAGACAACAGATTAAAACATTGAAAATGCAGTACTTTTCACATACAGAAATAAAACTAATCTGATGGCCGTGCTTGCACTTAGAGCGAGAATGAACTATTTAAATCTTCACACACCTTAAGTACTCCAGTTTAACGCCACCTACCGGGGCGGACTACTCACTTACACCAACGATACACACCTCTAGGAGAAAGTAATTTCCTTCTAATTCATCCTTCAAACGAAAGAAATAATATTTCTCCTGTGCCCAACAGTTACGCAACGTTACAACAACACACCTTATAATGGGACACGCTGTGCGTTGCACGACCGAGAGCTACAAAGAAAGTCAAAGACCAAGAGAAAGGGAAACTTTCATTCTTTTATTAATACTATCCTAAATATATCCGTCCTTAGCATTCTCACTTTTCTATCTTCCATGTCTTTTAAACATACGGTCAGGTATGCCGCTGTTCGCTGCTGCTGTAGCACCACCACTACGTAGACTGTGCAGACTATAACTTTTAATGTTCGTAACAAAGGGAGGCAATGCATCTAAGTTCCCTCAGTCTAGTGTAAGACATAGGATTGTTGCCTTTTCTTAACACATAACCAGACGCACATTTGCTGAGGTTTCTGAAAACATGCTGATCAGAATCAACCGGAATACATGCAAGTTTTAGATATTGCTCCCAACATTCAACTGGACACAGTTTCGATTAAGTCCTACTGATAACAAGCCAGGCTCCGTCGCTATATACATCCGTTTAGACTTTTCAATAAAAACTGTCATGTGAGATTCATAAAATATTATATCCGAACGAGAAATATTAATCAGTTCAGAAGATCTTAAGAATCCAGCATAAGCCAACAAGCACATCGCTAATATTCTCAAATCAGACAAAGATCCATTGACAATTCTTGAATCGTACACCTCTTTAACAACAGACTTAGCCAATTTACGTTTAGCTGCTTCCAACACATTTTTCACAAGACTAATTTTTTAAAGGACTTTCAGTCCCCCCACTACAATGTGCGTGCCTTAAGCTATAAAAGGATGTAATGACTGGTGACACAGTATCGCTCTGTTGGACAATAGATAAAAGATAAAAAGCACAATGCAGGTGCGAAATAGGTAATACCTTGTTCATACTCATACATGTAATAGTCCTCTGTAAGATTTTTTTAGAAAAATGCAAATCATCAACAACGCCATCATGACTGAAATACTCAACTGACAGGTCTTGATTCCATTGGGATGAGCCTCCGGCTGCAAAACTGGACATTCTCTGGGTTGACACGTTGTTTTGGGGACAGTCTCTTCTGAAGTGACTGAAATCACCGCACGTGAAGCATGCTCCTGTCTTCTGAGCTTTGACGCGAAAAGGCTGGTTTGTGATTGGTTGAATATGTTGCATAGAAGAAGCTTGAAGAAAGCACCTTGCACGGGCCGGGTAAAGGTTGCTGATCACCTGGATGACCTACTTAGATACGGCGCTTGGCTTGAGCGTTTCTGACGAATATTCTTTTCCAGCTAGCAGTTTCTTAATTCTTTAGCGGTCTGACTGAATTCTTCCCTCAACGCTCCGCTGCAGTCATTAAGAGACAATTCAAACTGTGCTTTGTAAGTATCTAATTGTTGAAGTATAGCATCAAGTTTAGCGTCGGTATTCATGACTAAAATAATCTGATGGCCGTGCTTGCACTTAGAGCGAGAATGAACAATTTGAATCTTCACACACCTTAAGTACCCCAGTTTAACGCCATCTAGCGGGGCGGACTACTCACTTACATCAACGCTACACACCACTAGGAGAAGGTAATTTCCTTCTTATTCATCCTTCAAACGAAAGAAATATTATTTCTACTCCATACTAGTGTATAAATTCACGATGTATAATTGACGGTATTATTGCATAAAGGGGCACCCAGCAATATTCCAGTATTATATATCACGATCGGATGTAAATAATCGATTGTGGACCAGACAATGGTGAATCACAAGAATCGATCCACGGAATATTGGGAAACGATGACATGCAATCAGCCAAGTCACCGAGCCTCACCTCGCGATCCATTTAATCACCTCTTATGACACGCATATGTTTCTGGACCTATGTGCTTATCTGGAATCTCCACGCGTCAGATTGCCTCTATTAATAAAGAGAGATAGGCAATGGTGCTAGCTGATCCTTGGTGCAATAGCTATTCTCTTCTACTGTGATCTATATTGATTGGAGGGTGATCAATTCTGGACCAAATGTATCACAAATGTCAACACATGACATAACATCCAAACAGGATTAATACGAAAAGATCACTTATAAAGATTATTATAAAATAATTAATTCATTAGATATTTTAAACATGATTCTAATATACGGGGGCTGGTCCAAAAGTGTGAAACCTGACAAACAAAACCAACAATTATGAAAGTGTGTTTTTATAACATACACTTTTCATATCAGGCAATTCATATGTCAGGAAGGAGTCTTCTGATGTCACCCTAAAAAAAACCATTCACGGCAGGTCTTCGTTGTCGTCAAAGCGCTTTCTACAAAGGTGTTGTTTCAGTTTAGGAAACAGGTAGAAATCACTTGGTGCCAGGTCTGGCGAGTATGGAGGGTGAGGAAGCTCTTCGAACCCGCATTGTCTCAAAGTCGAGAAGTGTAAGAAGAGGCATTCTCATGAAGTAGTAGAACTCCAGCAGTCAGCATTCCCGTCGCTTTTCTTTGATAGAATGACTCAGGTAATGGCGCAAATCAGCATAGTGGACACCGGTAATCTTCTCTGACCTTCTTAGTAATCAAACAAGGATCACACCCTTTGCATCGCAGAATACAGTGGCCATAACTTTCTTAACTGATCTTGAAGACTTGAATTTCTTTGGTGCCGGAGAAGTGGAATAGTGCCATTCCATGGATTGACGTTTTGACTCGGGATCATAGTGGTAGACCAATGTTTCATCACCCGTTACTAATATCTTTTGGAATTTGACGAATTCCTTTTCAATAAGCTCTAACTTTTTTCTGGCAATGTCAGTTTCTTTAGAATTTATAAACTTTGGCACCCAAAGAGCAGATATCTTATTCATCTGTTAATGTTCATAAATAATAGGTCCAATGGATCCATGGCTTAGACCTGTGTCTTCCTCAAGTTCAGCAAAGGTAATACGTCTATCTGACAGTATAAGTTTGTCTATCTCCTTGATTGAATCATCATTGATGGAAATTGAGGGACGTCCAGATCTAGGGTCATCATCAAGGCTTGTTCTCCAAGCCTTAAATATAGCTACCCAACGTTTAGCAACATTAAAACAGAGGAATTTAACCAAGAAGTTTAACATATGCTTCAGGAATATCGAAGATCTGATACAGTTCAATAATGGTCAAAGAGCCACTTCCCTTCCACTGATTTTCCCACCTGTACTAGAAATAAAAGGTACCAGTGAAACAGTCTCATCTGTTTCATATGTAGATTTAAAGTGACCAAAAGCTGTCCGCAAGATTGTATGACAAGAGGGATCCAATAGTCAACTTTCCCCTTCTGTCGAGCAATATTCCATCAACTCCAGCCCATGTCTACATTTCACAAATTTTGAGATCAAGCATGTTCTTTCTATGACGCGTTTTAAACAGCGTCATATTACACTTGCTGAAAAGTTGTTTTATCGGGGTTACAACATTCAAGGCCTAAGCAAAGCTTTGAAAAGGTGTTATAGTAGAGAGCATTTCCAATCTTGATGCATCAGTGACAAATAGTGACGCAAAAGGCAATACCATTACTGGACTTCCGGATGTTTCCGGTTTTTTAGATGAACAATTGACTTGCCTTTGTATGGGATATGTGAAGGGTGCCAGCGGTGGTGAAGGTAATGCTCAACATTTTGCAAACAGTGGATATCATCACTTTTTGGTGGTATTTTGAATTATTTGCTGCATTAATAGCCAGGAAATAAAAACGTCAACGCTAGAGAATAATCACTCTCGGTTATCCCACTACACAGATACCACTGGGTGTAAAAAGTAAATTAGTGGAATATTTGATAAAAATGGATCACTGAAATCATGGGTGACACCAGGTTTTCGCGAAAAGGACAAGCACGTCCTGCCCTATCAGTAGCATCCGCCACAATTTGCAAAAAAAGTATGTATTTGTTGCCTGAGACTGCACTGCAATTCCCCTGTCATGCAAAGCGTCATGTAAACAAACCAGACTATCAAGTGAAGGTCAGAAATCCAGTCACACGATAGAGCATTTTCTGATGTGTTAAAGCTAAAAACAATATGTTAATATATTGTTGTAAGTTCTTGAATAAAATTCAAAAACAGGAAGCAACAATTTCATGTACGCTCTAACATGGACTGAAATATATTATTTATGTTATTATACGCCAAGGATGTCATGTACAACATATTGGACAAACGGAGTGCTTGAGAGACAGAATGGGCGTCCATAAACAGATAAAGGACCCCATGCAAAGTTCAACCCACTTAAGCGCTCGACAAATGCGCAGCAGGAAAAGAAATAGAATTTAAGATATACCCTTTCTGTAAAATGAATACTGCTGATGCCCAGCAGTGTAAGAAAAAAAAATTGTTTTCATTAAAAGGTTGTGACCATCTTTAAATAAGTAGCGCATGGTATATGAACTATATTTGTATTTATTGTGAAAGTTACCACTGTCATTGTAAAGCCGCAGTGTTATAACTGTAATCACTACTCCCTGAAGATAAAATTGAAGGTGAGGTGAAATGGGCTTTAACGTCGCGTCCAAGAGTATTGCACGTATATAGCGACGTGCATGTACGTGTGTGTGTTTGTGTGGCTGCTTGTAATAGTCCGGATTGAGTGCTAGCTCACTGAGACACCATGCCGCAGTTTAACATGCATACCCCACTCAGACACAGTATACTGACTCCGAGCCGACCAGTCCTTGTTTTAGCCCCTTAATGCCGAGCGCCAAACAGGGTAACAAAAATACCATCTTTTAACGTCTTTTGGTGTGACGCGGCCGGGGATCGAACCCCGGACCTTCCGCTCTCCGGGCGGACGCTCTTCCACTTGACCACGGAGGCGGTCAGATACAATTGAAACATGTAGAACAATTCGTGTCATTATTGCCTGACTTTCTTTTTATATATATTTCTTATATATAAAATCGTGTTGTCTATATATTTGTAGGATAACGAACATGACTAGATAGCTATCGAGGGTCATCAGATCCCCACAAATGAACCTGTTATCTACATTTCATGACATAACCGCGCACGGGAACATACGCAGAATCACAACATCGTGACTGGCTGACAGGGTTGGTGTTGGTATCATTTGAAACAGAAAGTATATAAGAGGATCAACCAAATGAAGGCTTTAATTTGAAAGCTTTTCGCTAAACTCCAGACATGAAAGTAACACTGGTTCTCGTCATTGTCAGCACTATTATTGGTGAGTTGAAGATACTAACGGCTTTAATAGTTTAGTTAGTGTCTACGTTAGCCGATGAGATTTGTTATGTACATGTATTTTTTATAATGATAATAGTTCATATTATTCATAGATAATATTATTAATTTGCATTGCGCCTTTTTTCATGCTGGATATCAATGCGTTATATTATGACTCCGGGAAATGAATCCGTGTGCACTCATTTCAGCTCCCTTGGGAATATATAACCTGATCTGCCTATGAGGCACTAGAAGACTAATAGTCACATAACCACCTCACCGAAAGGGGAACCCAATCTGAGTGAACAGAGGCATGTTTCGAACAAAGGCACTAGCCTTTGGAAAACACCCCATGTACTACTTGGGCTACAGTGTTGGGCAGGTCCAAGAAACTCTTAGGAATCAAGGCTGCCAAACACGCTCAGCCATCCATTTGTTTTCTTCCACAAACTGTGCTTAAAGCCTTGACCTGTGACCTCCAAACAGGATCACGTGCCCAAACTTCTAATGAGATATTGTTTTTTTCGTTCAGCTGTGATCGACAGCGAGCCCTGCAGGGATGACAACGACTGTATTCACACGGTATGTGATAGTACCGGAAGGCTTGCCTGCTCTCATGACATATGTACCTGTCTGGTTGCAGCCAATAGCTGCGTCACAGGTAAGTCAGTTTACAAAATAGTGACCATAATAACTGCAGGCAACATATTTCATTATGTGAACGTTTTATTTAGGCATCTGGAAAGGTTCTCCTACAAGAAAAGGTGGTGACTATAAGTCAATAAACGAATTGGGTTTCACGCCGCTGATATAATTTTTTAGACAAATGTAGAAGGAACGACAAATATGATACAGAACTAAGATGATTACCATTTTGTTGAAACCATTGGCAATACAAAAAACCCAATCATGGCGAATCTGTGATTCAAACCCACTACTAACGTAGCGTCAGCAAAACCCTGGCACAAAACTACAAATAAGACATGGCCTTTAAATACAAGCCTGCATCAAATGAATGATGGAATCTAGTTCAAACCTCTGACAAATGTTTTTGTCCTGTGTTGTTAAGAAGGAGGTTTATATTTCAGAAACTTGCAGAGACCGCCCTGACTGCGACAGCTGCATCTGTAGAGATACACATGAGGAACACCACTGCTTCGACGGCCGCTGCCTATGTGGACGTGGTGCACCTGTCGGCCCTGGTGGACCTGGCGTGTAAGTAACCATAGTTACCGCCGGAGGTTGTGAGGCATGGTTTTGGTTGCTACACTTGAATTAGTTTGACGTTTCATTGACTTTCTAACACTTTCTAATTACTGTCGAAAGAAAGTTGATGAATTTGTTTGCTTTTTATGCTTTTTTGGTTTTATGTCAGGGGCAAATGTCTAAATTTAGCCTGAATGTGATTTGGGACGTCAACGCTTTGATGGTGTTGGTTCAGAATGTTGGTGAAACACAATATTAGGAATATGATTTTAGTCGTGCATTTGTTTGTAAAACACACACAGTCGTATTTGTATGGCATGCATATTTGTCTCATCTCATTTCAGTGGTAATACTTAAATCATTCGACATATAGTAACACTATATCAGTCCTGTTTGTTTGTTTGTTTGTTGTTTAACGCCGCACTCAGCAATAGTCCAGCTATACGACGGCGGTTCATAGCAGTCCTATGCTATGTGTTTGGATATATGGTAAATAATGTAAATGTAAAACGACGACGTTTAGTAATCAGTGTCGATCATCTACCTAAACAGATTTCATTGGGCGTAAAAGGCAAAATTGCAGTGAAAATTATATGAATGGATCACTGAAAATCAATGATGACACCAGGGGTTCGTTCCGCAAAGCGATTGCCATCCACATCCATATTAGAGTTTTTACTCCAATTCAATTTCCTACTAAATATTCAAGTTTAAAAAAAAATGCCACTTTTCATCTACCTTTTTAATTTCAGAGGTAAATAAATCCTGAAAGGAGGAAAACCCATGGAAATTATTCCTACCTTGTTGGATACACACATGTACACATGTGAAATAAACCTACTACTACCATTTACTGGTTTGTTTTGATGCTGAATATGTTTACTCTTATTAAATTGATGCGTTACCTGCTTATACCTATGGAGTGAGTGAGTGAGTATGGTTTTACGCCGCTTTTAGCAATATTCCAGCAATATCACGGCGGGGGACACCAGAAATGGGCTTCACACATTGTACCCATGTCGGGAATCAAACCCGGGTCTTCGGCGTGACGAGCGAACGCTTTAACGCTACCCGACCGCCCTTATACCTATGGAGAACATCCTGTGGTTATTCCGTGTTTCTAGCCTATCCTCGTCAGATCAAGATACAATGTTTGGATCTGGATTGGCTAGATATACGTGACGTCGCTTTTCATACAGGCGCGACCCTCAAAGGGACTACATGAATTTGGTGGACAGGCCCGGTGGCTTAGTTGATTGATCAACCGATGATCTGTCTGCTTCATACTCGACACATGCCCCAATGGTGTAAGTAAAACCTTCGATTGGTTTGTTTGTTTGTTGTTTAACGCCGCACTCAGCATTATACCAGGTGTATGACGGCGGTCTGTAAATAATCGAGTCTGGACCAGACAATCCAGTGATTAACATCATGAGCATCAATCCACTCATTTGGGATCGATGAACTGCATCAAGTCAGCGAGCCTGACCACCCGATCCCGTTAGTCGCCTTTTACGACAAGCATAGTCACCTTTTTACGGCAAGCATGGTTTGCTGAAGACCCTGGAATCGTCACGGCACTGTAAACCTTAGTGACAACATTGCTGGGATACAAAAGATTGTTTCCATAAACCTTGGCGTTTCGAAAATATTGTAAATAAAAGCGACAGAGGACAATTCCTTAATCAATGGAAATCTCTATTTAAAGTTTCCAACTAAATCATAAGGTTGTGTTTACGAGTGATGATAGAGCAGCCGTTTCGTGAAAAATTGTGTACTTTGTAAATTCAAATTCGTTCGTGAATATAACAGGTTCTTTAATAAAATACACGTTGATCAAAGGACAGGTTACCTTCCTGTCTTGCAGTGTTTGTTATCTGTCGCAGGAAAAATTCCGATGTTCCAGTGCAATGTTACGTATTTGACTTAAACCTTATAGAATATTAATCAGCAAATGGGATTTATTGAAACAAAGGACTGATTTCCTGTGGAATTCCTGTTTGGTGAGGGAATGATTGAGTGTGTTAGTTTCTTTTTCAATGTTCCAGTAATGGAGACACCAGATAGCTTCACACTTTTTTTACCATATGGGGAATCGAACCTGAGCCTTTGGTGTGACGAGCCATCACAAGATTACGAAATTTATTGTTCATATTGTTTTACTTTTTGGGGTGTATGGTATACAATGTGGATGAATTGTACTTATTCATACTTCTAAAATCTTTATGGCCGTTGAGATTTAACTCCGCTATGTCAGCTGACGTCATACCCGGGCGTGTATACACTAACAGAAATAGACCAGTGAAGTTCCGGGGTAGAATAGGTCTTCAACCCATGCTTGCTGCAAAATGCGACTGTGCTATTCGAAAGAGGCGACGAACGGGATTGGGTGGGCAGGCTCGCTGACTTGGTTGATGCATGTCATCGATCTCAATTGCGTGGATCGATTCTCATGATGTCAATCACTAGACTGTCTGGTCCAGACTCGATTATTTACAGACCGCCGTCATATATCTGGAATATTGCTGAGTGCGGCGTTTAACAAAAAAACAAACAAAAAACAACAAAAAACAATGCACATAAGTATTCTGAATGTATGTGACTTACTCTAAGATGGCCTCACACGGGGAACATTACTTCGCTAACATTAACTCCTTAATGTTTGCCAACTAATGTTTTCACACGATACATATCCGGGTATGAATATAGGTTCCCAGCAATCTGAGGTTGTCGTAAGAAGCGTCTAAACGCACTAGGTGGCCAGGCTTGAGGATTTGGTTGACTTCATGTCATCGTATCCCATTTGCGGGGATTGATGCTCATGATGTCAGTCTCCGGATTGTCTAGACCAGACTCAATTATTTACAGAGCTATAGTCCATATAGTGCGGTATCAAACACACATGCAAACACTTCTCTCAAATGCCGACGCCATTTTGTAGCAGACCTCAATAAAAATCGGTAAATGTGAAGTCCCTTTACATAATTGTTTTGAAGAGACGGTAAGGCAGGACCGGCAGTAAATGAGACACACGTGAGATATTAAACACAAATGAGGTGTTAAACACAAATAAGATGTTAAACACAAATGAGATATTAAACACAAATGGGATGTTAAACACAGAGAACATGTTAGACACAAATGAGATGTTAAACACAAATGAGATGTTAAACACAAATAAGATGTTAATCACAAATGAGATATATTTAACACAAATGAGATATTAAACACAAATGAGATGTTAAACACAAAGACGATTTTAATCATGATACCTGGATGGGTTCCACAGCTGGACACCAGGCACGTGCAGGTTCCCCTCACACAAGCCAAGGTCGAGAGGGCGTCGCAGCTTTCATGCCTGCAGGTGCTGGTATCACGGCCTTGGCATCCCTCGGCATCAACCAGGGCTACAAAAAAACATTTATCATACCTCCATGTCAGAATGATGAGATCTGATTGGTTCACGTGATAGTGATAACATAATATGTATCCCACCTTAGAGGGAAACAATTTCTTTATCAGGGGAATAAATCCCTCATATCCCGCCACGAACAAGACAGGCTGCATGTGGATTTCTGAGAGGAGGAATAAATCCCGTACACCTCGCTCTTTCCGAATATGACAGTGTATTTATTGTTTAACAATGATTGTAAATGTGTGACATTGTTTCTGTTGAGATTCCGTAGACGCTCATTGCATTGTGTTTAGACAGTGATCAGTCGTCAGGAAGTTAGATGCCTGTGTGGTGTGTAAACTGCCAGTCCGGTATACCCAGGACGGTGATAGTATGTTATGGAAAATACTTTTCATGCAATTTCATCATATCGGAACCAGCTTTCAAGTGAGGATCGCTCATCATCCTAACCCATAATGGAAGCTTGACCACCGTTACTGCTGGGTATATATATATATATATTATCACTGACTAGTGCTATCACTACTGTATTTTTCCATTTGATACTGACCTCTGCCATCATATTATATACTGTCATTGAGTATTGTACTACCGCCCTATTGTGTTCTGCCAATGTAATTGCTGTGCAGTAATTGTTTTGATTTGTAAACCTAGTTTTATGTTGTAGTACATTTGTTGATTTTATACCGCTTGTTGGTTGTTTGTTGGTTTCACACTAAGTTCCTTTACGTACAGATTTCTAGGTTAACATATTGTTTCAATTTGGGAATCTACAACAGAGTCAATGAAAGTCACCTGGCACAGCAATCGAACAGCTGTTTTCTATCAATTTTGAATTTGATTTAATTCTTTCACAATGTCCTATTAAAACATGTCGGTGAGGTAAATTCGTTGTAGCAGTATCATGAGGGCGTATGTGGTTTTATGCGTCCCGTGTCAAGTTTTATACCACGAGCGTGGCTAACGCGGGACGCATAAAACCACTTATCATACCTCCATGTCAGAGTGATGAGGATGTGATTGGTCCACGTGATGTTGATAAAATACTGTGTAACCCACCTTGCGGGGTAATTACTCTCTAAGCGGGGAATAAATATCTTATACCCCGCCAAGAGCAAAACAGGCTGCACGTGGATTTCTGAGAGGCAGAATAAATCCCTCGTGATCCTGCTACAACTTGCAATGTGACTTTATTGTATAGGCGGCTTCACGCGGACAACAGAAGAGCAAAGATTGCCAACTTGTATTTTCAAACTACAAAGGCGTGTTGTTGTTACATAGTCCCTCTTCATTCCTTTCAAAGGTTGACGCCATTTTGTAGCGTAAAAGCCATATGAATACAACGCAGTATCTGATTGACTGAAAGCAACCAACATACGTTTGACAACCATTCACATGTCAAAATCGAGTTTGAAACACAACATTTTCGGCCGAAATATTGGTTGGATATTCATTGCCAACGGTTTTATCAAATTCCTCATACTGTTTTCGCAAACTAAATGTTCCCTGGGTGGTACAAGACAGTATGCCGTTCCCCAACATCATGGTCAATAGGGGTGACTACACGGGCACTGCACTGATACAATAGTATTGCAATGGTTAAAACACTATTGCTATTAATATAATACTGTATAACTATACGTTTATAACGAACTGACGGATATAACGAACTTAATTTTTGTCCAAACATTTGCTATATATATGCTGTATATATGATTATAACGAACTACGGTTATAACGAACTCAAAGGGACAACTAAGTTTAGTTCGTTATAAGCGTAGTTTACTCTACTATTGTAATATTGGTTCAGACACATACATGGCTTTACTGTTGTAGTGGTACAAACTTCATAATATTGTAACACGTGTACCTATTCCTTCTCATAATTTAGCGGGTAACGCTGATTGTCTGACAATGTTCTCAATGGACCCTCACATGTCTATTCAAACAAGGCGCAATGTGGACACAAAATGACGACGAACAGTAATGTTTCGTAATATTTGTATGGCATTTCATCCATTATAACTATTTTAATTTCACTTCTAATCACTAACACTGGTACTTGAGAAAGTTAATGTTAAGTAAATATAAATAGCTACATAGATAGTCATATAGATAGTTCAAGGAAATATTTAACTATCACGGTTTTTCGGCTGTACTTTGGTAGATAGATAAAACACCAACAATTGAGAATATCCATTCCGAAACAGTTGCCATAGCAAGTACAAAGCAAAACAGTGGTGACATTTATATGAATGGATAATTGAACACCAGTGACACCGGGTGTTCGCGAAAAGGGTAAGCATGTGCTGCTCTACCAGTACAATTTGCAGAAAAAATTGTTTGTACACATTTACTGAAAAATTAAGATACAGTTAGTTTATCGTTATTTTAAAGTAAACATGAAGGCCTACCTAAAGTAGCCAGACAAACGGCTGCGATAATAAGACACCTCATGGTTTCAGCTTCAAGCTACCGTGTGGAGATTTAGTGCTGCAAGTGAAGGTAGGGCAGAGAAACTGGGGCAGTTATATAAATGGGAATGACAGCTATCTGGACAGCTAGTCACGTATGTACAGATACACACAGATATCTGCCCATTGCGTGTTTGTGGTTTGTGAGTTGAAGACACGAAGAAGTATATTTTTAAAAGAGACGTATTAAAGAAGTGGACTTTATTTCTGATAAGTGTATTTACCTGATAATTTGCATTGGGGCTCTCGTTTGGAAAATATAATTAAAAAAGGAATGGCATTCATGTCAGTTGTTTTCTCTTTTATTTGATATTAAACATCAAGAGTAAAACATTTTCAAATCTGATTTTCATAATTCCGAAAATATCCCAACTTTATTAAATATATAACTTCTGATTACCAGTATTTTGTGTTAAGTGCAAATTTAGAGTTGATCGACTGCTCCGTGGTCGTTGAAGGACGGGTTCTTGCAATTGGTAGTTAGGGTTTCTAATGTTTAAGTATTGAACTAGTTTATGAAATAATGCCAACCACGACAGACGCGATACTACTTTACACAGATCACTCAATTCACCATGGTTTACCGTGAAAAATTGGTGTCTGGTATACCCATGCTTGTAAGATCCGATTTAAGAGGGTAGGTAAGGCCCCCGTGACTGGTCATCGTACTCCGATCACCCATGTTCTCAGTGACTGGTTTGTTCAGTTGAAACGTAGTTATTGTTACAATTTTGCAAAGCTAATCCGTTCAAACTCGAATGACAATAGAAACATAATTTCAAACAAACAGTAAACTACGGTTATAAGGAACCCAAAGGGACCACTTATTTTAATTCGTTATAACCGTAGTTCGTTATAAGCAAAAATACGGAATATACACAGCAAATGGGCGGGACCAAAAAAATAGTTAGTTATATCCGTCAGTTCGTTATAAACGTGGTCGTTATAAACGTAGTTCACTGTATGTCATTATCTCCCATACCAGAAAATATGGTTAGATTTCAGATTCTACTTTCGAACGACGTCGAGACTAATCCAGGACCTGTTTAAATGAAGGATTTGAGTGTTATAAAGACTGAACTTAAACTGACATTCTCACTGGACTGAAAGACTTTAGACAGTCTTTGTTTACCGAGATCAACGCAATCAAAACGCATCTCGCTGAGCTTAGCAGTAAGTGTACGTCTCTAGAAAACGCAATATCAGACATGCTAATGGTCTTGATAGAGTTAGCCATGAGCAGGGTGCCATATGCAGGGATATCGACGCACAATCGTCACCACTCGACCCTTTCCGAAACTCGTCCCCTATTGATAAATGTTATGTGCGAAAATATGACAAACCAGTCAGAATGCGCGTGTGATTTAAAGTTCTTCGTCAAAGAATCCCTCGGAAATATGTTTTGATTTTAGATATATCTTGCATCTAGAAATATACCCAAGATACAGTTTAATGTGTTCAATCAAACTGTATAATTCCAGATGTCCAGATGTGCTTTAAATTGCATCTGAAATATATATAATATATTGGGAAATAAATGTGTATCATAACGCAGCGAGTTGACAATTGTTTTAGGTATGCCCGTTTGCGCTAAGACGGAACCCGGTCGACCATGAGAGAGGGGCACGAATCGCTATTCGGCTTGTCCTGGAATAACACGAGCTAGTCACGAATGATCGAAGCACTTAACGATAAAGTTGAACAGATTGAAACTAACTTGTCGAGACAAGGCTCTGAGGTCGACAGGTTAGAAACCTTTAGTCGACGAGATAGTATAATTTTTTAATGGTGTACCAGAACAACAGGATGAATCGTTTGATAGCTGTAAAGACAGAATCGTCTCTGTCCTTAACGATGACGTTACGACAAAGCTTTGGCAAAGCCCTGATGTTGTACGTGCGCATCGGATCGGTAGTAGACAGTTACGCCAGGATAAACCACGCCCACTTATAGCTAAGTTTTCTCTTACTGACGTAAATGTAACTGCAAATATCGGAGTGGCTAATGACCTGAACAAACACCAGAGGGAGACACTTGCCGATTTGGAAAACAATGGTCTGACTGCTTACTTCAAGAACGGTAAGTTTATGAGGCCGGGGACTGAAAACAACTCAAGTGAGTGTGGGAATTTGGTTTTACGCCGCTTTTAGCAACATTCCAGCAATATCACCAGAAATGGGCTTCACTCATTGTACCCATATCGGGAATCGTACCCGGGTCGTCGGCGTGACGAGCGAACGCTTTAACCACAACACAAGGCTTCCCGAAAACAACGCAAGACTAGATCTGAGCAGAAGATACACCAGGGCTAGACCAGCACCAACTACCCCCCGCGCCCTTGTGCCACAGACTCGACCTGCTACCACCCCACCCGTTGACCCTGGCTGCAGTGATACGACGGATAGCAGCTGGGGAGACGGCCTGGCCCATGGACCTGACTTTGAATATATATCAGGTGCAAAACGTTCCAGTTTCCCTTCAGACTTCACACTTATAATTTGGAATATTGAAGGTTTTTGCAACAAAAATCAGTGATTTTGAATTTATGGTACATGTATATATATAAACGTTCGAAATAATATGCCTAACCGAATCTTTCATTGACAAAGAAGTAGCCATACCTAAGCTCTCTTCTTATGATATGTATATCGCTGAACGTCACAGGCTAGCTAAGGCCAGGTTCACACAGTGGCGATAATGGCCCCTGTTTGAGATCAGACAGGCTACGACACGAAAAGTGAAAAAGTCGGATTACTATCCTCAATGATCTGGAATGTCCTATCATTGTCTGAACGCAGTCGTATACGTTCGTAACAGAATCCTACGGATCGGGAAAGGTCCAGCGAGGTCGGCCATGCAGTCACGGCAGTATGGTGCGTCCCGTAACATTAGGGAAACGCAGCCGATTTTGTCTAGTCGGATTACAATCGTGACTATGTCGTGACAGATTTTGCTGTATGGGATCAAAATAGTAACAATGTCCTGTGTTGTCTTGACGGTGTCCTGTGGATGGGGACGCTGTCGTGAATTGTTCATTGCCGTTTCAGACAATTTGCGGAGAGGTCATGATGGAATTCCTAAGAAAGCCTATGACATGCTTATGTACTATGATAATTGTGGATACCAAACCCATGCATCTACTGTGCGCACGTTATTGTTTTCACATGCATTTGGATTTGCATGGATTGCTCTGTGTGTTGGAGATACATTTACTATTCTTAGACCGTGTACAAAGGTTGCAATTGATATGTATCATCAGTCATGGAATGGTGCTGTAGAAAATAGTTATATAAAAAGAGTTTAAAAGCCTAATCGAACCAGAGAAGTACCTCACCCTTTTAACAGATAAAAAACAACGCAACATGTTGATGAGACTGAGATCGGGGTTTTTAAGGTTGAAAATTAACGAGAGGAGATGGTCGGCGATTGATATAAGTTAACGTTTATGTCCCCTTTGTAATCTAGGGATAGAAGATGAATATCATTTTATTTTAATATGTAACTCATATAAGCCAATAAGACACCTCTATCTGCCTGAAATGTATTGCCATAATCCGAATATCTATAAATTTAGATCGCTTCTGTCTTCCAACGATGAAAGGTTATTAAGATACTTTTGTAAACATTTATGTCAAAGTTATGAAGTGAGACAAAGTTTTGCAAACACTAGAATAAATACTATGATACCAAGTTACTTATGAATTCGTGTACCGTTGCAATATGTATGTGCGCACTTTACCTGTATATGGTTCGATCGTCACGCCGAAGACCCGGGTTCGATTCCCGACATGGGTACAATGTATGAAGCCCATTTCTGGTGTCCCCGCCGTGATATTTCTGCAATATTGCTAAAAGCGGCGTAAATCCATACTCACTCACTTACCTGTATATGGGCCAGTGGCCTTCATACGAACAAAAGACTTGACCGGAAGTAACTGAAACAGACATAAAATATGTAAAGGCCTTGTACAGTTTACAAATGATGCTTCGTCAACACAGGCCCTGGTTACGGTGCGGTAATGTCAGGGTTCGGGTATCAGATGAAGTTCGTGTCATGGACGAAAGGTGTATACATTCATTGTCACGTTGCATCCTCAGTTATCCAAGGAATAATATCTCAATCTGCTTTGATAAATACTCTGGATCCATTTGCCACCTTAGCATTGTTTAGCAGTGACGTCCCCATCTCTATCTCTCACTGAGCGTTTTGATACGACTGCTATTGCGTCGAATCGGGCTCAAAACGAAGTTATGAGTCCAGGGTTTTTATCAGAATATAATGTAGATAATACCCTGGATTAACGAGGATGTTTTAACTTACGTTTTGTAAAGATGAAAATCTTGTCAGGATATAGTTATGTATGTATGTATGTATGTATGTATGTATGTATGTATGTTTGTATGTATGTATGTATGTATGTCTAAGGTGCCGCGATTCGCTGTGCAGAGTTGCGTCCCTTGGACACGCCAGAAACCTATGATTGTGGGTTCGAATCCCGGCTCGCCTCGATGATGTTTCTAGGTTTGTCAGCACCATACCCGTGCTCGTGGGTTTCACCGAAGTGGTAAACGTCTGAAATCTGCATCACTTAGGGCTGTTGATTTTGAACCAAATAGTACACAACCAATGACTTGCGAAAATAGCATATGGTGTATGCTTGGTGCGTAATATTTGTATCCACGGTTTAATAAACATTTAAGTGGATACAGTCAATTATGTCAATGTCTTACACATATAAAATTAATATAAAAAAGGTATCAACCGCCTTCTCCATAGACAATAGATATTGGAATCGGGGGGCCTACTTTCAAACATCTCTTCCAGGCAATTAGATGTACAATATCTTGTTTACCAAATATGCATGCCCTATTTTCCACCACCACAGAATATGTGGTATTTGCATGTCAGATATTACGTAAAAAGAACTTACATCAGGGGTCTTTAATGTCTAAATGACATAAACACGTCCCATTTTAATTCTGGAAACCCAAAAGTCAAGAAACTCTACGCTCTTTGCCCAGTCTCGGTTAAAGGTATTTACAAAATTAAACATGCCGTTTTCATGGGAACATACCAAGGAAGAAAAAATTGAAAAAGCAATTGTTTAAAAACTCAATATTTAGACTATGTCTCCCATGGGCCTGCCCATGGGCGAAGTCTGGCCCATGGGTAGGCCCATGGGCGAGAATATGTTCCTTTACTTAAAACTCATGTTTTTGTTTCGCAAATACATTTCATGTATTCATTCAAGTATCATGACACAAAATTTAACTCATTTTAACTTAATTCAACGATTTTATAGCGATATTGAAATATTTCGCCCATGGGCGAGAAAAAGGTTTGGCCCATGGGTAGGCTCATGGGCGAGCCCATGGGCGAGAACATGTTCCTTTACTCAAAACTCATGTTTTTGTTTCGCAAATACATTTCATGTATTCATTCAAGTACCATGACACAAAATTTAACTCATTTTAACTTAATTCAACGATTTTATAGCGATATTGAAATATTTCGCCCATGTTTTCGTCAGTCCCTTTCAAGCATCAACTAACTGTTTGCAAAGTATATTGTATCATGTGAAATATACTTTATATTATATCATTACATTACTATTTAAAAAGGGCATTTGGTTGGATGTGTCCTTTGGTTCTACAAATTTCACCTGTTTTACATATTGTAGCGATCTTTAATGAACCCGGCCTTACCTCTCAAAACGTTTTGACAGTTTATCATACGAATTCATGTGCGTGTACTCCAATTCATTGGAGTTATTTTCCACAACATTAAATTTTAGTTAGTTTCTTTTTCATTTCCCATTTTATGTCCCGTTGATACATCACACTTGGCAATTACGTGACACTAGGTATGCAATATACAGGTACGCGTGCGCGTATTTTAATGGAAAGAAACTATTCGTCTTTTATTGCATAACGTTTGGCTGAATATCTTACATTCTAACGAAATCTCGAAATACTTATTTAATTACATGCGGTTTCGAACTGACCAGTCGGAATTATGTTTCAATGCGATTGAGGAAAACGTGAGTGAATATTGTGACACTAAAGCAACTTTTAACTGCATTGTCACTTTTGGTATGAAAATGGTAACAGTTCAGAAAAAACAACAGCCTTCTTATGATAATTCTTATTAGTACGTTGTATCTAATTACAGTGTCGGCCTTATTTACAGGTGATTCTACAATACCTGCTCTCGGTCAATTACGATCTACCACACCACGCGTGAATAAACAGTTATGCAGGTGTTGCTGTGGGCAAATACCTAGCCCGAAAATGTTTATTTTTTTTAGGATACATGTTTTACAAATGTTCGTTGATATGTGGATTAAGCACAAAGACAAAAAAATGTTTATGAAAGATGAATTAGTGCCTTGATATATTCATCGAGATGTGTATCATCGTTTAATGGGGTCATTCAATAAACGTATGTTTGGAGGAGATATCAAAGGAGCCGCTCTATATACACAGTGTCGTCCGGTGAACTACCACCCCACCCTGTCCATTAGAGTTATGTAATCGGTACACAAATATATTTGATGCGGTGTCAGTGCGGAAGGAGTTTGAATTACGTCCGCCAGTGGCCACAGAAATCCTCAAAGTATAGAAACAATAAACAAGGTCAATCCGTACTAATTACCTAGTGAAGCACGTAACAACGACTGTCAATAGGGAAAATGGTGAAAACAAATTGAAATAGATTTTAATAAAACATTATTGCACTAAATAACTCGCAAAAGCGGTACCTAAAATTGCTTGACCGTGTTATGTGTGTTGTAAACTGACGAATAGCAAGTAATTGTCATGCTGTACGCATGGTTCCATATACAAATTCAGTTATACAACCGGTATGAAACTGAGAACTGAGATACCAAGTACAACCTGCATTCACACACGGAAGCAATATACTTGTGTGTATGCCCTCTCCTCTAAAAAATGTATCACTAAAGTATTTGCATAGTAATAAATATAGTAATGATAAAACTTGGTAATTTGGTAGGTCTCCGACAGATATGATTTTCAGTTTTTTTACACCTTTGATTGATACGGATTACGTACCTGTAGTCTAGTCACTGTCTCTAATGTATCTGCTTGTTAGAAATTTCAAATGTGTTGTTATAGCACTGTTCCTAAAATACGGCAGTTTCTTTTATCGGGTATAAATAGTTGATTCGTCTTGTCACGCAGTCATTTCTACTTGATCGAATGATTTCCACAAAAACTTACGGCAGAGAGTTTTGTATTTTATTATATTTTTAGAAGATTTTAGAAGATGCTTACATCACTGTATCTCAGAACGTAAAACTGATAACATTCAAACATATAATTAGTACACAGTTAATTGTTACATATAATTTCCTGCATATTCCTTTTTGAACAAAAAGCCTACATGTATACTGATATCGGTGTCCACTGTTAAAAGGGTATTAGTGCAGTCAGCCATGGTAAATGGAGAGACAATAATAAGGTGATTAATTAAAGTCTGTTGCAGAATATGCGGTATAAGTGTAGTCATTGATACATATACACATTACACATATTCAGATGAAATACACGATATGATGCAGTGCAAGAACAAATTAAGATACGGTTTCTATTAAAAATAATTATACGATTTTGGATTTAATTAGCATGTTTAAATTTTCAGGCCAACACGACTGAGATACAGCATCGGCATACTCAACCGGGGTTGTTTTCTGCCGGTCGTAAGTTTGACTGAGCACTCTCGTGTCGGGGTTGCGATATTTTCTTCTCTTTGTTGGCAGCCTGCCACCGGTCTGAATTTTGAGAAAGGTCTCAGCATGGGCCTGTTAATTACTTCTTAATGATGTCTATAAGCTTACAGATGTAGATGTTGGGTGCGGTTAGGACCAAACTTTTTCAGCTCAGAGTGATAGTGGTCCTGGAACCCATAGTGTCAAACAGGTTCTGCACAAAACGTCCATCAGATTCTACTTTTCAGCAACTTTGTCACTGAATTTCAGAACTCTGGCATGATATAATAATCAAGGATTTCGAAGGTGAACGAGGGGAAAGACAGACGCACGTGGATTTACCCTCAGGTTATTATTGTCAGGAGTTCACATTTTGGTGGCATTTCATATACTAATTGAACAGAGTTCACCTGCACATGTCCACTTTAGTGATACAGACTGTAACCAAAAATGCAATGAGCCGTACCTCTTAATCCCTTATAACAACGGTAACAACAACCAGGGTGAGGACACAGTAAGGTTAAACCGTGTCCAACAGACAATCTGAGGTGGCTATCTCCCATCAAGTCAGCTCTGTTTTTAAGCGCATAGTTATGTTTTTACATATTGAAATAAAAGGAATTTAAAAAATTATATTTAACAAACCTACACATTACCAAATACAAAACTTTATAACCCTTTCTAGACTTCGTTCCAATTAACCTGGATCATTCAACTCGCTCGCGAAGGTCGTATGCGACTTTAAAGTGAATACGTCTACAGTGTACAAGTAACTTTTAACTGTATCATATATACTCATGATAAGCAATTATTTTCGTTCCTAATTCGAATGAGCACATTCTGAGGCTAAATCTGCAAAAGGACAGATAAAATATTTCTTTGTACAATGCAAACGATACAAACGTATGGGCTGATAATAGAGACAATGGTTTAATAATCTGCAATATATCAAGTGTTCTCGTTCAATCTATTGTACATATTGAAGTGATTGTAAAGTTTCAAGGAGTACTAAAATGTTGTGGTATTATGAATGTATTTAGAATATGAATAGCGAAAAACAGTCACCATATCGGATGTACATGTATAACTTGTCTTCCAACACCACGCTTGTGCCGAGGCCCATGGTCATAAAACTAATCGGTCCCATAAAAGGAGCAAATAGTTTCGCAGATACTTCTTGCTATGGTTCACTCCCAATTGTCAGACGACCTAATCATCAGTCAGACCAGTCAAGTGTGACCAGCGTACCTGTTGTTGTTGCATTAGGTGTTTAAGAGGTCGCCTTCTGCCTAGGCAATTTCGGCTGACCTGTCCCTCTTTGGGACTCCTGTGTGTGAGAAGGGTTCACATATCTATTGTGAGTTCGGTGTTCACATAATTTCTGTTTTTGCATTGATATGATTTCTATTTTCTTATATTGATATGATTTCATTTTTATCCTTGGCTGCTCTGTTTATATACGTTCGAGCAGCTGTCCATCTCTCAGAAATAGAGTTAGTTTGGCCTTCGCTATTGCGTCTCTTGGCTTTAGGAGATCTATGACAGATAGCGGATCTAACTGCAATTCTTGTTTTAACCTAGCCCGGGCCGGGGCATGGTCTTGACATTCTAGTAACAGGTGGTCAATGGTTTCAGCCTGATTGCAAGATGAACAAACCTTGTCATAGTGCTTTTTGTGACCAAGTCTGAGGCGTGAGATAGCAGTTTCAATTTTCCTTTCATTTGAGTATGAGTTTGGCTTTTGTTGGACCTTGGGTTGAATTTTGTATAGCCATCTGCCGATCTTACTTGCGTCCCATTGGGTTTGCCTTTTTTTTGCTATGGAGGCTTTGATTTTGCTTTTTATCTCTAGTTTACTAAAGGGAATAGGCTGTATATCCGCTTTGTCTAGAGCTAGCTTCGCCAGTGAGTCTGCTTTTTCATTTCCATGAATATCTATGTGAGAGGGGATCCAACACAGCTCCACCTGTTGCCCTTGGTCCGATAGTTTTGTATATTCGTATAGAATATTGTTGACTGTGTTTGGCCTGGAGTTTGAGTTTCTTCCACTGATGGCCTGAAGTGCACTTAGCGAGTCTGATAGGACGACTGCCTTTGCTTCCGGGAGTTCCGGTATGAGTTTGAGTGCATGATGAATTGCCTCCAATTCAGCCGTGAATACTGACTGACCATCGGGCAAGCGAACTGAATGTGCTTGGGGTTTGGAGCTGTGGATATGGATCCCGTAACCAGCACTGTTGTTGATAGGATTCTTGGATCCATCAGTGTATATATGGGCCCAGCTGTCCCAGGTAGTTTGAATTTTAGTGATAGCTACTGAACGTAGTAGGGTTGGGTTTTCTCTTTTAGTGACTTCTGATGTTAAAGCAGTGTCAACTTTGGGAGTTTGTAAAGTCCAGGGAGGGTGTAACCCTTTGTAGTGACTTTCTGGAGGCTGAATGTCATCGCAATTGTGACTTCGAATGAGTTCACGTACTAATATCCCAGATGGCTTTAGTGAGGGATTTTTTCGAGCTAGGGCCTCATCTCGAGCGTTTTTGTCTTGCCATATCTTTTTAACCAAAGGGTTTGATGTTCGTCCCCAGAACGATAATATTGCCTGCTCTCGTCTTAGTTTCAATGGGAGTTCTCCCGTTTCTACTTGTAGTGCTTCTAGTGAGGTGCCTGTCGCTGCGCCTGTGGCCAGTATTAGGGCTTTGTATTGTATTCTGTCTAGTCGCCTCAAGACAGTATTTGATGCTGAGTGAAAAGCCTCACAACCATAGTCAATTTTTGATCTGATAAGAGCTTTGTAGAGGTCCAGCTGAGTGTCCCTCGATGTGCCCCAAGATGTGCCTGAAATTGCCCGTAATACGTTCAGGTCTTTTTGACATCTGTTTTCCACATATTCGATATGCTTGCGCCAAGTGAGGTGTTGATCAAGGATAACTCCAAGAAATATTGCAGATTTTTCGAATTTGATAGGTTTGCCTTTTATGGAGACACGGGGTATCATAGCATCTTTCCCCCGGCGTTTGAATAGAACTCCAACAGTTTTTTCACTTGAAAGGGTGAATCCCCATTTATTGCACCATTGATCTACTCCGTCCAGGGCTGACTGGAGTTTTTTTCTGATTTGTGAGATATCTCTGTGCTTTACCCATATTGCTCCGTCATCAGCGAACTTAGAAGTTTGGGTAGGAGAGTTGACATGGTCAAAAAGATCATTGATCATGATATTAAACAGGGTTGGGCTTATAATGCTGCCTTGTGGCGTGCCATTGTCCAGTGCCATAGGATCCGATCGATTGTTCCCTATTTTAACTGAAAGCGACCTGTCTTGCAGGAAGCTGTCTATGAAGTTTGCCATGTTCCCTTCAACTCCATTTTGTGATAGTTTTGAGAGGAGTCCGTCATGCCATACCATGTCGAAGGCTTTGCTGAAGTCCAGAAATACTGCGGCTAGGTATTGTCTGTTTAATTGGGCTTTTTTTATTTCATTTTCCAGTCTTAGAATATGATCTAGACACGAGTGTCCCTTCCTGAAGCCACTTTGGTCAGGTTTTATGTGGTTGCCAGTTTCAAGATGATGCATGAGCCTTTTTGTAACCATGGCTTCCATGGCTTTGCACATGTTTGAGGTGAGTGAGATCGGTCGATAAGAGTTTGGTAGGGCTTCGTCTTTCCCTTGCTTTAGCAGCGGGATAACCGCAGCATGTTTCCATGCTTTTGGGACTTCTCCTTTGGACCATATCGTGTTATACAACTCAGTGAGTAAGCCTTTGGTTTGATCAGGTAGGTTTTTCAATATCTCGTAGCTGGTTGTGTCAAGACCAGGTGCTGTGCCTTTTCTATGTTGTATCGCATCATCAAACTCTGTCACAGTAAATGGTATATTGTATACCAGATGCTTGCTTTGCGGCCGTTTTGAGATCTTAGGCATAAGCATTTTTGCCTGTTTGAATTCTTCGCTGCAATTTGTGTTGCTGCTGACAGATGAGAAGTGCTCAGCTAGAATGTTGGCCTTTTCTTTGACTGTATGGGCGTTGGCTAACTTGGGAATTTTTGTGGGTTTACGCTTACCCCTGATTGCGTGTATTTTGCTCCAGACTGTTTTAGCATTTGTTTTCTCATTAAGGGATTTGCAGAAGGTCTGCCATGACTCTTTTTTAGAATCGTCTATGAGTTGTCTTACTTTCGTCCTGGCTGCTCGGACTTGGGCAAAGGCTGATTTATCCCTTTTTGACCTATTTAGGGCTTTCTTTCTCACTCTCCTAGCTTTTGCTATTTCCCTGTTCCACCATGGTACCGGCGTTTTGCCAGTTTTGTGGTCTTTTTTTGGAATTGATTTTTCAGCTGCGGCAATAATTGCTGAGGTGAGATTTTGGCAAAAAAGATCAGGATCATCCGAGGCAATTTCTGAGGACTTGAATGATACACATTCCTTCCTGAATTTAGGCCAGTCAGCCTTTGCATAGTCCCATGTGGGCTGAGGATTGGGCTGTTCCTCTAATTGTGGTGGGCTACCTATGTAGGTGAGTATAGGAAGGTGATCGCTTCCCCAAGTGTCGTCATGGACTTGCCATTGGCAATGTGAGGCGAGGTTTTTGGTGGCAATTGTGAGATCAATTGAACTCCACGTGTTGTGGACTTGGTCATAACGCGTGTGACTGCCGTTGTTCAGAGTTATGAGATTGTCGTCCTCAACCCATTTCTCTACCATTTTGCCATATTTGCATGAATCATTCCTGTCTTCCCAAAGAGGGCTGTGGGCATTAAAGTCACCAAGGATTATCCCATTTTTGCCTACTATTTGAGCTAGTCTTGTTAGCTCTTCCATGTTCGTTTCATGGGTAACCCTGTGATATATGTTAGCTATGCGTAATTCGTTGCCATTTGCCAGTTTTAGGGAGATTACTTGGGTTTCAAGGTTCCCTACATTTGCTTCAATTTTTTTGGAGGTACAGCTGTCGTGGACAAGGGTGATTAGTCCTCCTCCCTTATTGCCTGGCATAAGTCTTTTTCTGTCTTTTCTATATTGGGTATACCCAGGTAGTGTGAATTTGGCTTTTTCACTGAGTTTAGTCTCCTGTATTAGAATGACATGAGGCTTGATCACCTTTTTTTTGACGAGTGCAGTCAGTTCATTGCCGTGGCTCTTAAGGCCATTTGCGTTCCACTGTAGTAAAAGCAAGTCCATGATAATTTATAGATGAGCGCTTATTGAGTTTTAGGGCATACCCTATTTAGGAACTGTTTCTTTGTTCCTTTGTATTTCATTATTTTGGAAGCCAGTTTGAGGATGCAGGTGGCTTTGGCTTTGACACTCATTTTTCTGCTTGTAATTTGGATCAATGCCGTGGCAATGAACTCTACAACTTTGTTTGTGTTCTGAGCCTTTTGTGTACCATGAGCTGGTGTTTTCTTTGCCTGACTGATTCGTTTGCTGTGTTCCTCAGTTTGAGGATTAGAAGGCATGGGGTTTGATTGGGAAGCTTGGGTCTTTTTTCCCTTGCGTTTTGCAGTGGCTTTGTGCCTGTGAGTAGGCGGATCAGTGCTCACAGTTTCGATTGTTTGCTCAGTGCTCACAGATTCCATTGTTTGCTCAGTAGAGTGATCAGTAGTCGCTTGGGTTTTTTCGACCTCAGTGGGTTGAATAGATTTGGATTCAGATTGCTGAGTAGGTATTTTATTTATACGTTTGCTGATGAGCAAGCGTTTAGGACATTTCGGCGCCAAGGATGAGTGACCCTCTTTCCTGCAGTTTGTGCACCATGTGTTGCAGTTTTCTTTGCAAGAAACTCGGGAACAGTTTTTGCACTTGGGTGGCTGGTTACATGATGTTTTTGTATGTCCATAGAGCATACAGTTTGTGCACTGGGTTGGCCTTTTCCTGTATGGCATGGTTTCTATGTCCTTGCCACCTAGATTAAGGTGGCCGGGGACTGACTGTCCAAGTAATGTGAGTATTACTACTCGTGTGTTGTTTGTGCCCATTGATTTGATCCTGAATGCCGACAGGATTGTAGGTTGAGTGACTTTCTTTTGGGCTTGACAGACAATTTGATAAAGCTCGTCGTCATTAATTTTTTTGTCTAGATGTACCGCACATCTGACATTGCTAAGCCACTTTGGGGTATCCCATTTTAGTTTGATCCCGTTTATGCTTTTGGGCATATCAATTGACTCTGTGAGGTTGTCCCCGACAACAACATACCCTCTTCCACACTTATTTATTCGAATAATATTTTTGTGCTTCAGCTCTTTGGCAATATCTTGAGCTGTTAGGATCTTATTAAGATCTTGGGAGAAGTCTGCGCTAAAGACTACTTTTTCCCATTTGGTTTGTGGTCTTCTATTTTGTTGTGTCTTTGATTCTGATGAGACCATTTTTTGTCGTTTCTGTACCATTTTAGCCTTAGGTGGGCTAGATTGAGGCTGTTTGCGTTTAAGCATGCCTTGAGCCCATAGGGCACTATAATCAATATTTTCTTTGTTTTTAGTTCCTGAGAACGTGAATCTATCCTGAAAACGGTCAGGGACATTTAGCGCGGCTTGACTATAAGTCAAGTTGGCTGTTTTTTTGGCAGTTTTTCTCGTGACCAGAGTGAAGGGATTCCCTTCATTTGGGTTGGGCTGACCCTTTCGAGAACTGGGCTGGTTCTCTTGAGAGTTGGGCGAACTCTCAACAATTGTAATTTCTGGACATAAGTCCGCCATCTCCATTTCCAAGTTCATATTTGTCAGTCCCAGGGGCCTGGGTGATTGACAGCCGTGCAGTTTAAGCTGGTGAGCGAACCGAGCTTGGTAGGCGCGGAGGGTTGTGTACAGTACGGGACCTGTGACACAACTGAGCGTACCTGCCTGGTTTTGGCTCCTAATTACTGAACTGCCCAATACTGTCATACTGTGGGCAGAGTAAGCGGCCTCGTTGAGTGATACAGACTAACCAGATTATGATTGTGTTTGTAAGTTGCGTTTAATCTGTGTCGGGTTGCAGTTGTTTTATTAGTCAAGACTAGGGGTAGGTTTTTCAATGAAACCTTTTAGCCGTTGAGTTTGTTTTGCATTCATTTCATTAAATACATTGTTAGGTAGAATAATAACACGTTATATGGATTAAACATCTCCCTAATCTGAGTATAATCTCACATGTACTCTAAGTACCGTACTATATTACTTTGCGGAGACACTGAGTATAATTTTTTAGTTGGCATTGTATGCTGTCTGATGACTTTACACAAATCCCTGCATTCAATAGACCCGTGAAGATCTTCAACAAACCATTCTTGGCGTAAAAGGGCGACAGCGCTTGTCGTAAGAAGCGACTAACGGGATCGGGTGGTCAGGCTCGCTGACTTGGATGATGCATGTCATCGTATCCCAATTGCGTGGATCGATGCACATGATGTCAATCACTGGATTGTCTGGTCCAGACTCGATTATTTACAGACCGCCGTCATACAGCTGAAATATTGCTAAGTGTGGCGTTATACAACTAACAAACAAACAAAACACAAAAAGAGAAAGTATATGAGTACTAAAACTTGCAATAGATATGCGTACCCTACGTACACACATGAGTCCCATTCGACAGTCTACAACACACGAATAACTGTCAAACAAGTTTGGGTACCCCTTCTGTTCAGGCAAGTTATTTAGTTCGATAATTTTGTATTAAAATCCTTTTCAATTTGTTTTCATCCTTTTCCCCTATTCCATGCATGTTTATGTTGCTACAACTTATTGCTCATGTTTCCAAGTATTGTAAAACACTTTAATGTTTCTCCTTCTTAATCTAACGTTATAACATTTCCGGTCATTGCCATCATCTAATACACAAGAGATGACACCAAGACATATTTTATTCGGTTTTATGGTCTATGCGGTCTTACAATTGATTTTATTAGTCTTTAAATCTTATGTCTAGTAAATATTTTCTCAAACAGGGCTGTTAACTGATATAAGGAATGTGACATCCAGTTGAGGACTGAATACGACGTACGTTAGTCTGGTAACGACATTTCTACAATAATTTTTTGAATAAACCGTTATTACGCCAGTTGTGGCAGGGATGATGGTATGGTAGATGTAGCAGACATATTGACAGCCGTTGTTACGCGAGTCACTAGGTTATTAGTACGGCATTGGCCTTGTTGATTGGTACTATACTTTCTGTGGCCACTGGCGGACGTAATTCAAACTCTTTCCACACTGACATCGCACCAAATATATTTGTGTACCGATTACATAACTCTTACTGACAGGGTAGGGTGGTAGTTCACGCGAAACGGACGACACTGTGTATATTGAGCGGCTCCTTTGATTTCGCCTCACAACATACTTTTAATGAATGACCAATTAAACGATGATACACATCAGGATCGCGGAGAAAATACAAGCTTCGTTCGCGTTGAATATAGGCCTATATATCAAGGCACAAATTCATCTTTCATAAACTGTTGTGTCTTGCCCTCAGCAACACCTGCATAACTGTTTATTCACGCGTGGTGTGGCAGATTGTAATTGACCGACAACAAGTATTGTAGAATCACCTGTAAATAAGGCCGACACTGTAATTAGACACAACGTACTAATGGGAATATGAGAATTATCATAAGAAGGCTGTTACGTTTTTCTGAACTATTACCATTTTCATACCAAAAGTGACAATGCAGTTAAAAGTTGCTTTAGTGTCACAATATTCACTCACGTTTTCCTCAATCGCATTGAAACATAATTCCTACTGGTCAGTTCGACACTGCTTGTAATTAAATAATTTTTTCGAGATTTCGTTAGAATGTAAGATATTCAGCCAAACGTTATGCAATAAAAGACGAATAGTTTCTTTCCATTAAAATACGCGCACGCGTACCTGTCACGTAATTGCACAGTGGGATGTATCAACGGGTCATAAAATGGGAAATGAAATAGAACCTAACTAAAATTTAATGTTGTACACGCACATGAATTCGTATGATAAACTGCCAAAACGTTTTGAGAGATAAGGCCGGGTTCATTAAAGATGTTGGGTGCGGTTAGGACCAAACTTTTTCAGCTCAGAGTGTTAGTGGTCCTGGAACCTATAGTGTCAAACAGGTTCTGCACAATACGTCCATCAGATTCTACTGTTCAGCAACATTGTCACTGAATTTCAGAACTCTGGCATGATATAATAATCAAGGATTTCGAAGGCAAAACCTTTTCTCGCCCATGGGCGAAATATTTCAATAAATCTGTAAAATAGCTGAATTGAGTAAAACTGAGTTACATTATGTGCCATGAAAATAGTAGAAACACCTGCATGTATTTGCGAAACAAAAACATAAGTTTTAAGTAAAGGAAAATATTCTCGCCCATGGGCCAAACCCTTTTCTCGCCCATGGACGAATATTTCAATATCGCTATAAAATCGTTGAATTAAGTTAAAATGAGTTAAATTTTGTGTCATGATACTTAAATAAATACATTTAATGTATTTGCGAAACAAAAACATGAGTTTTGAGTAAAGGAACATATTCTCGCCCATGGGCCTACCCATGGGCCAGACTTCGCCCATGGGCCACATTTCGCCCATGGGCCACATAGTCTAAATATTGAGTTTTTGAACACTTTTTTTTTCATTTTTTCATTAAATTTTGTGTCATGATACTTGAATGAATACATTAAATGTATTTGCGAAACAAAAACATGAGTTTTAAGTAAAGGAACATATTCTCGCCCATGGGCCTGCCCATGGGCCTACCCATGGGCCAAACCTTTTTCTCGCCCATGGGCGAAATATTTCAATATCGTTATAAAATCGTTGAATTAAGTTAACATGAGTAAAATTTTGTGTCATGATACTTCAATAAATACATTTAATGTATTTGCGAAACAAAATCATGAGTTTTAGGTAAAGGAACATATTCTCGCCAATGGGCCTACCCATGGGCCGAACCTTTTTCTCGCCCATGGGCGAAATATTTTAATATCGCTATAAAATCGTTGAATTAAGTTAAAATTAGTTAAATTTTGTGTCATGATACTTCTTTCAATACATTTAATGCATTTGCGAAACAAAATCATGAGTTTTAAGTACAGGAACATATTCTTGCCCATGGGCCAAACCTTTTTCTCGCCCATGGGCGAAATATTTCAATATCGCTATAAAATCGTTGAATTAAGTTAAAATGAGTTAAATTTTGTGTCATGATACTTGAATGAATACATTAAATGTATTTGCGAAACAAAAACATGAGTTTTAAGTAAAGGAACATATTCTCGCCCATGGGCCTACCCATGGGCCACATTTCGCCAATGGGCAGGCAAATGGGCGACATAGTCTAAATATTGAGTTTTTGAACATTTTTTTTTTCATTTTTTCATTAAAATTTGTGTCATGATACTTCAATGTATACATTTAATGTATTTGCGAAACAAAATCATGAGTTTTAAGTAAAGGAACATATTCTCACCCATGGGCCTGCCCATGGGCCAAACCTTTTTCTCGCCCATGGGCGAAATATTTCAATATCGCTATAAAATCGTTGAATTAAGTTAAAATGAGTTAAATTTTGTGTCATGATACTTAAATAAATACATTTAATGTATTTGCGAAACAAAAACATGAGTTTTGAGTAAAGGAACATATTCTCGCCCATGGGCCTACCCATGGGCCAGACTTCGCCCATGGGCCACATTTCGCCCATGGGCCACATAGTCTAAATATTGAGTTTTTGAACAGTTTTTTTTCCATTTTTTCATTAAATTTTGTGTCATGATACTTGAATGAATACATTAAATGTATTTGCGAAACAAAAACATGAGTTTTAAGTAAAGGAACATATTCTCGCCCATGGGCCTGCCCATAGGCCTACCCTTGGGCCAAACCTTTTTCTCGCCCATGGGCGAAATATTTCAATATCGCTATAAAATCGTTGAATTAAGTTAAAATGAGTTAAATTTTGTGTCATGATACTTCAATAAATACATTTAATGTATTTGCGAAACAAAATCATGAGTTTTGAGTAAAGGAACATATTCTCGCCCATGGGCCTACCCATGGGCCAGACTTCGCCCATGGGCAGGCCCATGGGCGACATAGTCTAAATATTGAGTTTTTGAACATTTTTTTCTTAATTTTTTTCATTAAAATTTGTGTCATGATACTTCAATGTATACATTTAATGTATTTGCGAAACAAAATCATGAGTTTTAAGTAAAGGAACATATTCTCGCCAATGGGCCTGCCCATGGGCCGAACCTTTTTCTCACCCATGGGCGAAATATTTTAATATCGCTATAAAATCGTTGAATTAAGTTAAAATTAGTTAAATTTTGTGTCATGATACTTCTTTCAAAACATTTAATGCATTTGCGAAACAAAATCATGAGTTTTAAGTAAAGGAACATATTCTTGCCCATGGGCCAAACCTTTTTCTCGCCCATGGGCGAAATATTTCAATATCGCTATAAAATCGTTGAATTAAGTTAAAATGAGTTAAATTTTGTGTCATGATACTTGAATGAATACATTAAATGTATTTGCGAAACAAAAACATGAGTTTTAAGTAAAGGAACATATTCTCGCCCATGGGCCTACCCATGGGCCAGACTTCGCCCATGGGCAGGCCCATGGGCCACATTTCGCCAATGGGCAGGCAAATGGGCGACATAGTCTAAATGTTGAGTTTTTGCACCTTTCTTTTTCATTTTTTCATTAAAATTTGTGTCATGATACTTCAATGTATACATTTAATGTATTTGCGAAACAAAATCATGAGTTTTAAGTAAAGGAACATATTCTCGCCCATGGGCCTACCCATGGGCCAGACTTCGCCCATGGGCAGGCCCATGGGCGACATAGTCTAAATATTGAGTTTTTAAACAATTGCTTTTTCATTTTTTCTTCCTTGGTATGTTACCATGAAAACGGCATGTTTAATTTTGTAAATACCTTTAACCGAGACTGGGCAAAGAGCGTAGAGTTTCGTGAGTTTTGGGTTTCCAGAATTAAAATGGGACGTGTTCATATCATTACTACAATTCTCTTTTTGAAAGTATTCCTAAATATCCCCCTTCACACCACTACACTACTGGTATATGTCTTGCCAGGTGTCTGAATAACGCCATCATTTTTAAATGGTTCTGAAGACCAGGGCCCACTTGCACAAAGCGATCTTAGCGCTAAGATGATCGTAACTCCCATACTTTAACATAGGCTTACAATAGTCGTACCTAAGATCGCTTTGTGCAAGTGGGCCCTGGAACAGTGTCGGATACAAGAATGATATCAGTGATTCATTTATTATTCTGCAAACATCAATAATTAAATATTGAATATCACGAAACGGCTGTATACCATATTTTACATGCTTTGATATATACAATGATAATTTATTTATGAGGAAGGAGAATGCTAATGGACAAAGAATACATCCTTGTTTAAGAACTAAGAGATAATCAAAGTATGTACTCGTTGTTCCATCTGACACAAGCTTTCACAAAACTGTAAATATCTCGAATATTCGGATCCCGGACGGGACTCAAACACCCCCCCCCCCCCCCCACACACACACACACACAATTTTCTCACTTCTTTGACAAAGCGGCCTGCAACTACACATCTTGCCAAAGTTGAACAAAGGTAACAAGGGGCGGTCGGGTAGCCTAGTGGTTAAAGCGTTCGCGTCACGCCGAATACCCGGGTTCGATTCCCGACATTGAGTAAAATGTGTGAAACCCATTTCTGGTGTTTTTCGCCGTGGCGTTGCTGGAATATTGCTAAAAGCGGCGTAAAACCAAAATCACTCACTCACTAACGTAACAAGAAAGTCAACAGTTTGTGTACGGACCAGACACTTACGATAAAGGGATACAATTTGCAGGGAGGTAGCTCTTGTATGACACTAGCTCGGTCAAAGTGTTATGTTCACTGCAGCGAAATATCAAGTGTTATGTTCAAAATATCACTCTTCGCAACTTCGGAAACTTGACTTAGCCAATATGACTCTAGTGTCAAATTAAGGGGGGGAGGGGGGGAGTCGTTTGAGCATACTACACCGGTTTCGAGTAAATGACTTCATATCCTGCAACATTTCTTACAAATCTTCTTACAAATCATTTCTATTAAATCACCTTATCTCAAGAGATGCCCCAGTTTGCTATGTGTTATATCTTCATCAATAAATGACAAGGCCACAGTCTTTCAAGAAACACAAACCAAACCTTAATCTATTTTTCTGCTTGGAATGTCTAATAGTCTCGGATAAGGAGATTCGTGACGACCTCATCGTGACGACAAACTTCGACCTGATTCTTTATAAAGAACGAAAACTTAATCGGGTCATTATGATATTCTCCTTACATTCTATCTTGCAAACGTCCTTGTTTACGAACACTGTTTCTGCTATGTAAACATTTCTCTTGTCCGATTTCTGGGTTGGTTGGTTTGTTTGTTGTTTAACGCCGCACTCAGCAATATTCCAGCTATATGACGGCGGTCTGTAAATAATCGAGTCTGGATCAGACAATCCAGTGATAAATATCATGAGCATCGATCCACGCAATTGGGATCGATGACATGCATCAACCAAGTCAGTGACCCTGACAACCCGACCCCGTTAGTCGCCTTTTACGACAAGCATAGTCACCTTTTACGGCAAGCATGGGTTGCTGAAGACCTATTCTAGCCCGGATCTTCACGGGTCCCGCTTTCTGGGAACATTTGTTTTGTTTCCCTCACAAATCAAGAGCGAAAACTGAGGACAGAAAAACTGGTTACTTCAAGAATGGTGAGCTAGTTGTCACTGACTACCGCCCTACCCGAAATATTTGTTCGTTGTTTAACGCCGCACTCAGCAATATTCAGGCTGTATGATGACGGTTTGTAAAATAATCGAGTCTGGGCCACACAATTTAGTGAGCATCAGGAGCATCGATCTACGCATTTGGGATACAATGACATGTATCAACCAAGTTAGCGAGCCTCACCATCCGATCCCGTTAGTCTCCTCTTAAGACAAGCATAGGTTGCTGAAAACCAATTCCAACCCCGATCTTCACGGGTCTACCCTAAATGGCAGTCCGCTCAGAACAGATGGTGTTCAACACGATTGTACAGAAAGGGAGATTTTAATAAGCATTCTCTATTAGGACAAATCTGGAATTGGCATTACACGATAGGGTCACCCGCACCCCCTCCGGTTTGTGTATTGTATTGACGAATTTGATTAACTTTCGACCACACGCACCCGACCTGATAAAATAAACATTTGAAAACGAAGCGATGTTGGAATATTTTAGGACAACAATGTGAATTTCAAAGATGATGTTAATTACTTAAACTTTATACGTACTTTAGATGTACATGTATCATTTATTCAGAGAAAATGGTCACATGAACACGATAACATTTGATTATTCGGGCACAACTGGACACATTCACTTTTTTCATTTACCAGGTACTCTTTTAATTACCATGTATCAAATTGTCCAAGTTTGGAAGGGCCTCTGGTGGAAATATTTTGTTCATTACAGACTGTATTTTTAACTTTACTACTCAGAGTTTGTAAAGACGTTTGTACAGACGTTTGGATCAGCTACCCAGCGACATGCAGGTGGTCGACAACGTTCCACCACATAGCGGGAAGACAGGTTTCTCCTGTTTGCAGTAAGACGTCCTCATTTCGTGACGGCCACCACACTCAGAAATGACATATGGAATGCTAGTGGCGTCAACGTTTCTATTCAGGTAGTGCTTAATCATCTCCGTGAGGCTGGTCTCTGGTCACGGAGGACATGCATTGTCATCCCACTGACCCAACGGTCAATTTCACAGACCAGGACTGGGCTCCAGTATTTTTCATTGATGAATCGAGATACTGTCTAGACAGATTGCCGTGCCCGTGCTGGGTCAGTAGATCTGGAAGAACCTTTCTCAATGTCCTACAGCGGGGCTCGATGACAGGTATGCGCTACAGGGATGACCGTCTTGGTGTGTACGCGAGACCATAGGCTGGTGCAATCGGACCGGACGTCATCCTCATAGACGATAATCATCGTGCCAGAGTCATTGATGTCTTCTTAGAACAGGAGATCATTGTCCACATGAATTGCCCAGCCCGGTCATGAGACCTCAACCGTATCGAACACGTGTAAAACGACCTGCAGGTCACCCTCTCATGACTGCCCGGCCTTCCCGCAACTCTACATTCGGCAATGCTCTTGCTAAAAAGTGGAACAATCTTCCCTGGGAAACCACCCAGACACTTATTCGGATCATGAGACGACGGCTCAGGCTATGATCGCATCACGTGGATCCAATAAGCGCTACTGAGTTTTCTTGACAATGATTTTTTTTCGAGCGTTTTTGACGTTTCAGTTTTGGTCAGATACTTTCATTTTGACGGGTGATCTGACCGAATATTGGTGACATGTGTGTTGGCAATTTATTGCATATGACAACGGACTTTTGTTCAATTAACATGTATTTGCGCAAGTATGTCTTTAGCTATTTCAACAGATGCACACAATTTGACGTATTACCTTTTAAAGCCGTGATCCCTAGCACACTTTGAATAGTATGTATGAAATGTGGTCGGAAATATGAAAATAGTAGTGTGATTGACTAATATTGCATCATCTTGGGTTTTTGATGATGTTTAACATTATCTCTAGAACTGAATCAGACCATCTCCAGATATAATTAAATCTGTCTACGAATGTGAGTTAATATACTCAAAAGCAGACTTAAATTCAGATTACAAACTGACTACAAAGTACTCATCGAATGAGAAAAGAGTCATATTCTTTGAAAGTCTATATACTTACAGATAAATCTAAAGACACGGTACAAGTAGTCTTAGATGATATCAAGAAAGGAATTGGCACGTTCACAGGTAAGATCAGCTGACTGTGTTGTTATATGGCAGTGTATTTTATTGTTAAACAATGATTGTGATTGTTTTACTTTGTTTCTGTTGAGATTCGATAGAAGCTCATTGTATTTGGACAACGATTAGTTGTCAGGCTGTAGTACTATTTAATGTAAGAAGTGGTGAGAAAGTTACTATTTTTAGATGCAAGAGTGATGTGTAAATTTCCGGAATACCGTGGATTGAGATAGAGCGTTATAGAAACATGTGGAATATTCTGTGATGTGATTTCCAGAAGCTAGTTAGAATGTATATAAGAAGACAAGAGCCTTCCAAAAGAAGTGATTGTATGTCTGTTGAAGACGATCAAAATGTATTTATTGATGAAAATACATATATGAATGAACATTGTATAAATGATTGAATAAAATATGCCACTCAAGATATTTCTGATACTCCTATCAGCAGTGAGGAAATTCAAGAAACAGTACAACAAAACATAGATTATGTAGAAGCGAGATTTTAGTATTTCTGTAGTCATTAGTAAATGTGCTATCGTGTCACACAATTCTCTACTTTTGGTTTAGAGACAGCCGTCATATAGCAGAAGTACTTCTGTGCGGCGTCAGGAAACAAACAAAGACTTGATGTTTTGGGGGAATCTTCCCAATGCCCGTGGGTTTCAGCAAACTGGTAATCGTCTACGGCATCCGCAATTTTGAAAACTTTTCTACCACAATAAATAAAATGGGAATTATATGAATCGTTGATGATTTGACGCATATTTACCGCTGTATTGTTTCATTTCGGCAATAGATTTACCTCAAATACAATTATGTCTACTCGTGTAGAGGAAGAAAGGGTCCGTCAACGGTTGACGCGTTGGATACGATGATTGGTCACACTTACCATTGGACTGCCACTATATGGAGTGAGTTCGTGTCCTCCGATTAGTCAGATGTCCCACCAGTCAAAAAACAACAAACTACATACAACTGTTTACTATTTAAATGGTTTGGTCCAACAGTGGGTTACAGAAGAACAATAAGAGCATTGATTTCTTCACATTTTTATTCACATTCTATAATGTGATTTGTTAATTTGATATCATAGGTATTCAGAAAATTTACATATAATATGTTTATAATACATGACACCAAAAATTATATTTCATAGTTTATAATTACATTTAAGAAATTGTACATTTCAAAAGTTTTGATAATCTATGCATCTAACAGCGCGTAAACGTTTTCTTCATGTCAAATCATCACCACCAAATCATGTCGTCTGGGGTGAGTGAGTGAGTATGGTTTTACGCCGATTTTAGCATTATTCCAGCAATATCACGGCGGGGCGTCGTCTATGGTGAATTTGGGCACAAATAATATGCTTAGAAGAATTTAGATATGTAAAATTGTCTTATGACTTGCTGCTAAAACTGGTACAGTCCGCGAAAGTGAATTGGGTATCAAAGGTTAAACATTTATTTTGCTCTACCAGATTTGGCTATGTGTTGGAACACCAGTCTGTTGATATTTTCCAGGGGTATCTTTCTGAGTTAGTGTCTAGATTAAGATACTATTGTGAACAAGAATGGCATTCTTTTGTATTTGAAAGTTCAAAAATAATCTCATATTCACTATTTAAACCTTCTTGTGGACGTGAAGTATATTAAAGCAGGACAACAATTAACAAGTTTTGAATTTCTTTATCTGGATTTAGATGTGGGTCACACAAACCTAGAATTGAAACGGGGCGTTATTGTAAAGAGCCAACTGAGCATCGGATTTGTATATGTTTTGGCAAACATTTTTTTGAAAATGAATATCAATTTGTACTTGAATGTGAATATTATTGTGAAATCAGAAACTAATATATTAACGGAAAGTACTATATATTACCAGCAATACATAAATTCAATATGTTAATGCCATCTACAAATGGTGAGGGGGCACGGGTGGCCCAGTCGTCTAAGGCGCCGCGATTTGCTGTGCAGAGTTGCGTCCCTTGGGCACGCAAGAAACCTATGATTGTTGGATCGAATCCCGGTTCGCCCCGATTATGTTTCTAGGTTTGTCAGCACCATACCCATGCTCGCTGGTTTCACCGAAGTGGTAAACGTCTGAGACCTGCATCACTTCGACACGCCGTGATATAACTGGAATACTGTTCAAAGCGGGGTTAAACCCAACTCACTCACTCACTCACTAAAAAAATGTTGATGTTATACAGAACTTGTCGATGAGCATTTGTTATTCAATGTCTTACTCCTTATGTTACTGTAGGTTCGATTCCCGACATGGGTACAATGTTTGAAGCCCATTTCTGGTGTCCTCCGCCGTAATATTGCTGGAATATTGCTAAAAGCGGCGTAAGACCATACTCACTCACTCACTTATGTTACTGTAGTCATTGGCCGAGTGTTAACATTACCTTAAAAGAAAAGACCCGAGCACGGATTATGCATTGTGCATAAGTGAGAAGAGACATTAATTCTCAAGCTGTCTGATATATCGCCTAAGTCCAGTTTGGGATAGTCCCATTTAGATATGGGTGTTGACCTTATAAATGCCTACTCCAATGTCAGTCTAAAACCCGTGTGTTATCATACTCTATCATTCAAACTTGCTTTCATAAGAAATATCGCTTGGGCGAGATAAAGAAATTATATCAGATTACTTTGCAGACCACTGTGACGTAATCGGTTGCCATGACGTCAAAATACAAATGACATAACTAATCTCTCTGTCACTGAAGCCGTAGCTGTTCTATTTGCACTCTAAACACTGGTTATTACTGTTTGGATGTCTTCCAAACTCAACTATATTGAGACTCGCTGATAGAAGTATTACCATCCTCGGCAAGCCCCGGATATTTGTAACATTTATCAACTCGTCTTGATGTATTTGATCTCGGAAGAACCTCGGGTGAGTTTCTCCATTTTTGCCAAGCGCAATACAGAACAGTCCAAACACAGACATTGACAAAACTCATTTATTCCATCAATGTGCAGTGCAACAAAGATGACACGAATGACTGGCTAACGCCCAATCCCAGTACCGCTGAAAGGAATACCATGCACACATTTACATACACTAACATAAACAATGGGCACTAGAGGACCAGTGGTTTTACAAAAAACAATAAGAAAAGTTCACTGTCCAGTGATGAAAATAATATTCTGTCTCTAAATAAAAAAATAATAATGTGTCAATATAATGTGTCTTGTTACACCTTTACACCCTTCACACCTACGAAACATTTGAGACCTGATACCAGTTTCGTCATTTTAAATATACATACAAGAATCCGCAGGAGCACTTTCCATCCAGACAAAGGTGACTGTGGAAGTTAGCTAGACAGCGGCATGCTTTCGAGGCGCATTCCGCAGCCGTCTTGCAGTCAACTGTATATAATTACAGAAAACATTCGTTAGTGATCAGTTGACATCAAATCCGGCGAACAAGAAATATTAAAATGTGCTGATTAGCAAGTACTGGATACTTTCCTCATCCTATTGATCTGCATCGGGTAAATTATCATTGAAATTCGGCGAGAAGATAAACTACTATAAAACATATATCGCATTTCATTCAACATTTGTGAAATTTCTTCATGAGTAATCAGTGAACCAAATAACAAAACAAACTAAAACACCCTATCATTGAGAAAGTGGGGTACGAGCAAATCCATCCTCCCGAGGCAAGAGAGTAAACTGACTTTAAACGTCCAGTTTCCCTCCTTGCCGACCTAGGCTGGAATTCCTGGGCTCGATCGTAGCGCCACCAGTGGCTATCACGAGTTATGTCCCTTCTATGCCTCTCCTATGGACCAATCAGATTCCACCTCTCGTATCACTTGCATTTGCTTCAAAATGACGGCGCCCAGTCAAGACGATCTGATTGATAATCAAGATCTATATTGTGATAAAACGAGGCTTACATCGCAAAGTGCATCAAATCACGTGAGCACCTATATTAAAAACATGAAAAGATTAGGACAATATCTGTTGACAACGAGTTGGCGGTGCACATGCTTTGCAAATACTGCAATCGACGGAAATCTGCATGACAGTTCACAAACCGGATTTCGATTTCGTTGCGCGATTTTGATTGGACTATTCAAAGACTTGTTAGTCGAGCCAAACTGTAACTCCATAATGCCAGCCTAGTTCGGCAAAGGTGCAAACTGGACTTTTGTAGTCAGTTAACTCCCTTGCCTCGGGAAGATGGAGCAAACCAGACATCGAAGGCTTCGTAACCCCATGTGTGTGATCGTGGGTTCAAATCCCACATTCGCCATGATTATGATTCAGCACTATTCCTTTCCTCGTGCGTTTCACACCTCGGGAAGATGGAGCCAACCAGACATCGTGGTAAACATCTATGACATGTGTCCTTGTGTGTTTTGCTCCAATATTAAGCTAACCCAAACTGTAAATATTGAAGCAGCGTTGATATTGGAGCAAAACCACAAGGACACAAGGACTGTATGACAAGAGGGATGACTTCAACTTTCCAATTGTCAACTTTCCCTTCATGTCGAACAATATTCCAGCAGCTCCAACCTTTGGTGTTTACATTTCCCAACTTTTGAGATACAGTCGAGCAGGATCTTCAAACAAGATTTCAACGAGCGTCATACGACTCCTGCTCAGAAGTTGTATGATAAAGGGGAATACATTTCCAAATTTGACGCATCAGCGACAAAGATGATGTCCGATGCAATTCCCTATTTTGACTTCTACCATAAATACCCGTGTTTATCCCTTTGCATGTGTTTGTGAAGGGTGCCACCGGTGGGGCAGGATACACTCACCTTTTCGCGAACACCTGGTATCATCACTATTTGATAATGATTCATAAACACGCGCTTATGATATAGTTAGAATAGTGCAATCGACTCTGCTTTTTGATTATAATGATCAGACACGGTTGAACCCACTCGGACTTGAAGTTGCCTGTTTGTTAAAAACTATGATATTAGATGAGGTAAACCACTCCTCGTGTCATTATGAAGATTATAATGAAGTATTTCCTTTACATGAGCTTCATACAGCTCTTGCGCTAGCTCATGATACTGCAGCAGGTGATGATAATATAGTTTTTAACAAACAGGCAACTTCAAGTCCGAGTGGGTTCAACCGTGTCTGATCATTATAATCAGGATCAGGGTGTCCCTCAAGGCAGTATTTTGTGTGTCACATTATTTAGTATTAAAATACATTCTTTCAAAGGTTTTAAGGGATTCAGTTGATGGATCACGTTTCGTGGATGATTTTAATATTTCTTGTAGTGGTAGAAATACAATAGTGGTAGTGGTAGAAATACAAAAGTAAGGCAGTTACAAATCTGTCTCAATAGTCACAATGATTCACAAGTAGTCCCTTGAAAACGGGTTTCTGTTTTCTAAAAAAACAAAAATTTGTCTACATTCTACAGAAAATATAATCCGCAAAAAGAACCTAAACTATTTTGTTTCGCACCCTATCACGATCAAGCATGTCCTGCTTGACAATGATTTTTCAATCACAAGGGATAAAAACAGCCGAGGACCATTTTATTAATGTCAATTCTCATTTAACATTGTGCATTTTAAAAGAAATAGAATTAATTCCTAAATTTTGATGTACACGGTGGGTTTTTTTATAAATTGGTAGTGCTAATTAGTAACTTAGATTGTTAGTGGCTGTACCCTCAAAGGGGATTGAAGCAGCATAAAATTCTTGTCCCCCAGTGAGAATGTGGAAGTTCCACGTTATTCAAAGTATTTTTATGCCTCTCCAAATTTTAACAGTAGTATATTTGCCATTTTACATTGATGGTGTAAATCCTGCTGGCCATGGGGAATCGTGCAGGTAGCAGAAGTATTGTAAGTCCCCGCGGTCCCTAAAATGGTTGCCTCACTTTGGATACTGGCGATCTATAGCCCATATTTGTATTGTGTTGTTGAATTTAAATTTCTTTTTTTAAATGTTTTTAATTATTATACTGTCCATCGCTGAGAAGTTTTTATTCAATCTGAATGTATTCATTATAAATGTACAAGTTACCGTCACGATATTGCCGATTTGACGTTAAATTTTAACTCAATCACTCACTCATTACACTCTTAATATACAAGGATGCTCAGAAATTAAACATTATGTCATTTAAGCCCTATATCGCGGCGTGTCAGCTTAATGTATGAGGAATGCCCAAAGTCCTAGGATTTGAACATGTGAAACCCTAGAGCGCGGGTATAGTTCTGAATTTTGATCAGGTGGAATTTTATATTCGAACTTACGAGTATCGGTGCCTGGCGCACTAAAGGGACGCAACTCTGCATTGCGAGTCGGGCCGACAGTGCAGCTCAGTTATATAATATATAATACGTTATGCATCCCAAAATGAACAAATGCATATACTGTCGTAACGTTTACGATGAGGTTAGCTAGATAGAAACAACCTCGGAACATCCCCGAAAGTGTAAATCAAATACTTTGTGGAATTGGGAAAGTGTCACCTGTTTTAGACAACGCGCTTAAGATAATTTAAGGGTGCAGGCATTGTGCAGTATAAAAGGCGTGTTCCTGGTCACAATGTTCAGATTAAATCGTTTCCGTAAAACATGAAGTACATATTATTCCTCGCTGTATTGGCAGTTGCTGTCGGTGAGTATGACAGTCATCTGCATCAGCAACTCTGTCAAGGAACAGTATTTTGTTGTTTCACGACCTCAGCAATATTCCATCTTCAATGTTTATGACGGCGGCCTGTAGAGAAGCCTGTCGTATTTTGAGCAATGTCCCACCCTTTGCGAAACTACCAAAGTAGCAGAAAAGCGGTTGATTACACATAAAAGCACATTTTATTAAAGATAAGTAAACCTCAATTTACCATCCAAACCGTAAACTATTAATTCAAACTCTACAGCGATAATACCCTTTCCATATCCAATAGAAATCTCTGCAAAAAGCAGAGTCGATTGCACTAATCTAACTATATCATAAGCGCGTGTTTATGAATCATTATCAAACAGTGATGATACCAGGTGTTCGCGAAAAGGTGAGTGTATCCTGCCCCACCGGGGGCACCCTTCACAAACACATGCAAAGGGATAAACACGGGTATTTATGGTAGAAGTCAAAATAGGGAATTGCATCGGACATCATCTTTGTCGCTGATGCGTCAAATTTGGAAATGTATTCCCCTTTATCATACAACTTCTGAGCAGGAGTCGTATGACGCTCGTTGAAATCTTGTTTGAAGATCCTGCTCGACTGTATCTCAAAAGTTGGGAAATGTAAACACCAAAGGTTGGAGCAACTGGAATATTGTTCGACATGAAGGGAAAGTTGACAATTGGAAAGTATAAGTCATCCCTCTTGTCATACAGTCCTTGTGTCCTTGTGGTTTTGCTCCAATATCAACGTTGCTTCAATATTTACAGTTTGGGTTAGCTTAATATTGGAGCAAAACACACAAGGACACATGCCATAGATGTTCCCCACGATGTCTGGTTGGCTCCATCTTCCCGAGGTGTGAAACGCACAAGGAAGGGAATAGTGCTGAATCATAATCATGGCGAATGTGGGATTTGAACCCACGATCACACACATGGGGTTACGAAGCCTTCGATGTCTGGTTTGCTCCATCTTCCCGAGGCAAGGGAGTTAACTGACTACAAAAGTCCAGTTTGCACCTTTGCCGAACTAGGCTGGCATTATGGAGTTACAGTTTGGCTCGACTAACAAGTCTTTGAATAGTCCAATCAAAATCGCGCAACGAAATCGAAATCCGGTTTGTGAACTGTCATGCAGATTTCCGTCGATTGCAGTATTTGCAAAGCATGTGCACCGCCAACTCGTTGTCAACAGATATTGTCCTAATCTTTTCATGTTTTTAATATAGGTGCTCACGTGATTTGATGCACTTTGCGATGTAAGCCTCGTTTTATCACAATATAGATCTTGATTATCAATCAGATCGTCTTGACTGGGCGCCGTCATTTTGAAGCAAATGCAAGTGATACGAGAGGTGGAATCTGATTGGTCCATAGGAGAGGCATAGAAGGGACATAACTCGTGATAGCCACTGGTGGCGCTACGATCGAGCCCAGGAATTCCAGCCTAGGTCGGCAAGGAGGGAAACTGGACGTTTAAAGTCAGTTTACTCTCTTGCCTCGGGAGGATGGATTTGCTCGTACCCCACTTTCTCAATGATAGGGTGTTTTAGTTTGTTTTGTTATTTGGTTCACTGATTACTCATGAAGAAATTTCACAAATGTTGAATGAAATGCGATATATGTTTTATAGTAGTTTATCTTCTCGCCGAATTTCAATGATAATTTACCCGATGCAGATCAATAGGATGAGGAAAGTATCCAGTACTTGCTAATCAGCACATTTTAATATTTCTTGTTCGCCGGATTTGATGTCAACTGATCACTAACGAATGTTTTCTGTAATTATATACAGTTGACTGCAAGACGGCTGCGGAATGCGCCTCGAAAGCATGCCGCTGTCTAGCTAACTTCCACAGTCACCTTTGATGGAAAGTGCTCCTGCGGATTCTTGTATGTATATTTAAAATGACGAAACTGGTATCAGGTCTCAAATGTTTCGTAGGTGTGAAGGGTGTAAAGGTGTACGAGACACATTATATTGACACATTATTATTTTTTTATTTAGAGACAGAATATTATTTTCATCACTGGACAGTGAACTTTTCTTATTGTTTTTTGTAAAACCACTGGTCCTCTAGTGCCCATTGTTTATGTTAGTGTATGTAAATGTGTGCATGGTATTCCTTTCAGCGGTACTGGGATTGGGCGTTAGCCAGTCATTCGTGTCATCTTTGTTGCACTGCACATTGATGGAATAAATGAGTTTTGTCAATGTCTGTGTTTGGACTGTTCTGTATTGCGCTTGGCAAAAATGGAGAAACTCACCCGAGGTTCTTCCGAGATCAAATACATCAAGACGAGTTGATAAATGTTACAAATATCCGGGGCTTGCCGAGGATGGTAATACTTCTATCAGCGAGTCTTAACATAGTTGAGTTTGGAAGACATCCAAACAGTAATAACCAGTGTTTAGAGTGCAAATAGAACAGCTACGGCTTCAGTGACAGAGAGATTAGTTATGTCATTTGTATTTTGACGTCATGGCAACCGATTACGTCACAGTGGTCTGCAAAGTAATCTGATATAATTTCTTTATCTCGCCCAAGCGATATTTCTTATGAAAGCAAGTTTGAATGATAGAGTATGATAACACACGGGTTTTAGACTGACATTGGAGTAGGCATTTATAAGGTCAACACCCATATCTAAATGGGACTATCCCAAACTGGACTTAGGCGATATATCAGACAGCTTGAGAATTAATGTCTCTTCTCACTTATGCACAATGCATAATCCGTGCTCGGGTCTTTTCTTTTAAGGTAATGTTAACACTCGGCCAATGACTACAGTAACATAAGTGAGTGAGTGAGTATGGTCTTACGCCGCTTTTAGCAATATTCCAGCAATATTACGGCGGAGGACACCAGAAATGGGCTTCAAACATTGTACCCATGTCGGGAATCGAACCTACAGTAACATAAGGAGTAAGACATTGAATAACAAATGCTCATCGACAAGTTCTGTATAACATCAACATTTTTTTAGTGAGTGAGTGAGTGAGTTGGGTTTAACCCCGCTTTGAACAGTTTTCCAGTTATATCACGGCGTGTCGAAGTGATGCAGGTCTCAGACGTTTACCACTTCGGTGAAACCAGCGAGCATGGGTATGGTGCTGACAAACCTAGAAACATAATCGGGGCGAACCGGGATTCGATCCAACAATCATAGGTTTCTTGCGTGCCCAAGGGACGCAACTCTGCACAGCAAATCGCGGCGCCTTAGACGACTGGGCCACCCGTGCCCCCTCACCATTTGTAGATGGCATTAACATATTGAATTTATGTATTGCTGGTAATATATAGTACTTTCCGTTAATATATTAGTTTCTGATTTCACAATAATATTCACATTCAAGTACAAATTGATATTCATTTTCAAAAAAATGTTTGCCAAAACATATACAAATCCGATGCTCAGTTGGCTCTTTACAATAACGCCCCGTTTCAATTCTAGGTTTGTGTGACCCACATCTAAATCCAGATAAAGAAATTCAAAACTTGTTAATTGTTGTCCTGCTTTAATATACTTCACGTCCACAAGAAGGTTTAAATAGTGAATATGAGATTATTTTTGAACTTTCAAATACAAAAGAATGCCATTCTTGTTCACAATAGTATCTTAATCTAGACACTAACTCAGAAAGATACCCCTGGAAAATATCAACAGACTGGTGTTCCAACACATAGCCAAATCTGGTAGAGCAAAATAAATGTTTAACCTTTGATACCATATTCACTTTCGCGGACTGTACCAGTTTTAGCAGCAAGTCATAAGACAATTTTACATATCTAAATTCTTCTAAGCATATTATTTGTGCCCAAATTCACCATAGACGACGCCCCGCCGTGATATTGCTGGAATAATGCTAAAATCGGCGTAAAACCATACTCACTCACTCACCCTAGACGACATGATTTGATGGTGATGATTTGACATGAAGAAAACGTTTACGCGCTGTTAGATGCATAGATTATCAAAACTTTTGAAATGTACAATTTCTTAAATGTAATTATAAACTATGAAATATAATTTTTGGTGTCATGTATTATACACATATTATATGTAAATTTTCTTAATATCTATGATATCAAATTAACAAATCACATTATAGAATGTGAATAAAAATGTGAAGAAATCAATGCTCTTATTGTTCTTCTGTAACCCACTGTTGGACCAAACCATTTAATATAGTAAACAGTTGTATGTAGTTTGTTGTTTTTTGACGGGTGGGACATCTGACTAATCGGAGGACACGAACTCACTCCATATAGTGGCAGTCCAATGGTAAGTGTGACCAATCATCGTATCCAACGCGTCAACCGTTGACGGACCCTTTCTTCCTCTACACGAGTAGACATAATTGTATTTGAGGTAAATCTATTGCCGAAATGAAACAATACAGCGGTAAATATGCGTCGAATCATCAACGATTCATATAATTCCCATTTTATTTATTGTGGTAGAAAAGTTCTCAAAATTGCGGATGCCGTAGACGATTACCAGTTTGCTGAAACCCACGGGCATTGGGAAGATTCCCCCAAAACATCAAGTCTTTGTTTGTTTCCTGACGCCGCACAGAAGTACTTCTGCTATATGACGGCTGTCTCTAAACCAAAAGTAGAGAATTGTGTGACACGATAGCACATTTACTAATGACTACAGAAATACTAAAATCTCGCTTCTACATAATCTATGTTTTGTTGTACTGTTTCTTGAATTTCCACACTGCTGATAGGAGTATCAGAAATATCTTGAGTGGCATATTTTATTCAATCATTTGTACAATGTTCATTCATATATGTATTTTCATCAATAAATACATTTTGATCGTCTTCAACAGACATACAATCACTTCTTTTGGAAGGCTCTTGTCTTCTTATATACATTCTAACTAGCTTCTGGAAATCACATCACAGAATATTCCACATGTTTCTATAACGCTCTATCTCAATCCACGGTATTCCGGAAATTTACACATCACTCTTGCATCTAAAAATAGTAACTTTCTCACCACTTCTTACATTAAATAGTACTACAGCCTGACAACTAATCGTTGTCCAAATACAATGAGCTTCTTCCGAATCTCAACAGAAACAAAGTAATACAATTACAATCATTGTTTAACAATAAAATACACTGCCATATAACAACACAGTCAGCTGATCTTACCTGTGAACGTGCCAATTCCTTTCTTGATATCATCTAAGACTACTTGTACCGTGTCTTTAGATTTATCTGTAAGTATATAGACTTTCAAAGAATATGACTCTTTTCTCATTCGATGAGTACTTTGTAGTCAGTTTGTAATCTGAATTAAAGTCTGCTTTTGAGTATATTAACTCACATTCGTAGACAGATTTAATTATATCTGGATGTGTTCTGATTCAGTTCTAGAGATAATGTTAAACATCATCAAAAACCCAAGATGATGCAATATTAGTCAATCATACTACTATTTTCATATTTCCGACCACATTTCATACATACTATTCAAAGTGTGCTAGGGATCACGGCTTTAAAAGGTAATACGTCAAATTGTGTGCATCTGTTGAAATAGCTAAAGACATACTTGCGCAAATACATGATAATTGAACAAAAGTCCGTTGTCATATGCAATAAATTGCCAACACACATGTCACCAATATTCGGTCAGATCACCCGTCAAAATGAAAGTATCTGACCAAAACTGAAACGTCAAAAACGCTCGAAAAAAAATCATTGTCAAGAAAACTCAGTAGCGCTTATTGGATCCGAATTATTGCCGAATTCATGTAGAGTTGCAGGAAGGCCGGGCAGTCATGAGAGGGTGACCTGCAGGTCGTTTTACACGTGTTCGATACGGTTGAGGTCTCATGACCGGGCTGGGCAATTTATGTGGACAATGATCTCCTGTTCTAAGAAGACATCAATGACTCTGGCACGATGATTATCGTCTATGAGGATGACGTCCGGTCCGATTGCACCAGCCTATGGTCTCGCGTACACACCCAGACGGTCATCCCTGTAGCGCATACCTGTCATCGAGCCCCGCTGTAGGACATTGAGAAAGGTTCTTCCAGATCTACTGACCCAGCACGGGCACGCCAATCAGAATGTACCTCGTTTGAAATATACAATGTATTTTATATCGCTACAGCGCTAACTTGAGGAAATGTGCGGAATGGTTTTACTTCTATTTAATTGGGATCGAACATACAAACGTCGTACAAACGCCAGCAAGGGATATTTTACGTCCGTTTCCTATAATGGTTCATAGAAAGTGGAAACATATAAAACTGATGATAAGTGTTGTTCAGATTGTTCTTTCGGATCATAAGTCAGATAATACATCCCCCTCTGGTTTTGTTGAGAATGTAACCAAAAACCGAAAGTTTCAACACAAAAACTATTTTCTGGACAATCCTTCCACATTAAGCTGGGATACAACGGGAATACTGTTCAAAGCGGCGTCAAACGCAACTCACTCACTTACTCACAGCATATTAAAGGGATTTAGTCCCAAAAGAAGATGTTACAAGACAAACGAGCATACTACAGAATAAATGGGATTTAATATTGCCTACAAAAGTATCGCACTTACATAATGAAAAACAAGTACCATCTTTTGTGGTTTGACGCAGTCGGGACCGATCCACCGACTTTCCCTTCTCCAGGCACAGGCTCTATCTGCCAGACGATGGAGGAGGTCACAGTATTAATGGAAACCAGAGGCTGGATGTATGTTTATCATATGTTAATAATGGCTGATGATGTGAAAGGGACTTTGATGAATGTATTAGCCTTTAAACAGATACCAACGGTGGCGATCCCATGGTGTCGTATGCTGCGTCGTAAGCGGTGACTATGTGGATTGGGTGGTCACGATGCCACTGTATCCTTGCGGCTTGGGACGTTGTTCATAATATTAATCATTGGTTTTGTCCATCCATCTTTGGAATCGAAACGTGATTTTCCGTGTGCCGAAAGAAAGCTAATACTACTCTTAAAACACCGTCCACGGTGACCCAACGATGTGCGTCGGTGATACATTATAGTGCACATGTTACATGACCTCAAACATGAGGTCATAGCATAGTCCAACTGCTCAGGTGTCAACGACTGATACAATCAAGGATTATTCACTAATGTGAATCACACACGATTGACGGCCTTAAAGGTTATACCATACACAACATACCCTTTACACGAGCCATTTTAAAATATATTATTTCATCTTTTTCTTTAAATACCACAATCTGATCAGGTATGATAAAACGTCCTAGGGTCGCCTGGGACATGCCACGGTGACGTCAGCTGATAAAGCGGAGTTTGATCTCAACAGCCATTAAGTTCCTTGTGCTCGGAGTGTCTGTTATCCTCGCTTTCGGTAAGTAACTTAAGATTTTAGAAGTATGAATAAGTACAATACATCCCCATTGTATACCATACACCCCAAAAAGTAAATCAATATGAACAATAAATTTCGTAATCTTGTGATCGCTCGTCACACCAAAGGCTCAGGTTCGATTCCCCATATGGTAAAAAAAGTGTGAAGCTATCTGGTGTCTCCATTACTGGAAAATTGAAGAAAGAACTAACTCACTCAATAAGAACCTGTTATATTCACGAACGAATTTGAATTTGCAATTAAATAAGCGTCAAGTCTGTATATTTAAGTGAAACCCGGATATCATCCACCAAAGTTTCAATAAACGCATTATTTTTCGAAAATATTTGTAAGCAGTTGAAAAATAAGGGTTTTTTGTTTTTAAAGAAATTTCTTGACAGTAAGGTAGATGGGTCAAATTAAGAAACGAAGCGTTCAAAGTAAATATTTATTTCCCTTACCATATCAATCGACAGTGGAGTTTTTTTTGTTTTTTGTTTTTTATTTGGGTTATTTAAACAAATTCGATAGGTACAAAAATACACACACACACACACACACACACATTCACACGCATACACATCACTATATAAGTAAATGATTTTGAACGCGACGCTAAACCTCATTTCACCTCGCACTAATCAATAAATAAGATCCCTTTTCATAAATACATATTTTGTCTTAATATCCCAGGGGTCGTCAGCAGTGAACGGTGCAGCGGCAGTGACGCCACACCTGCTCCCGAGAAAACTGCGACACCAACTACCAGCTACCATGCGTCAATGACGAGTGCACCTGCCTCGTCTCTGCTTGCTTCACCGGCCAACGTGAGGCGCTGTGCACACTACTGGACAGATACCCTTTTTTTACAATACGACGAATCCTCTTAACCCGAATCCATTGTCTCGATATATCGTTTGAGACAACGTTCCCCTATTTGAACCATTTGGGCATGTGTCGAGTATGAGGCAGACAGATCATCGGTTGATCAATCAACTAAGCCACCGGGCCTGTCCACCCAATTCATGTAGTCCCTTTGAGGGTCGCGACTGTATGAAAAGCGACGTCACGTAAATCTAGCCAATCCAGATCCAAAAATTGTATCTTGATCTGACGAGGATAGGCTAGAAACACGGAATAACCACATGACGTTCTCCATAGGTATAAGCAGGTAACGCATCAATTCAATAAGAGTAAACATATTCAGCATCAAAACAAACCAGTAAATGGTAGTAGTAGGTTTATTTCACATGTGTACATGTGTGTATCCAACAAGGTAGGAATAATTTCCATGGGTTTTCCTCCTTTCAGGATTTATTTACCTCTGAAATTAAAAAGGTAAGTGAAAAGTGGCATTTTCACACTTGAATATTTAGTAAGAAATTGAACATAGAGTAAGAACTATAATATGTATGTGGATGGCGATCGCTTTGCGGAACGAACCCCTGGTGTCATCATTGATTTTCAGTGATCCATTCATATGATTTTCACTGTAATTTTGCCTTTTACGCCCAATGAAATCTGTTTAGGAAGATGATCGACACTGATTGCTATACGTCGACGTTTTACATTTACATTATTTACCATATATCAAAACACATAGCATAGGACTGCTATAAACCGCCGTCGTATAGCTGCAATATTGCCGAGTGCGGCGTTAAACAACAAACAAACAAACAGGACTGATGTAGTGTTACTATGTGTCGTATGATTTAAGTATTACCACTGAAATGAGATGAGACAAATATGCATGCCATACAAAGACGACTGTGTGTGTATTACAAACAAATGCACGACCAAAATCATATTCCTAATATTATGTTTCACAACATTCTGAACCAACACCATCAAAGCGTTGACGTCCCAAATCACATTCAGGCTAAATTTTGACATTTGGTCCTCACATAAAACCAAACAAGCATAAAAAGCAAACAAATTCATCAACTATGGTTACTTACACGCCAGGTCCACCAGGGCCGACATGTGCACCACGTCCACATTGGCAGTAACCGTCTAAGCAGTGGTGTTCGATATGGGTGTCTCTACAGATGCAGCTGTCGCAGTCAGTGCGGAGAGTGCAATTTGCTGAAATATAAACCTCCTTCTTAACAACACAGGACAAAAACATTTGTCAGAGGTTTGAACTAGATTCCATCATCATTTATTTGATACAGGCTTGTATTTAAAGGGCATGGCCTATTTGCAGTTTTGTGCCAGGGTTTTGCTGACGCTGTGTTAGTAGTGGGTTTGAATCAGAGATTCGCCATGATTGTTTTTTTGTATTGCCAATGGTTTCAACAAAATGGTAATCATCTTTGTTCTGTATCATATTTGTCGTTCCTTCTACATTTGTCTAAAATATTATATCAGCGGCGTGAAACCCAATTTGTTTATTGACTTATAGTCACCACCTTTTCTTGTAGGAGAACCTTTTCAGATGCCTAAATAAAACGTTCACATGTGAAATTTGTTGCCTGCAGTTATTATGGTCGTCACTATTTTGTAAACTGACTTACCTGTGATGCAGCTATATGCTGCAACCAGACAGCTACATGTGCCATGAGAGCAGACAAGCCTTCCGGTACTATCACATGACGTGTGAATACAGTCGTTGTCATCCCTGCAGGGCTCGCTGTCGATCACAGCTGAACGAAAGAAACAATATCTCATTAGAAGTTGGGGCACGTGATCCTGTTTGGGGGTCACAGGTAAAGGCTTTAAGCACAGTTTGTGGAAGAAAGCAATTGGATGGCTAAGCGTGTTTGGCAGCCTTGATTCCTAAGAGTTTCTTGGACCTGCCCAACACTGTAGCCCAAGTAGTACAGGTGGTGTTTTCCAAAGGCAAGTGCCTTTGTTCGAAACAAAGCAGTGATTGGGTTCACTCAGCAGTGATTGGGTTCCCCTTTCGGTGAGGTGGTTATGTGACTATTAGTCTTCTAGTGCCTCATAGGCAGATCAGGTTATATATTCCCCAGGGAGCTGAAATGAGTGCCCACGGATTCATTTCCCGGAGTCATAATAGAACGCATTGATATCCAGCATGGAAAAAGGCGCAATGCAAATTAATAATATCATCTATGAATAATATGAACTATTATCATTATAAAAAATACATGTACATAACAGATCTCATCGGCTAACGTAGACACTAACTAAACTATTAAAGCCGTTAGTATCTTCAACTCACCAATAATAGTGCTGACAATGACGAGAACCAGTGTTACTTTCATGTCTGGAGTTAAGCGAAAAGCTTTCAAAGTAAAGTCTTCATTTGGTTGATCCTCTTATATACTTTCTGTTTCAAATGATACCAACACAAACCCTGTCAGCCAGTCACGATGTTGTGATTCTGCGCACAGCAGGTGCACGCAGGAGGTATGTTCCCGTGCGCGGTTATGTCATGAAACGTAGATAACAGGTTCATTTGTTGGGATCTGATGACCCCGATAGCTATTTAGTCATGTTCATGATCCTACAAATATATAGACAACACGATTTTATATATAAGAAATAGATATAAAATGAAAGTCACGCAATAATGACACGAATTGTTCTACATGTTTCAATTGTATCTTCAGGGAGAAGTGATTACAGTTATAACACCGCGGCTTTACAATGACAATGGTAACATTCACAATAAATACAAATATAGTTCATATACCATGCGCTACTGATTTAAAGATGGGCACAACCTTTTAATGAAAACAAGTTTTTATCTTTACACTGCTGGGCATCAGCAGTATTCATTTTACAGAAGGGGTATATCTTAAATTCTATTTCTTTTCCTGCTGCGCATTTGTCAAGCGCTCAAGGGCATGAACCTTGCATGGGGTCCTGTATCTGTTTATGGCCGCCCATTCTGTCTCTCAAGCACTCCGTTTGTCCAATATGTTGTACATGACATCCTTGGCGTATAATAACATAAATAATATATTACAGTCCACGTTAGAGCGTACATGAAATTGTTGCTTCCTGTTTTTGAATTTTATTCAAGAACTTTCAACAATATATTAACATATTGTTTTTAGCTTTAAAAATCAGTAAATGCTCTATCGTGTGACTGGATTTCTGACCTTCACTTGATAGTCTGGTTTGTTTACATGACGCATTGCATGACAAGGGAATTACTGTGCAGTGTCAGGCAACAAATACATACTTTTTTGCAAATTGTGGCGGATGCTACTGATAGGGGAAGACGTGCTTGTCCTTTTCGCGAACACCTGGTGTCATCCATGATTTCAGTGACCCATTTTTATCAAAATATTCCACTAGTTTGCTTTTTACACCCAGTGGTCTCTGTTTAGAGGGATAATCGAGAGTGATTATTCTCTAGCGTTGACGTTTGTATTTCCTGGCTATTAATGCAGAAATATTTCAAAGTATTTGAATGTCGATGCTGACAGCAACTTGGTTTAAGTTTCTGTCTTTACTGATATTATAAACTGGTGAATATCTTTCCAGGTGAGCTCTTATTATCAAAAACCCATCTTAGTAGAAACAACACTAAGAATTAAATTTGATCACCAAAGAGTAGCTATCCCACTCGCATATATCATGATGCCATATTTGTCAGACATTTTCCACATTTAACCCACTCCAAACCTGTAATATTTCTTTAAAACCCGGTGGTTTTGCAAAACACAAATCAATCATAGTTTACAAAAAGCGGCGGTAAGTATAAGGTGAATGTTCTTTTCCTCCACTGAAATGTAAACACATGTGTGGCAAGTCAATTGTTCCTCCATAAAAACGGAAACATATGACACAAGTCCAGATTTGGAATTGCCTTTTGCGTCACTATTTGATGAATCAAGATTGGAAATGCTCTCTACTATAACACCTTTTCAAAGCTTTGCTTAGGCCTTGAATGTTGTAACCCCGATAAAATAACTTTTCAGCAAGTGTAATATAACGCTCTTTAAAAAGCGTCATAGAAAGAACATGCTTGATCTCAAAATTTGTGAAATGTTGACATGGGCTGGAGTTGATGGAATATTGCTCGACAGAAGGGGAAAGTTGACTATTGGATCCCTCTTGTCATACAGTCTTGCGGATAGTTTTTGGTCACTTTAAATCTACATATGAAACAGATGAGACTGTTTCAATGGTACCTTTTATTTCTAGTACAGACGGGAAAATCAGTGGAAGGAATGTTGATCTTTGACCATGATTGAACTGTATCAGATCTTCGATATTCCTGAAGCATATGTTAAACTTCTTGGTTAAATTCCTATGTTTTTATATTACTAAGCCGAGCAGGAATTCTGCAAAAGCTCATAGAGAAACAAATCAACAATGAGGGAAAGAGCACAATTGGTAGATGTGGGGATGCCTACTTTATGCCCCAATATCTTATCCCCCCATTTCACAAAGATGTTATCTGTCATGAAATCCAGCATTCACATATTGTTGTTCCCAGTTAACTTCAGATGACATTTGCTTTCATTTTTGACAAAATGCCCTGAACTAAAACGTTTAGATGATCAAGAATGAAGTGTTTCATCAATAAAGTTCCCTATATCGTGTGTTCTCATTTGTCATCTAACTTTCAAAGTGACTGTAAATCAGTTTCATATACGAAGGCTGGTCAAAAAGTTCTAAACCTGACAAAGTTTTAACTGTGGGCCATAAGAAAGTGAACTTGTCAATGTAGTACATTGTTTGAGTTGTTCATTGCAAGTGGATATGGTCTTTTGAGGCCATTTGTATAAAAGTGACAGCCAATTGAACGTGATATAGGTCCAAATAGAATCAGAAATGGAAAAGAACGAGAACGAGCAGTCATCACGGTTTTGATTTAGATAAAAGTACTCTCCAAAATATTTATGACCGCACATCACAAGCGTATGGGGATAAGTTCCCTCGCTATTACACTGTTCAACGTTGGGCAGCTATGTTTAAGTCTGGGAGAAGAAGCCTTGATGATGACCCTAGATCTGGACGTCCCTCAATTTCCATCAATGATGATTCAATCAAGGAGATAGACAAACTTATACTGTCAGATAGACGTATTACCTTTGCTGAACTTGAGGAAGACACAGGTCTAAGTCATGGATCCATTGGACCTATTATTTATGAACATTTACAGATGAATAAGATATCTGCTCTTTGGGTGCCAAAGTTTATAAATTCTAAAGAAACTGACATTGCCAGAAATTTTTTAGAGCTAATTGAAAAGGAATTCGTCAAATTCCAAAAGATATTAGTAACGGGTGATGAAACATGGGTCTACCACCATGATCCCGAGTTAAAATGTCAATCCATGGTATGGCACTATTCCACTTCTCCGGCACCAAAGAAATTCAAGTCTTCAAGATCAGTTACGAAAGTCATGGCCACTGTATTCTGCGATGCAAAGGGTGTGATCCTTGTTTGATTACTAAGAAGGTCAAAAGAAGATTACCGGTGTCCACTATGCTGAAATGCGTCATTGCCTGAGAGATTCTATCAAAGAAAAGCGGCGAGAAATGCTGACTGCTGGAGTTCTACTACTTCATGACACTGCAAACACGAAAACGTCGTTTTTTTCCGTATATGGTGATTGGACGGAAAAACGACTAAAAATTCATTAAAATTGATTAATTGGTCAGCGTCTAGAAAGTGTCCAGAAAAGGGTCGAGTTTTTCAAGCGTAAAATGGACGGAAAAACGATGCTTTTTGCTCCGCCTTGTACAACTGTTAACGGCCAATCAGATGGCGCTGGTCTCCCGACGCACGTGATGTCCAAGGCTACCTTTCGGAAGCTTTAGGTTTCGTATTTCTGGCATGCCTTGCTCTAGTATCTGTCGCGCGCAGTGCAGCGAGATTTGCTGATAAGCTAGTTTTAGGATATGTTACATGTTAATGGAATTCAGACACGCGCCAAGAAGTCAAACCAAACAATGTTACTAAGTTTATTGTGGTAACGGCTATGTACAGTTAACCCTATCGGATAATGGGTTGTGTTTCATTTGGTTATAACAATTACTAATTTTTTAATGTGAAGTTTACAAGATATACGACTTGGACGCGAGGTCGGTCACAATGTTCTTCACGTGACTGTATTCTTGAAAAGGCGTAAACACTGACTACTTCCACATTCCTGGGGAAAAAAACTTGAAATTCCCTGGTACGAATTCATACAGAAGCGTGGTTGCAAGCCCATTTAAGGATACCCTCGCTACAACCACGGACTTGTATAGGTCCATGCTACAACCCATCTCAGAGAGAAAAAACACGAAAAAAAATCCAAACTGTCGCAGTGACAATTTACAGAAATCTATGTATTTACCTTAGTATCTATTTGACACATCTTCACAATCACCTTTCAATGATCGGCCAATTGATCAGTGATGCCAAAGGCTTGAAATAGCCACAGGTTAATTAACAACTTCGAAAATATCTCCCGTCACGTTTATCGTGTCGGCCATTTTGACGTATTGTACTTGATGTAAATGTATTACGACGCTCTGTCATTGTAATTGACTTACTGAGGTAATTCTGTAAAAGATCTTCTCATCTAATGAGGATATTGTTTGGAATATATTTCTTGTAAACATACTAAAACATATGTTCCTCGCTTTGGGGGGAACTATTTTATTCCGGGGTGGCCCATTAAATCTAGTAGTAAGTCAAGGCACCATGCGTGATCTGTTATTTTATGTGTTTAAATTACGATTTGGGGCGTTAATAAAATACACTGACGCAAGTATATTCTATTCAAATCAATTGGATAATTGAATATGCTTTCTTTTACATATTACATAACATCACTGCACAAAATATGAACAGTTGCAGTAACACACTACGGTAATCCATTAAACATCATTTTCAACTGTACAGTATTTCAGTATTTCAGTTATATCATGGTGTATCAGACTGATGTGGGATAAAGATCCGAAGTGGTTCAGGTCAACCAATGGGTGTTCGGGAAAAGGTGAGCGTATCCTGCCACACATGTGGCACCCGTCACAAACACATGCAAGGACAAGTCAATGGTTCACCTGAACAAAGCACGGAAACACACAATGATGCCTGACCTCAGTTTTACCGAGCATGTAAATGATTTTGTCCGTCAAAAACATGGACGAGTATAAACAATATGTTCATTCACGTAATACATGTCATACATTTGACAAAATGTATTGACTCGGAGCATTATTGTTAATCACAGCGTATGCAGTTGAACTCATCACCCATCCCATTATTGATAAACCTTCTTGAAGATCTATGAAATCAGAAGCTGCAACACTCTATCTTTTAACTGGCATGTCAGACTTCTATTTCATTACTCAGTTTTATTTGCACGGATTACTATGGAAGGGACATTGTCTCGTTGTCGCATTGTCGCATTGACGCCTTTACAAAAACAAGCAAAACGTGTCAAAATTAACAAAAGCGCGACAATTGGCCATTTGTCGCATTGTCGCGTGTTCGCATTGTCGCTCTTTGATAATCCTTTTCTTTATTTTACAAAAGGGCGACGATGCCGTAACGCGACATTTTCAAGGTCAAAATATGTCTCGTTGTCGCATTGTCGCCCCATCACAAATGTGTATAAAAGGCGTAAAGTTCAGTTATTGTTACAGTTAGGAAGTTCAACCTGATAAAAGTACGTCTTGAAATGAAAACACAAGTCCGTCCGCGAGTCCATAACGTTTTATTGTGAGCTCTTCTCTAAAAGTGCTTAGTGTTCAACTCCCAGTTCCAAACACGTAGTACCTCCTCAATAATCCACATACCTCCAGTGCAGTGGTCTTCCGGAAGATCTTACTCTTGACCGTATTAGACAACTGACGAGTGCACGCCTGACCTGTGACCTCGTTGCAACCCTCGTGATGTGTTTGCCGGAGGGAGAGGTGTAGGAAATGTGTGCTCCAGCCCAGCGCAGAGCTCGCGACACACTGTATACTGACGTATACAGCATATTGCAGTTGATATACTGTATACTGCATGTGATACTTATTTGCGGAAATGTTACAACTTTCAAGATTCAAGATTCAATTTGCATATATTTCATATACAACAGACCGCCGTCATATATCACTGGAATACTGCTGAGAGCGGCGTTAAAACAAATTGTTTTCATAATGGAGCGCTGCAGTCATTTAAAATAGAACCGTTTACATATGTACATGTAGTACCAACTCACTCTATTTGTTTCGAATATTCAGCAGAAAATATATTATTAACCAGGTCTTTGGGAAAAGATATCAGTTTTTATAAGCAGCCACATAGGGATGATAAAGGACCCCTCGCTGATTAGGTTCTTGTTTACTTAAGAGCAGAGTTGGCCATGTTAGATGATATAACCAAAATCCAGGCGCTCCGGCTGGGGGCAAACTGGTCTTGTTAGTGTATGGTATGAGCTGTGACGTTGACCCAAGAGAATAATGTAAAACACGAGACCAACTCAAGTCTATAATGATTAGGAAAGTCTAGATTTCCACAGCTCTAGCCTGAAATTAAGAATTGTTCTATGCTCCAATTTAATTGTATTATTTTCATTTTGTAGACATGGATGGACCAACCAGGAAAGAAATTGATGGAATATAAATATCACGTGTTACCACTGATCCAGTTAAATTTATCACACAATAATAAATTAGTATTTGACATTACAGCATTTGATTATTAGGGCATGATCATGTACATGTTCACTGTAGTAATGTACACACCAGTCAACTTGATTATAATTTTTATCAAAGTGTAGCGCGGGATCAACGATTACTTTATGATATCCTCACTTGTCATCGATGTATTGACATCGAACAATGGACGGCAATTCGAAATTCTTATGGATAGCTTCAATAGGGACAGCGCCGGTGTCAGTACAATTTTCCTAGTTAAAATAAGTATCTACAAAATATAATCTGAAGCAGACAAGAACAATATATTTTTTTATTAATGCTTACTTTCATGATAGAATTAAGGCAATCTAGGCTTGCCAAATCGTTCTAGACTTGAGCTGGATTCCTTTTAAATTTATTCTGTATGGTCTGGGAGACGAACGGGGGTCAGTATCGCATGGAGAACTGGGACAGCCTTAATCAGTGTAATCGGATATGTTGTGGAGTTTCGGTTTTGGGCTGTTTGCTGAATATAAAGAATTGCGTGTTATGTATACTCTGTATTCTTTCGTCATGGTAGCATATATATTTTCTATGTTGCTTTTTGAATTATCCACAAATAATGAGAACTACAATGTAAACCTCTCTCTGGAGATATGCAATAATACTACTGAAGGGCATATCTGAAAAATGGGACTTCTGGACAAATATTTCTTTCTTAAATACTACCTGTTACAGGCATTCTGATCATTATATCATACTTTGTACAGTTTAAAAGTCAAATAATGGCAAATTGTGTATCTTCCTACATTTTGAATTAGTTATATTTTCTGAAATAAAACCTTAGCATCAGATAGTGATATACACGAATATGATCTATACTATTATAAATGAATTATCAATTTCGTATTATGAATAGGATAAACAGAAATATGGTAGTAAAACAAATTATTTTAATCTATCCTTGTGAGTAGGTAACGAGAGATCTAGGCAACTCACTAACGTAGCCATTTATGAAAAATGAAATATTAAAAGTTTAGGGGTTTGAACATGCACATTGAATGACAGGGAAGAAAGCAACGCAATAATTAAATTATGAATCAAATTATGTTATAAATATAACAGAATATTTAGAAAATATAAGTTTAATTTCTCATTGTTGGAAGGTGTTTAATAATCATATAGATTTTGTTTGATTGTTTGTTGTTTAACGCCGCACTTAGCAATATACCAGCTATATGACGGTGGTTCGTAAATAATCCAGTCTGGACCAAACAATTTAGCCATTATCATCAAGAGCACCGATCTACGCATTTGGGATACGATGACATGCATCAACCAAGTCAGCGAGCCAAGTCGCCTTCGTAGAAGCATGGGTTGTTGAATGCCTATTCTAACTCGGATCTTCACGGGTATTTTTTAAAATAATAAGGTACAATGAAATTCTGTATATGTCCATAATAAGTGTGTATAAGTAGATGGATAATATGTCCATACACGCCAAGTAAATGGTATATACATTAATTTAAATGCAAATGATTCAATGATGAGTTCTTTCACAAGTCCATATTTCAAGGCATGTATTTGATATTCATAAGCAAAAGCTACACAATGGCAACAAAACGGTACGAGCATCACAGATACCAATAATACATGAGATACATATAATTACTTTAAAGTTAAAACATGTATCTAAATAGAAAATTAGAAGGATACACTTCCGACATTTTTCGTATTTTGTTTTCGTTTGGAGAGAGAAGTTGTGATTGGTATCTGACGGGTGCAAACAGGTGTTCCCTTCCGCCCAGGCTTTGCGGCAATGGTATAGCCCAAAATGAAACAAGCCTTGTTCAACAGGTTCAGACTCAAATTTCTATCCCACTTGGGCTCCTTTTAAATTTAAATATAATTTCTCGTGTCGATATGTGTCAGAAGAAATGAAATATTACAGCACTGGTGAATAGGTTATATGCGCATGTCAGCGTCGATCCTATAATATCCTTTTATGCAAAATACATATATACTTATGAATTAAGGTAGTAATACTACGCAAATATATGTCCAGATGCATACATCAGTATCATCTCGTGATCTTAATTCGTACTTTGAGCCCTTTTTCTACCGGAGATTCTGGGATGTTACATCACACCAGAAAGCCAGGTCCAAATTCAAGTAATAATTTCATGGTCCGTCTTGTATTTTGGAAACCAATATCGCAATATGGCTAAATATTGCTGAACGTGGTATTAACCCGATTACTCACATAATTATTCCATTTTCTACAGTTATCTACGAACACTATCTTTAAGGAGGTATATCTGTATCATCCAAATGTCCATACATATATGTCCACATTTATATGTGTAAAGCAAGTCGTCCTGTACTCTTCCTTAAAAGATAAATGTTAAGCATTTCCTCTGTATGTATTTATATATGTAAATATCGTTTTAATGTAATGCTGATCCAGTAAACGTACCACAGACCTAATGCTAGAATAACATCTAATTTCTGAAATGAACATATTTTACAGAAATAAACAGTTGTTTAAACAATACTTATAAAATATAAGAACAAGGAGCCAAGAGCCAAATATTGGGCTGTGTTGGACATATTTGTTTCGGGGTCTTATGACAGACAAACCTGATGCCTTTAAGTATAAAGATAAGTAAGTATAGATGTTGTACATATTCAAATATGTTCGTGATTAACCCAACCCTGAAAAATATTGAAAGATGAGTGGTAACTATTTATGCCATTATTTCAAATTAGAATGAGAGCACATCAGGAAAGCATGGTACTTTAATATACGTATCTTGTTAACCCAATTTTCTTTTTTAAGTAAGAGCAGCATGTATATCGAGAGTATAGGTTTGGTGCGTGACTTATCACACAGTACTTTCAGAAAGTGTGCATATTCTGTTTATCGGCAATAAATAACATAAGACGATTCATACGGGTAAATACGATTTACTTCATAACTAGTATAGATTATTTAAGGTTAGGGGGAAATGTATGTAATTAACAGAACTTTGGCCGGGTTTGAAGGATTTGGGTCCTGGCTTGGGCTTTGTGTTGGACGTGTAGACGACATTTCCAGGTTTGACGTATCAATGACAAAAATGATGTCAGATGCAATGCTCTGCCTTTTCGGCTGAACAACTGGCTTGCCTTTGGATGTGTTTGTGGCGGGTGCCACTAGTGGATCGGAATGAGCTCGCGTTTTTGCGAGCATCCAATGTCATCATTTATTATGATGAATCATGAAACATGCTCCTGATGTTGTCGCAATGGTGCAGTTGGCGCTACTTTTGGCAAGGGTTTCTCATGATAATGGAAAGTCTGATGTCGCTTTTGTTGACCGATAAACATGAAAAGATATAATGTTAGTGTATATGGTCATGTAATTAAGAAACAAACGACGAGTGGGAGTTGTTTATTGTACGATAAACAACGACCGAGACTCGTTAATTTCTATATGAGATATCAACATTACGTACAGCCTCTTTTAGGGTGTTAAATTAGGAAAAAATACACGCTTTACAATATTTACCCGTACTTAAATAATGATGATTCCTTGAATAGAATCCGACAGCGGCCATGCTAGATAAATCCATTTTAGGATTTGAGTTTGGTCCCGCATATTCTCACAATTTTCTCGTTAATCATCTGTACCTTTTCTCCCAATACCGATTGTCAAATCACTCTCACTTTCGGATTCTCCAGCAACATTTATTGGGAACAACTCACTAGACACATACCTCTAAAAAATAAGGTCAAATTTACAAATTTTACTTTTCAAGTTGCGAGTGCATGTTCGAATCTCAATAAATGACGTCATGATAGAACAATGTTTTATCGTGAAATAAATATCGCTTCCTTCTTTGTTCTTTGTGATTTATCGCGTAGCTATCTTATATCATCAAATACCAATTTCTCATTGCTTTATCATGACGTATCCGTGTCATGTAGCAATAACATACACAAATATCGTTGACTTAGACGTTGAATAGTGTCATGAAATATGATTATCCTCTTGTGTGCAATATTTCTGGTTGATAAATCTAACATATTCTTACTTTAAGAATAGCGACTATACATTATTATATATCCCTTATCAGGTCTCTGTAACATTTGCAAAATGATACAAATATAAAAATACAACTGAACCTAAATGTAATGTTTTAATATCCTTACGTTGCTGAGTGCAGCATTTAACAACAAACAAACAAAACATAATATCTTTAAGAATTATGTTAACAATTCCGATGCTAAAAATATTCTCACAATCTCCATACCTCTTTCTCTCTATGAAAACATAATAACCTTTTTTTTAATAATCTGAAGGAATAATAATGGCAATACTATCATAATTATCATCATTATTTATTTTCCTTATCCTCAAGTGAAGTAGTCCTCCACACTATACATTCAGTGAAGAAGCCCATGAACATATGAACTATGTAACATACATTCATGGAAATTAGATGAAGTTCGCAAATGATATAATTCGGTCGAACGTCTATCAGCCATCTGTTCTATTCATGAAGAACATTTCACGTGGGACCAACAGAGGGAATTATGGCTATCGACTTGCTAATTATTTTGTATATTCATGCCAGCTCAAACGATGTATTGGCTTGATTTATTGTTATGGTATCCACAAAATAAGTAGGATCCGATTTTTTCCGTTTTTGTTGAAATAAAACTGAATAATATTTGCTGTTTACATATCAAAGTTTGCCAAATTGTTACAAAATGTTTGCCCACAGCAAGGCTACGTATCCCCAACATATTGTGCTAGGCACAGTATCACTGGTCTGAGGGAGGGAGGTATTCCTCCTTGTGGGTCACCTGCTTGGCAATATGGGACGGGAAAACTGCAGGGGGTGAGAGCAGTTAAGTTGATGGTACAGACAGATAAGAGAGATCATTTTACAATGTGAAACCTCAGTCCACAAAGGAAGAGGCGAAAGCTGAAACTTGGTGAGGTTTACAGAACAAAGGCAGTTATTTCTAGTTTCTTACTGACTCTCGAAGATACATTTCATAAAACAATTAATGCGCGCGTGCGTGCGTGCGTGCGTGCGTGCGTGCGTGCGTGCGTGCGTGCGTGCGTGCGTGCGTGCGTGCGTGCGTGCGTGCGTGCGTGCGTGCGTGCGTGCGTGTGTGTGTGTGTGTGTGTGTGTGTGAGTGAGAGGTAGAAGAAGAACTGTACACCATAAAAATGGCTACGTATGTAGTTGGGGTAGATATGTTGAATGCCCGGCCAGTATGACCTTTGAGTCACTACAGTTTCAGTCATTAAAATGCGTAAAACAGTATTTGAGTGAAAGAAAACACTATAAGTGAGTGAAACAAAAGATCTCAGTACAGGCACACCCAGTCCCCCAACCCAAAGTCTGCATGTATCAATATTCTTCTTTCCCCACCATTATGTCTACGTCAGCCATCATGGATCCATGCGCATGCTTTCATACATAATCCATCCTCCCACCATTCCCCAACATCCATCGAACTATAACTATATCCGCCCTCATGTATCGGTATTCGTGCTTTCATACATACATACACCCTCCCTACCATTCCCCTACATCCATCGCAGTATAACTATGACTATAACCGCCTTCGTGCATCCGCACTTATGTTCACATTGCATTGCATATGCATCGAATTACACGTTTAAAATATCGTAAATATTTTACAACATGTACATATTATATATCAGCAAACAGAGATTATTATAACTCAATAGATTTCATCCGTCAAAACATCACAGAAAGAGGGGCAGCCTGGAATTTTACAATGGCATCTGAATGCACTAAGACGTTCAACTGGTCAGGAGGTTAGAGTTGCGGAAGATTACGGTAAACTTCAGTTACAGATCTCCATTACGAATATCTAAAGTATGAATAAAGATCACAGCTTGCTATGACGTGTACTTCATGCCTGCAGAATTAGCAATGTCCTTAGCTCTAAATTGTATGTCTAAATGCTTATGTAGACAAAGACCCAAATGTATATAGGCATGACCATATTATATTCTACGCAAATAAAACCACATTTAAAAACAAAGCTAGATTGAGTCTTTGAAGGGCATTAAGAACTGATACACACAAGTTAAAATATTTATGGATGTCAACGGAGGAACACTGCGTTTCGGAATATATACTTTCTCCTGCATATTATTAAATGCTATGAGGCAGAGAACATATATTTGTACCTGTAAGAACAACAAAAGTAAAAAGATAGCAAAGAAGGGAACGCAACATAGGAAGCCAACAGATAACTGGCATGGCGCTGATTACCCCGCCTCCCGTTTGCCCATTGTCCATTTCCCTTTACCAATCATTCATAAGTTAAGTTTTGGCTTTAATTTGTCAATTGATAATCAACCATCAACGTCTATTATCTCCACCCTAAAAATATGTAGTTTGCTGAGAAAGTGGTATCCAAATATAATGTGCGTTACTGTTGACCACTTTCTTAAAGGCATTGTTGGTTCAAAGCTTTCGGTCATAGAAGCCGTGCCATTTTTCTCTTGTCAGAGGAGTACACAAAATATACGTCATCTGGACTAACATTTTTGGTTCGGTGGCTGGGTTAGATCGCCAACTTTGTGTTCTGGCGATTGGGTGCCTCACTCACAGTGTGGGTTCAAATCCCGGACGGGACTCAACCCAAGAAAGTTCGAGAATCTGTACTTTACTCAGAAAGTGTTATCCCAATTATAACATTTGTTGTCAAGAAAACACAATTAATGTATATTCAGCTTTGGATGGGTAATGATATCACAGACATATACGGATATTGATGATGACTTGGAGGAGCTTCGTAACGCACGTCTTCTCAATTCAGGGATTGGTAAATCCAAATATGTGTGTGCGCGTGCGTGCGTGCGTGCGTGCGTGCGTGCGTGCGTGCGTGCGTAAATGTGGGCCTGTTGGATGTTACATAAAACATTCATCTTGAGCGGGATGGTAGTTCGAGTTGGATTAGCATGTTAACTATATGATCTTCTTTAGGCAGAGAATGCCGCGCATAAATGTATTGATGAAATTCCTAGGTACATGGGGCCTTTTCGTCCCCAGGAATACCCACAGTGGAGACTTCAATGGGGATAGGGTGTACACAATGTGCTACCTGGTAGATTGTGTGTCATCAGACCGGACAACGTTGGTCTTTGACGGATTGTGGCGTAAAACACACTTATTCATTTACTTATATCGGAAATTGAATGTTCATCTTAATTGTTATTGTTGGACATGTAATATATTTTTAAAGAAATAAAACAGTGACATAATAACTACAACTGTATGTGAGCGCGAGTATCTTTTTTGGAATGAGATGAATAAGTCTTATAAAGTTGTAAGCTTCTTCACAACCGTGTAACTATGAATTGACTTTATTGGGTAATCAAAAAAGAGATAGGACCTAAAACAGCCAAATTTCATACGATTTCACACCATCTTGGATGCAAGACGAAAACATTTCAGCGCGTTTGAAGCCACTGAGAATGCCCCCTGCAGAGTTGGACGAACATTCTCCGGTGGCGCGGCTGAGCTGACCAGAGGCTATCAGCAGTATTTCCTGTCCAGGTTTTTTAGGTCAGTTGTTTGTGTGTGTGTGTGTGTGTGTGTGTGTGTGTGTGCGTGTGCGTGTGCGTGTGCGTGTCTGCGTGCGTGCGTGCGTGTGGGAATGGGGGCGGGGGGTGGGTGGGCGTGGGGGGTGAGATTAGGGGGATAGATGATAGATTTAGCAACAAGTAAGGTCATCTTTAGTGGGAGGGTATTTGCAGATGGATTAGCATATGAACTATGATTCTCTTCAGGCAGAAAATGAGGATCCACGATGTTCGACCTGGTAGAAGTGTGTTATCAAACCTCACAGCATTGGTTTTTTGACTGACTGTAGCGTCAAAACAAACTCATTCATTTACTTGAACTGAATGTTCATCTTAATTGTTATGGATAGTCACGGAGCCATGATCCAGGGAACAGGGTGTCATTAGATAGAAATAAACTAATTAATAATAGGATTACCAGAAAAACGGGGTTTTACCCACAAGCCAATAAACTTCGCTCATTAACACCAGAGTAAGTCAGTACAAGATTGAAAACTGCCCCATAATTATGTATGACATGCTTGTCGGGTATTGCTACATATATATGTGAAAACAAAGTTATTAAAATGAAGAGCAAAACTGATGAAAGTCAACAATAAACGTGTATACGTGTTATATCGTCACTGCAAAAATAATGATTGTTTGTCTTTAGTATTAACATTCAAATACGTTATATCTGTATTAGCGATATTGTCTTTGTTCCACCGGTGAGTCAGCGTTAGCCGTACTATCTCGTAGTATAATTGAATTTCTGAAGACATGACGATACAGTTTTTACGATGCATCACGTCTGCACTAGCGCTTGATAACAGACTTGTGTTGGGTGTTTCAGTGGTTTAAATCGCTGCTCTTGATATTGTTGATTAAACTTTGATACTATACACAATATAAGTTATGTGAGAGGTTGACTTTAGAACGGTAACATACTAATAGTATATAGGATGACATAAACAGAACAATGAGAAGTTCGTCCAGATTAGTGTATAGGCAACATTTACTAATTAAAATAATTACATTCAACAACTCCCCTTTTAAGTCCATTTTACTGACTTATAAGTAAATGCAAGAACAATCGGCCGGAATACAATGTATTGTTCTTGTCCACTTCCATATGACTATATAGCATACAATAAGCTATCGGGTCCCGTTTAGATCGGTTTGGGTGGCAGCCTAGATAGGCATAGAATAGTTTCATCTTGGAATCTCCCATATCACTGGGGATCCTCTTCAATTTAAATGAAGTTACTCGTTACGATTCCGAACCTTCTCGTGACTGTGTTTATGAACCATTGTCAAATAGTGGTGACATTAAATCTAGGAAACAATACGCGAAATCGCGCATGCACAGAACGGAAAATTTGGTCAAGGCATTAAGTAATCCGCATGCGCAGAACGATTGATTTCAGTACTTCCGCTAAGCGCTTCGAGTGCAGCGTCAAACGCGGGCCTGTAATCTAACACGCGGGGACTGACCAATGAAATCTGAGAAGTAGAAATACCGGTAGACGCTGTTGCTTGATTGACAATGTCAATCAAGAAAGGGAGGAGCTTAACGCTATCGTTCTTTACCATTAAATTCCGATGTCAAATAACGACGTTATTTGGACGGAAAAACGATGGTTTGAAAACGTCCAAATAACGTCGTTTTTCCGTCCAATGACCATATACGAAAAAAACCGACGTTTTCGTGTTTGCAGTGTGAGAATGCCTCTTTTCACACCTCACGACATTGTGACAATGCGGGTTCGAAGAGCTTCCTAACCCTCCATACTCGCCAGACCTGGCACCAAGTGATGTTTAACTGTTTCCTAAACTGAAACAACACCTTTGTGGAAAGCACTATGACGACAACGAAGACCTGCCGTGAATGGGTTTTTTTTAGGGCGGAATCAGAAGACTCCTTCCTGACATATGAATTGCCTGATATGAAAAGTGTATGTTATAAAAAAAACACTTTCATAATTGTTGGTTTTGTTTGTCACGTTTCACGCTTTTTGACCAGCCCCCGTATATTAGAATCATGTTTAAAATATCTAATAAATTAATTATTTGATAGTAATCTTTATAAGTGATCTTTTCGTATTAATCCTGTTTGGATGTTATGTCATGTGTTGACATTTGTGATACATTTGGTCCAGAATTGTTGCAGTTGATCACACACTTTATTCTCCAATCAATATAGATCACAGTAGAAAAGAATAGCTATTGCACCAAGGATCAGCTAGCACCATTGCCTTCCTCTTTTTTATTAATAGAGGCAATCTGACGCATGGAGATTCCAGATAAGCACATAGGTCCCAGAAACATATGCGTGTCATAAGAGGTGATTAAATGGATCGCGAGGTGAGGTGAGGCTCGGTGACTTGGCTGATTGCATGTCATCGTTTCCCAATATTTCGGGGATCGATTCTTGTGATTCACCATTGTCTGGTCCAGAATCGATTATTTACATCCGATCGTGATATATTATTCTGGTATATTGCTGGGTGCCCCTTTATAGAATAATACCCTCAATTATACATCGTGAATTTATACACTAGTATTGAGTAGAAATAATATTTCTTTCGTTTGAAGGATGAATTAGAAGGAAATGACTTTCTCACAGCGGTGTGTAGCGTTGATGTAAGTGAGTAGTCCGCCCCGCTAGGTGGCATTAAACTGGGGTACTTAAGGTGTGTGAAGATTCAGATTGTTCATTCTCGCTCTAAGTGCAAGCGATGCATCAGGTTATTTTAGTCATGAATACCGACGCTAAACTCGATGCTATACTTCAACAATTAGATACTTACAAAGCACAGTTTTTTATTGAGTCTAAAACAGATGTATATAGAGACGGATTCTGGATTGTTATCAGTAGAACTTAATCGAAATTGTGTCCAGTTGAATGTTTGGAGCGATATCTAAAACTTGCATGTATTCCGGCTGATTCTGATCAGTATGTTTTCAGAAACCTCAGCAAATGTGCGTCTGGTTATGTGTTAAGAAAAGGCAACAATCCTATGTCTTACACTAGACTGAGGGAACTTAGATGCATTGTCTCCCTTTGTTACGAACATTAAAAGTTATGGTCTGCACAGTCTACGTAGTGGTGGTGCTACAGCAGCAGCGAACAGCGGCATACCTGACCGTATGTTTAAAAGACATGGAAGATGGAAAAGTGAGAATGCTAAGGACGGATATATTTAGGATAGTATTAATAATAGAATGAAAGTTTTCCTTTCTCTTGGTCTTTGACTTTCTTTGTAGCTCTCGGCCGTGCAACGCACAGCGTGTCCCATTATTAAGTGTGTTGTTGTCATGTTGCGTAACTGTTGGGCATGGGAGAAATATTATTTCTTTCGTTTGAAGGATGAATTAGAAGGAAATTACTTTCTCCTAGAGGTGTGTATCGTTGATGTAAGTGAGTAGTCCGCCCCGGTAGGTGGCGTTAAACTTGCGTACTTGCGTGAAGATTTAAATAGTTTATACTCGGTCTAAGTGCAAGCAAGATTATTTTTATTTCTTTATGTGAAAAGTACTGCATTTTCAATGTTTTAATCTGTTGTCTGTATGTTTCAGATTTGTGACAGTGGGGACAGATTCAGATTTGTTATATTTTCGGGGGTATTGTTGTCGCCAGGCTGCAGAGCCATTATAATACAATGTAGGCTGTTGTATGCGTAGTAAAACGACGATGTGATGTTCCTCTGTGCTGAAGAACCATCAAAATACAAATGTAAGCTGCTGTATGTGCAGTCGTATGCTGGGCCCTGTTCCACAAAGCGATCGTAGCGCTAAGATGATTGTAACTGCCTTACTTTAACATAGACTTACGACAGCCGTAGCGCTACGATCGCTTTGTGGAACGGGGCCCAGGGCTGAAGAGCCATTATAATCCTAATGTAAGCTGCTGTATGTGCAGTCGTACGGTGTGATCCCAGCTAACACACGACGTTGTCACAACGTTGTGGAAAGGTTGTGGATTGGTAACGTCGTGATATAACGTTGTCACAACGTTATTATAACGTCAACATGCAACGTCATCTTACAACGTTATAACAACGTTGCACATTCACGTTGTCCATTTGACATCACACAACGTTGTGTAACTACGTTTCTGAAACGTCAGTGAAACGTTATACAGTTTGCTTCTCGATAGACATAAAGGAATAGAACTGCTTTATCAAAATGAACATGAATTTGCCAGAATAATAAGGCAGTGAGGTATTACCTTAATACTAAAATTTCCAGAACGTAATTGCGTATCACTATGACAACGTTAGTATTACGTTACATTGTAACGTTATTCCACAACGTAACAACAACGTTGCAAATTAACGTTATGATAACGTTGTCCTTTGGACATTACAACACGTTTTGTAAATAATGTTTAGGAAACCGATTGTAGATCTACCATCTCTTAGTTTTATTTTGTTAAACAAATATATATATTCACGAAGTAATCTGTCTACTAAATGTTGTCACAAGCAATATTACAGTTAAAAACAATTCGCGCGCATTTTTTGCGGCGTGAGAGCGACTGCTGAAAAGCTTAGCTTGTTGCCTCGTGAAGTGACGTCAGAATGACGTCACATTGTCGCGGAAGATTTGTTGTCACCAGCCATCTTAGCTCAAGCTGACTCTGGACATATAGGGCCCGTAAGTGTCGCGAAGCGCTACTTCCGGTGCCAGCATTTCCGATGACATGCCTATACTCGTGAACTAATTCTGCTTTCGAAATGCGCGACCGCCATAGCTAACTCTGTAGACGGTACCAAGTAAACTACCACGCTTGGTTGTCACCGCTGTTGACAGTCGTAAAAGTTTACTTATTTCAGAAAAATATGATCGGTTATTTGTCATTCCTGTTAGGTTTTACCGGTTCCTGACTGACAACTGACAACCATGGGACCGTTCGTAAAGTATGTGTTCTTTTCTTAACCTTTAAAATAATTTTGACAACCATTGCGGTACTATCGTTCAGACGTGTATTTATAGTCTCAGTGGACAGTGTTTTATGATTACGGAGGATGTGTCACATGTTTCTGTGATGTAATATTATTTATGAAGATGTTACTACTAATAAGTAGGCCACTTTAGCCAACTTACCACGGTATTCTGGTATCTGACAGCATGAGCAGTGTCATTGAAGCCGTGCCTTTGATGGCCCCTGAACTAGGAAATACAGCCGGCGTTTCCGTAGAGCCCAAAGTTCAAGCGTCCAGTGACCACTTTGCGTCCCTTGATGCAAATGCAGTACAGGACATCTTGGATGGGAACCTTTCCGAATCTACTGGGCGTAATACCTCCTGGGGAGTTAAAATATTTCGACGTAAGCCATTGAAACATGAAAGAATACATAAACACATACCTAAAATTCCTACGCAGATTCGATCAGCGAGAGTTACCTCCCTTACACCATTGCCATGATAGCAATGTAAAGCGTGACCAATGTGTCATCGCAAAAATTGGCAATAATATAACGATTTGGCCAAAATCTTAACGTAAAGTAAATAATTCGTTTTGTAAGATTTGAGATATGTTATGCTAAATGGATGTACGAAAATTTCATTTAAACACGACGCCGTAATAGGACTAATAACAAATTACTCCCACTTACTGTCACATTTGTACCCTTAACAAGGCAATCTTTTTCACTTCCAGAATGGCTTGGTTTCCGAGGTTTTGAACCCAAGTTCGAAGAACTTCCTGCTTCTCAATTGAATGAGAGACTGAGGTTCTTTTATGCCGAAGTCAGAAATGCTGAGGGAGATCTTTACTCAAAATCGAGTTTTGTTGGGTTGCGTGCTGCCATACACAGGCACATCAGGGGACCGCCATTTGAGCGCAGCATACACATTACCCAAGACCGGGAATTTTACACTGCAAACAATGTTTTTCTGTCTATGATAAAAAAAACTTAAGCGCTATGGCCTTGACCAGACAACACATCATGCTGCTATCACCGAGAATGATTTTAAAAAAATTCGTGAAAGTTTGGATACGGAAACTCCTTCCGGCTTGCTTCGTAAAGTGTGGTTCGACCTTCAACTCGGTTTCGCTCATCGTGGTAAAGAAAACCAAAGGGAATTAACTGCATCTTCCTTTCGTGTATCCACAGATGAACAGGGGCTTGAGTTCATTGAAATGACACACTCCGAAGTCACTAAAAATCACAGGGGGGACCTCAAAGACTCAAATGGGCCCAACAAACGCATTTATGCAACATCGGACCAATTCTGTCCTGTACTTTCATTCAAAAAATACATGTCTCTCCTCAATCCCAACAATGGTGCTTTTTACCATAATAAATTCGAGGTTAATTCTTCTGCTAATTCCAATGGTCTCTTTCACATATGTAATTCCACTGTGACAGTAAACAACTTTTTCCATCCCAGCTAAGCTGCATATCTAAAATCTCGCACATGTTTGACCTCTCTTGTCACTACCTCAGCGAGTTGACACTATCTTGTATAGGGGCCAAACAGTATAAACGTCTTTTCTAATTTTGATTATTTGTATTTTATAGATACGCATAACTACAAATAACAAGTAAGATGAGGAACTGTGATAAAGAATTGAATTTGTGATATTTCCTGATGTTTGTTTATTTTCTGAGAAATGGGCTTGAACATGTGGCCACCCCTTTCATAAAATGAACCGTCATTATTGGAGTACCTCGAAACCATTCATCGGTTTCGCGGCACCCCATATCATGCATCCTTTCGAAGGTGAGCACGAGGAGACGTATTGCTAACGACAGTTTTGTTTTGTCATGCGCTCAGTAAATAAGTTCCTCCTAAATATCGATTTAATTAACGTTCATGTTACAATGTCGATAAATATATCGTTTTGTAAGATTTGCGTGATGTTATGCTGAATGGATGTACGGAAATTTCATTTAAACACTCCCCCCGAACGCAAATCTTACAAAACGAAATATTTATCTCCTAATTTGATTAGGCAAGATTTGGAGCATGAAAATTTGGAAAATCTATGCTATGAATATATTTTTAAACGTTAAAAATTTATTTTAAGTATATTGTATTTATTTATTTTTTTAGTAATTATAATACTTAATAACCCAGTCATGTTTTTGGAACTTAAAATTTAATATGCACTTTATTTGGTCATATTTACCATGTTTACTCTATCACACACCTTTAATTAAGTAAATAATATTCCATAAAGAAATTTGTTAATTTTGAGAAGAAATTTATTTTTAATTTTTTTTTTATGAAGGAGACAAGAGGGTTTTTATGCAATGTAGAATGCCTGTGCATAAATTGTTGTGTAATTATCAAAATAAGTTTGTATATTAGATGTGAATAATAATGCAGATGTACTATTTCTAGCACAATGGTAGATTGCACTATAAGTTTACTCTCAGCTACATGTACTGGATGACTGTATTGAAGTGCGGATGTCAGAAATTAACAAGAAAGACTCAAAAGACCGACCCCCTCACACACACACACACACACACACACACACACACACACACACACACACACACACACACACACACACACACAAAGAAAAAGAAAATAATAAAAAAAGTGTTTTTTTAAATAATTGAAAGTTGAGAGAAAATGAATGATCTCCTCTACTTTGGATGAATGACAGTCATTACTGCATGCCAAATAGATTTTCTTAGCGCTGCCTGTAAATATATTGATCCCAAAAATAATTATCCAAATTAAATAAAATAAAGGTCTTCTAATCAACAGGCACCAAAAAAGAATATGTGGAAAAATAAACATAAAACCTTATAGTGTCACAAATCACTCAACAATTAATCAAATAACCATGAAGGCAAGTCAATACATTATATTGATAACTATAATCTAGTATTTGAAATAAATATATCAAACCCTAACCTGTAAAACACACTTACCCCTTAATTTCGAATTACATTTGAATATGCATTATCATGGTTATATTAAAAGTATGTAAGTCAACTTGTTTTATTTTACTCACATATTTCAATGAAAGACCTCTTAGTCTCAGGTGGTTTCAGGTTTTTGCAACAAGTAACTGCTACTAGTATTCCATATGAATATTCAGTGATATACTTATTTATCAAATTGTGTAAACATGATTTGTTAAGTCCGGTGATGAATAGAACTGGTGTTGGACAATGGTAATTTTACACTGTGTATGTACTTGATGTCTAGTTCTATGTTGTTGCAGGACATGAATGGGTTTTTTCTTGGTCATACAGGAGTGAACTTCTGCTGTACAGCAACCAAAAGATGAAGCAGCATCCAGCACACAGCAACTTCAAGTCAGAATTGGCCAAAATGCAAGACAAATACACTGAATTATGGAGGCGATCACCAATGACATGTCCTACATTAAGAAAGATACTTACTAATAAATGATGTGTAATGTTGTTCTGAAGGAAGAAATAAAAGTGTTACACCTCGTCAGCAATATAATTGTTATAACACTGCAGACTGTGATTGATAGCAGGGGCAAGATTAAAAAAATTAATTGTGATGAACGGTAGGGGTTTTTAAATTAATATTTAATGTGAGGCTCAATTGAACCAAGTAAAGAAATTGCCACAAGTCCAAAACATTAATAGATTCAACTTATCACTCAGTCAACACTGATGAACACAATTTAGTGCAACCATATTGACTTGATGCAGAGATAGAAACAATTGCACCTATTTTTCAAATATTCGTGTTTTTCAAATATTCTGCCAATAAATTCAAGTCAAACAAATGAGTGTAATTTGTATGCTGGACCCTAAAACAGCGATGCAAAAACAAGACATAATAATATTTCAACAAAGAATTCATTTCACAAAGCAACAACTGCTATGCCATTGGTTAAGTTAAATTTTCATTGGTAAGCATCTGTTGTATTTTCTTGGAAAATTGTGACACATAAACTGGAAATCTATTATCACACATTCAATGTGCATTGTTATGATATTATATTCACTATCAATTCAGTATCATGGCTGATACCAGAAATATTAAAAAATCAGACAAAAAACAATAAATAAGCTTCAGATCTATTCAGTAATTTTATTCCAAGGTCATGAGTATTAAACATTCATGGCAAATATTTCCAAATGCCAAGCCTGAACAAATAAATGTGCCAGACTTTATGACAGAGTCCTAAGATGTTCTGCAACACCATGTTGATGACAAGTAGGTCCCGTTCCAGCAAGTGTCCAGTGTATATGGTGTATTCTGGTGGTCACATACATCATTTACAGAACCAGTACTTCAGATAGAACTTTAATATGTTTACACCTGTATACACAACAAGAGTTGTTCTTTCATAGGCAATGTAATGCTTGACCACAAAATATTCCAGTAATGCTTGGCATCAAGGTAATTCTGGTGATCCATATGCATCTACTCGTGAGTAAGATGAGGAAATCTTTCTCCCCTCAAACATGGAAATATGGTCCAACTGCAAAAGATAAATAACACTTAAGAGAACATATAATATATACTTCTAAAATACCAACCATTTCTTACAATGCCTACATCAAAATATAATTAATAAATTAAGCATGTACATTGTACCTTCAACTGAATATGATAAACAAATGCTAAATGGGGTTGTAATGATCAAGTCTATTCACATAATACAGAATACATTTAAGTGAGGTCACATTTCAGAGATCTTAAAAACAAACACCGCAAGGATTTAATCATCATTATTTTAGGTTAATATTTTATTGTGTTAATAAAACCTGATTTTTCAGTGCACGTAACATTATCATCGTGATATTGGCACATATCCTTTTTTATTAACACAGGCACCCCCATAAGTCTCCTTGCACAACATTAAGTATTGACAAAATTTGCGTTGCCAACATGCACATGATAGGCCTTCTTTAAATATGACTAAAGTTTGTGTCATCTCCCCTGGACCTACAAATATAATTCTGTGACGTTCCTTATCAGAGCTGAACATTTATTATTGGAAAAGGCTCAGGATAGATGTAATGGAAATTTGCCATAACATTGTATGGTGCATAAACCGAGAGCATATTGCAATTACCTTCAGAACGAATGTTTATGCTCATTTTTCAACGCCATCACCATTGTACGTGTGATGATGAACCGATCAGTATTGACTTGTCAACACTGACAATTATACCAACTTATCAGAAGTGTGCAAAAAGTGAAATCTTACCTCAATATTTATGAATGGGTAGCGGCCAGTTTGACATCGACCATAGGACGTCTTGACAACACTGCAACTGCTTTGACAAGCCAACACTTGCTATTCATGCTACCTAACTCGAGTGTTTTAATGCCTATGACAGTGTCATGTTTTTCTTAGTTACACCTGCGTGTTCCAAAAATGATTCGCCGGGCCCTGTCCGACGTGACACTGCTGTCGCCATTGCAGCGGGACGTTGTTTGTCACCGGAAGTTCTTAATAACGTTAGGTCTCGCGTAGTCCCGTGACCTACCTACACCCCCTATTACAACCAATTGATTGTCAGCAACTGGAACCTGACAGATGATCTGTGAATTCGGATGAGGTAAGTTATTTTTTCAAAAGCAGTCTCCGCTTGTTGATATGTTTCTGTACATGCAGATAGTCAAATAATTTAAATGTATCGTATTATTCAGATGTGAAGGGGTTTAGAATGCAGTTTGCCGGTCCCTTTCACTGAGCGTCAGTGTTGATATTAATATTTGATACACAGAACATGATGTTTTTTTAGGTGAAGGAGGTCCAAGACTTTTTTTCCATATTATTATTTTATGGATACCAAGGGTAATTACCAAGTACAAACAGTATATGTTTGACCAGAATTCATTCTTGCGGCGTTTTGTGGCCATCATATTATGTTCGGGATTCGATCGTAAGCGTATAGGTCTGTACATAGGCCTAACGTATGCACCGCCTTCTGACCACTGACAGTTATCGCCATTTCTTCCGTGTTATTTCTGAAATCATTACTGGTTAAAGTTGACATGTACTTATCTTCTGACTTTGATTTTTGTGAAACAATGTGGCTCATTCAGGCCAGTGGGAAGGTTGAGTAGATTTCTCTTATACAGCGAAGAGAGGGAATCAAAACAATGGAAGTATTTTCAGATCGACTCTCTGTAGGCAGCTAGTTATAGCCCTAGTCTAAAGCGCTCAATGTTATGAAGAAATGTTTTTTCCGGAAGAGACAGAAATATACTTCTTGTTTCCGAAAAGGCCTAATTAGCACTGGCTGAAGTAGCCTAAATGTGGATCATCTGGTTGTTGGTGTTGTCTATAAAGATTTATTGTAGCAAGGCGCTTATCATGTGTAGTTTTAATATTTCCAAAAATGAATCAATTCATCATTTTCCGATAACTAGATCCATGTCCGACTCCCTTCTTATGAAAACGAGCAAAAGTAAAACGAGTCTCTCGTCGGGCGCTATAACGGGGTGTTTGCGGTATTGTCCTCGCTGGTGATGATAAGCTAGTCGATAGTCAAAAGTCAAATATCACCATATATTGTCGGTGAGTTGGTCATCGTTTGTTGATTATTAAGGTGAGATAAGTGTAGTTCCAGTGCTCGCTATGAAATCGTACTGTAACTAGATCTATATAAACAGCGCTCCGATGAAGATGTGAGTCGTAATTAGCTGCAATGCCTGTTTAATTTATCTGTTTCCGTTTGGATTCCGGTTTAGAAAAGGTCCCCAACAAACCATGTTTGTACTAACATGATTGTGTGTCATTGTACTCTGACAGATGTTATGAGACGTGGCTCACTATAACAATCACTGGTTTGCCTGACCGGTTTGTCAGACAGGTGCATATGGAAACCATATTACATTAGGTGGTTTTTTTTATGATGGTAGATCTACTCATAATTTTGTTACTTATATCTGTAGCCTGAGATATTTCCGATCGGACGTTATACATGGGGACTTTAGATTTACAGTTTTTCCTAAATTTCTGACAATTATACAATATATGTTATTTTTTAGGATAGACTATAGATCTAAATGTATGCTGATTGGATAAAGTTCCTGTTTTGACTTTTTGTATTTGTTTTCGTTGCAGCGAGGGGGAAAATGTTATACGACCATTCCAGGAGATAAAATCAAGAATGTTGAATCATTGAGGAATACACCAAATAAACCCTGGGCTGTGAATTATGTTAACGTAGGTACAATTGTTTACAGTTACATTCCATTGTCTATATCCATGTTAATTGGTGGTTTTGTGGTTTTTTGTGTGCTTTAAATGAATGCTAAGAATGAAGATCTATTTATATAAATCTATGCTTGTACCACGTTTTGTATTCAACCTGATTCTTGATGTCTGTTATGTTATGAATGAATGTTAAAATTTGTTTCCATCAGACACTTGCATTATACATTATTGTTTGAATATTAATAAAGCCTTATCTCCAAATGAATGTTTCTCATCATATAATATCTTTCAAATACCTGCTCGAGATTTATTAAGCTGTTTGTATTTCAGGGAAGTGGAAGTGAACACCAAAGAAAGAAGATTCTGGCATTCAATAATTTCAAAAAGTGTATACATTTTCAATAATCTAAAAATATTAAAATGTCAACACAAATGTGTCCTGGAGTTCTTTGTTGAATGGCGAAGTCGCATGACTGTAAGTTGAAGTATACTATATGGACTTGATAAGAGACCGACCATTTAATATTCAAGGGGGTGGGGACCTGGAATCTTTCTGTGGAGATTACATATGTTTTCGGTCACAGCTACAAAAGCAGATATATGTTTTTATTTAACCCTATGAGCCTGAAGATAAGCACCTTGCAACTAGAACTATGTTTTGAGGCAGGCATGTTTTTCACCAGTCTGTACCGGAATTAATTTTGTCAAGAATTTTCGGTGACAATATATTTTTCGATAAAATTCCAGGCCCCGACCCTCCCCAGAATATCAAATGGTCAACCCCTTACCATGTCTGCCATTCTTATTTTGTTTCCTGCAGTACAAGCCTAAAAGGTAATGGTGTCTGACTTTTATTAGTCCTTTGTATCCAGTTAACAGCTCAGTGGTGTTTTTACATTTTGAACATTGTCAGCAAAACACGATCTTACTGTTAACTGGGCAATTCGACGCCCTGGTTTTAACACATTGGTAAAGGGTATCTCGAATCATACACATTCACGTGACTAAAGCATATTCTAAAACATTTCCGGAACATGTTTTGGGTTGTTTTTACAACATTTAAGTGGGGAATGGTCACAACGTATTTCATCCTTGTAGCACAAAGTTATTTCACGTCGTTGTGACAACGTCCATGGTAGTACACAGAATAACGTTGTAGGGACGCATTATTATAACATTGCCACAACGTAAAATACAACATTACCACAACGACAAATACAACGTTCCGACAAAGTAGAAATACAACGTTCCCACAACGTTAAATACAACGTCATCACAACGTTGTGACGACGTGAATATGACGTAACACAACGTTAGGCCATGACGTTGTGACAACATAAATGGGAGTCCACAGAATAACGTTATATGGACGTAACATCCACAACGTTACCACAAGGTAAACACAACGTTGTCACAACGTGAAATTGTTAGCTAGGTTGTTGCTCTGGGCTGAAGATCAGTTATAATACTTATGTAAGCTGCTGTATGTGCAGTCGTACGGTGTGATGTTGCTCTGGGCTGAAGATCAGTTATAATACTGATGTAAGCTGCTGTATGTGCAGTCGTACAGTGTGATGTTGCTCTGGGCTGAAGATCAGTTATAATACTGATGTAAGCTGCGGTATGTGCAGTCGTACAGTGTGATGATGCTCTGGGCTGAAGATCAGTTATAATACTGATGTAAGCCGCTGTATGTGCAGTCGTACGGTGTGATGTTGCTCTGGACTGAAGATCAGTTATAATACTGATGTAAGCTGCCGTATGTGCAGTCGTACGGTGTGATGATGCTCTGGCCCAAAGATCATTTACAATACAAATGTAAGCTGATGTATGTGCAGTCGTATGCTTCACGTGCGTTGACTTCAGTCACTTCAGAAGAGACTGTCCCCAAAACAACGTGTCAGCCCAGAGAATGTCCAGTTTTGCAACCGGAGGCTCATCCCAAGGGAATCAAATAGTTCGCAAGACCTGTCAGTTCTTTACGGGACGAGGCACACGCGTCGGGTGCAGCTGTTAAGCAGGATCTACTCGGACCAGGTTTCGTTCCTAAAGTAGTAAAGTCCCTCTGGTTGCCGTCTCAGTCAATTGAGTGGTTAGGTTTCAGGTTTGATACAACATCTATGATCATGAGTACTCCTGACAGAAAAAGGGATGAGGATTTATTTTTTGCTGTATTGTGTGAACCACTGTATCAAGGCAGTTAATAGACTGCGTAACACTGGACATATCTCTAAAACATTGAAAGAATAAAGAAAACAAGGAGATTTTTTGTATATTTTATTACATTTCAGAACACATAAGTACAAAATGGTGCGAAAACTATAAATAGTCGATTTATCCTCTGCGTCAAAGTTTATTTGCCACTGAAATAAGGAAAGCATAGAGTTAATATCAAGATAATATTCTAGATAATACAACATGTTTCACCCAAAGATATATAAATGGTATGACTTCAAACAGATTTATTACGTTGTTGATCACCATTTAAGGTCACGATTTGATATAACATGGTACCCCCTTTTCTCCATGCTTTGCAATATTTACAACACCTTACTGGTTATTTTTCAAAAGGTAGAATCGTCCTGGTTACTTACATGCCAGGTCCAAATCCACCTCGTCCACAGAGACAGTGCCCATCGTAGCAGTGATGTGAAGCACGGCTGTCTCTACATTTGCAGCTGTCGCAGTCGGCACGAGCGCTGCATGTGGCTAAAAAAGGGAAATCGTACTCTCATCTCTTGATTAAATGTCAGTTATACTATAAAAGAAAATAAGGAATAACAAGAGCCCCCGCCCCCAGATCTGGTGCAATTAGGAAATGCTTCAAACAGGAGGAATAAAAAGTACAAGAATGCTTTCAGTTAAACCATTCGCATATCTCTCAAATTGGAGTCACTACCAATGATAAAAAACGCACGTAGTTAGACCTGCAAATGCCATCGCTGTTATTCTATGACAGTACAAGAAGAAACGATAACGCACATCACGGACATGATGCATCGTTCAACACAGAAATCAGAATGCTCAATTTTATGTTATATTCATTCTACATGCTTTCTGAGGTAAGGTGAGGTGAGGTGAAATGAGTTTTAAAGTCGCGTTCAACATTATTGCACTTATTTAGCGACGTGTATGCACGGACACAGTATACTGAGCCCGAGACGACCAGTCCTTGTTTGAGCCCCTTAATGCCGAGTCTCAGGCAGGGTAACAACAACGTGTGTTAACGTCTTTTGGTATGATGCGGCCGGGGATCGAACCCCCGACCTTTCGGTCTCCGGGCAAACGCTCTATACTAGACCAAGAAGGTGGTGCTTCCTTTCTCCTAAATTTGATCACATACTTAATAGTAATTGAGAGCTGTGCATATGCTTCAAAACTGCTTCTCATTTGAACATACACTTGGCATTTCGGGGAAAATTGAGACGAGAATCATGTTTAGTTTCTTAAGCAGCTATGAGAAAAAATGCCACTTATCGTAAATACTGTCTAAACATTACCATACCTTGAGCGCAGGAATCAGTTGTTGCGGAAGTCAGGCAGGTACATTCTCCATGAGAGCAGCCCAGCTTTGAGGAACTATCACAGGTCACGTGATCACAGTCTTTCTCATCCTTGCAGGTCTCGCTGTAGATAACAGCTGAAAGGGAAAACAGTGCACATCGAAAACGTCTCGCAAGGTTTCGTTGTTTGGAACCTTATGATTCAATTAACTTTCAAATTATGTTACATTTGAACTAGGCGATACTATGTATACTGTCTATGTAAACCTCTGCGTAGATCACGTCTAACCCCTATAAAGGCAACATGTTATATATGTCAGATGCTGATACGTATTTTTCCTACATCATGAGCATAGTTATGATACCAGGGCCCACTTGCACAAAGCGATCTTAGCGCTACGACAATTGTAAGCCTTGTTAAAGTATGGGAGTTACGATCATCTTAGCGCTAAGATCGCTTTGTGCAAGTGGGTCCAGATCTTTTCCACTATATTTTATGTATTCTCTATTCACCCCCTACAACAAACCACAATACTTACCAACCTAACATGCAAATTATTCTCTTATGAACAATGGGGTGAATACAAACGGAATTTCACTGCACATGCAATGTATGCAATTATGTCACCAAATCCTACCCCTTTGTATCTTTGCTCTTTACATGATGTTTATTTTAAAAGAAAATGCAATTTGAGCAATATCTCTATATTGACAATCGTCTGTATAAGGCTAATTCATGAGAGTTCACTTTCATCTGTACTCACCAATGACAGCACAGAAAACGGTGAGAAAGAGGGAAACCTGCATGGCTGAGAGTTCAGGGTGTACTGTTTGTACTGTTTTGAAGCATGGTCTCACGTCTATCTTATATACTCTGTTCTAACACTTATCAGCACTGATCCAACTCTGTAATCACGATTCTGTTGTGATTGGAACACCTGAAGTCATGGAATTGGGTCACTTGGGTCAGTTTTGTCACGATGTTGACCAAGAGAAACGGTGAACTCTGAAAACATGTAGCTCTATCTTTGTAATTTACAAATAAATGTCCACCACGTGTCTACCATAAAACGCTTTTGAAAGCTTTGCAGAGGCCTTGAATGTAACCCTGATCAATCAAAAATAGCAAGTGTAATATGACGCTTTTGAAATCTTCATAGAAAGAGCACGCTGGATTGTATTTCAAAAGTTGTGAAATGTACACACCAAGGCCTGGTGTTGATGGAATATTGCTCGAAAGGGAAACTTAACTATTAGATCTTTATTTTCATACAGTCTTGTGGTTATTTTCTTGTCACTTTTAATCTTTAAACATATATATGAAGCAAAATGAGGTTGTTCCACTGGTGCCCTTTATTTCTAGTTGAGGTGGGTAAATCAGTGGAATGGATAGGGCTGTTTGACCGTTATTAAATGGTATCAGATGTTCGATATAACTGAAGTGTTAGTTAAACTTCTTGGTTCAATTCCTACGTTTGATTTTGCTAATCCGAACAGGAATTCTGCAGAAAATTCATAGAGAAACAAATCAAAACAATGAGGGGATTACAACTGTGGGGATGCCAACTTTATGCCCCAATGTCTTCCTCAAATTTCATATGACCCGTGAAGATCCGGGGTGAAATAGGTCTTCAGCATCCCATGCTTGACGTAAGAGGTGACGAGATCGGGATCGCTGACTTGGTTGACGCATGTCATCGATCCCAATCCAATTGGATCGATGCTCATGATGTCGATCACTGGATTGTATGGTCCAGACTCGATTATTTACAGACCCCCGTCATGTAGCTGGAATATTGCTGAATGCGGCGTAAAACAACAAACCAACCAACCAACTTTCATATAGATCTTATCTATCATGAAATCCTTCATTAACATATTGCTTTCCTAGTTAACTTCAGATGGCATTTGCTTTCATTTTAACAAATGGCCCTGAACTATATCTATGGTCACTACGTTTAGATGATCAAGCAAAGAAGCGTGTAATCAATAAAATTCTCTATATCTTGTGTTCTCATTTGTCATCTAACTCCGCAGATGTATCCAAATTTTAAAGTGGCTATAAATTATTTACATAAATGTTAGAATTATGTTTTAAATATCCAATGAATTCATTATGTTATGATAATCTGTTTAAGTGATCATTTCATATAATTAATCCTATTTGAATATTATGTCATGTGTTGAGATTTGTGATACATTTGGTCTAGAAATGTCACAATTGATGACACACATTATTCACCAATCAATATCCAAACGTCATATATATAACTGCACAATTGTTGGGTGTGCCGTTATACAACAAGCAAACATAATAGCGACAATTGTACATCGTGAAATTTTACACTGGTATGGTGTAGAAAATGTCCCGATCAAGCTATGCAGGTTGTGTGAGTCGACTAAATGAATCGGTGGTCAGACTCGGTGACTTGGTTGATCAATTATAGTTGTGTGTCAAGTATTCTTAAAGTATGGGGAGTTGTTTATGAACTAACTGTTAACCCAGAAGCGAAAATGTATTGCTGGAATAGTGTTGAGTGTGGAATGAAACAAAGATGCTATCACTGGATACAAAAATATATACATATTCACAATTTGGCCTATGTCCTACATTTTATGAATACAGAAATACAGGTGCCTTTACAATGGCTGACAGTTTACATATTTTCCTCTGACATAGACATGTAAACCTAGAAACCGTTGATGAGTATTTTCAATTTCAAGCAGAAAGGATGCAATATTACAAACTCATAAAGGTCTTTTTGTTAATACGACATTCAAACCCTTTCCTAATATTCCTGCTCTGTGTGAATGTTGAGTTATGCACTCAAGTAGTGGTTCCTGGATGTCAATCAACGTGTGTACGACTCTGTGCCGACATAACGGCTTCAAAAGCGTTAACATTGTGTAAAACGTGTTAAATCATTTCCTTTACCCAGTGTAACCAAACGGCACACCTATGGTCAAGAGACGAGGCAATCCATACCATATACTAAAAAATGTCCCCTCGTACTTCAGCAGACGCTATCTTGTTTAGCAGATGTAAACGATCACATGACAAGTAAGCGATTTCTGATTGGTTGTCATATGTCAACGTTTGTTCATACATCAATTATCAGTTGATAAAGACTGTGTCTATACCTTGTGTCACCAAACACGTTTTTGCAAACGCTGGTTGCCCCTGTGAATCCTCCTCTACCTGGGGGCACGAGTGGCCCTGTCGTCTAAAAGAACCGCGATTCGCTGTGCAGAGTTGTGTCCCTTGGACACGCCACAAACCTATGATTATGGGTTCGAATCAGGGTTCGCCCCAATTATGTTTCTAGGTTTGTCAGGACCATACCCGTGCTCGTGGGTTTCACCGAAGTGGTAAACATCTGAGACCTGCATCACTTCGGGCTTTCCTCCAACATTAAGCTGACACGCCGTGATATAACTGGAATAATGTTAAAAGCGGCGTTAAACCCAACTCACTCACTCACTCACTCCTCCTCAACCTCTTATATAAACCTCGCTTTGCTTCAATCGTCTCTCAAAGTCTTGGTGTGCGTTCTTTTGGACGTCAGTTCATAAAACGTCAACGCCAGACAAAAGCAAGTCTCGATTATCCGACGAAATTGATTCTATTGGGTTAAAATTCAAAATAAAGGAACATTCCATTACATAAGTAATCATTTCGTGTATGAGTGCCTCATTGAAAGTGTACAACAGTTGTGCTAAATTTAGCCCATATTTTTCTTAAAGAGTACTTGTCACTTTAAAGTATTAGCAATTGCACTGACTTGAAGTGAAAATATATATAATGGACGGATTCGAGTGTACCGACGTCGAGGTGAACGTTACGTCAATCATTGTGTCATGGAAGAAGATCTGTTCGGGGGCGGCAGCATTATGGTATGGGGTGGGATTACAGCAAGACAGAGGACCCGTTTGATAGTGGTAGAGGGAAATCTCATTGGACAGCGCTACCGCGACGAGATCAGAGGCCCTGTTGTTCTACCGTTTTTGCGTCGTCATGGCCCAGGCATTACCTTTCAACATGACAACGCCCGGCCTCATATTGCTCGACTTGTTTAGGATTCTCTTCAACAAAACAACGTGAATGTCATCCCCTGGCCGGCTAGCTCCCCTGATCTCTCACCAATCGAGCACATGTGGGATGAGATGGATCGGCGCCTTCGACGTCAACCACGTGTTCCACAGACAATTCAGGAACTTCGAAACATGCTCCAGCAGATATGGACAGATATTCCACAGGACTTGGTGCGACGCCTGGTCTATTCCATGAGACGAAGATGTGTTGCCAGCATCGCAACCAGAGGTGGACACACACACTATTGATTTGTAAATTGACATTTTGGCATGTTCATGTTTTTTTTATGAAATCACGCAATATTCTGAACCCCCCTATATTAAGCTGACATAACTGGAACATGTGTCAAAAGCGGCGTTAAACTCAACTCACTCACTCACTGAAGCCAGAATGGCAAATTAAACCATTTGAACACTTTCAGGAGTCTTTTATCTGTTGCAAACCGAAATTGTTTCAGATTTAGTAAAAAAACATAACTTTGCATTAAATATTGCATCCTTTCTGCTTGAAATTGAAAATACTCATCAACGGTTTCTAGGTTTACATGTCTATGTCAGAGGAAAATATGTAAACTGTCAGCCATTGTAAAGGCACCTGTATTTCTGTATTCATAAAATGTAGGACATAGGCCAAATTGTGAATATGTATATATTTTTGTATCCAGTGATAGCATCTTTGTTTCATTCCACACTCAACACTATTCCAGCAATACATTTTCGCTTCTGGGTTTACAGTTAGTTCATAAACAACTCCCCATACTTTAAGAATACTTGACACACAACTATAATTGATCAACCAAGTCACCGAGTCTGACCACCGATTCATTTAGTCGACTCACACAACCTGCATAGCTTGATCGGGACATTTTCTACACCATACCAGTGTAAAATTTCACGATGTACAATTGTCGCTATTATGTTTGCTTGTTGTATAACGGCACACCCAACAATTGTGCAGTTATATATATGACGTTTGGATATTGATTGGTGAATAATGTGTGTCATCAATTGTGACATTTCTAGACCAAATGTATCACAAATCTCAACACATGACATAATATTCAAATAGGATTAATTATATGAAATGATCACTTAAACAGATTATCATAACATAATGAATTCATTAGTTATTTAAAACATAATTCTAACATTTATGTAAATGATTTATAGCCACTTTAAAATTTGGATACATCTGCGTAGTTAGATGACAAATGAGAACACAAGATATAGAGAATTTTATTGATTACACGCTTCTTTGCTTGATCATCTAAACGTAGTGACCATAGATATAGTTCAGGGCCATTTGTTAAAATGAAAGCAAATGCCATCTGAAGTTAACTAGGAAAGCAATATGTTAATGAAGGATTTCATGATAGATAAGATCTATATGAAAGTTGGTTGGTTGGTTTGTTGTTTTACGCCGCATTCAGCAATATTCCAGCTACATGACGGGGGTCTGTAAATAATCGAGTCTGGACCATACAATCCAGTGATTGACATCATGAGCATCGATCCAATTGGATCAGTGCTGATAAGTGTTAGAACAGAGTATATAAGATAGACGTGAGACCATGCTTCAAAACAGTACAAACAGTACACCCTAAAATCTCAGCCATGCAGGTTTCCCTCTTTCTCGCCGTTTTCTGTGCTGTCATTGGTGAGTACAGATGAAAGTGAACTCTCATGAATTAGCCTTATACAGACGATTGTTAATATATAGATATTGCTCAAATTGCATTTTCTTTTAAAATAAACATCATGTAAAGAGCAAAGATACAAAGGGGTAGGATTTGGTGACATTATTGCATACATTGCATGTGCAGTGAAATTCCGTTTGTATTCACCCCATTGTTCATAAGAGAATAATTTGCATGTTAGGTTGGTAAGTATTGTGGTTTGTTGTAGGGGGTGAATAGAGAATACATAAAATATAGTGGAAAAGATCTGGACCCACTTGCACAAAGCGATCTTAGCGATAAGATGATCGTAACTCCCATACTTTAACAAGGCTTACAATTGTCGTAGCGCTAAGATCGCTTTGTGCAAGTGGGCCCTGGTATCATAACTATGCTCATGATGTAGTCGTGATCGTACAATCGACGCTGCTTTTGAGAGATTTCCTATGAGTATGGACTGGGTTTTGTCGCTTTCATTATAAACTGATATAGGGGAAATAAGAGTGTTGGTGGTTATTCTCGAACCGAGTGCTTCTCCACCATTAATAAAATAGGAAAAATACGTATCAGCATCTGACATATATAACATGTTGCCTTTATAAGGGTTAGACGTGATCTACGCAGAGGTCTACATAGACAGTATACATAGTATCGCCTAGTTCAAATGTAACATAATTTGAAAGTTAATTGAATCATAAGGTTCCGAACAACGAAACCTTGCGAGACGTTTTCGATGTGCACTGTTTTCCCTTTCAGCTGTTATCTACAGCGAGACCTGCAAGGATGAGAAAGACTGTGATCACGTGACCTGTGATAGTTCCTCAAAGCTGGGCTGCTCTCATGGAGAATGTACCTGCCTGACTTCCGCCACATCTGATTCCTGCGCTCAAGGTATGGTAATGTTTAGACAGTGTTTACGATAAGTGGCATTTTTTCTCATAGCTGCTTAAGAAACTAAACATGATTCTCGTCTCAATTTTCTCCGAAATGCCAAGTTTATGTTCAAATGAGAAGCAGTTTTGAAGCATATGCACAGCTCTCAATAACTATTAAGTATGTGATCAAATTTAGGAGAAAGGAAGCACCACCTTCTTCGTCTAGTATAGAGCGTTTGCCCGGAGACCGAAAGGTCAGGGGTTCGATCCCCGGCCGCATCATACCAAAGGACGTTAAAACACGTTGTTGTTACCCTGCCTGACACTCGGCATTAAGGGGCTCAAACAAGGACTGGTCGTCTCGGGCTCAGTATACTGTGTCCGTGCACACACGTCGCTAGATAAGTGTAATAATGTTGAACGCGACTTTAAAACTCATTTCACCTCACCTCACCTTACCTCAGAAAGCATGTAGAATGAATATAACATAAAATTGAGCATTCTGATTTCTGTGTTGAACGATGCATCATGTCCGTGATGTGCGTTATCGTTTCTTCTTGTACTGTCATAGAATAACAGCGATGGCATTTGCAGGTCTAACTACGTGCGTTTTTTATCATTGGTAGTGACTCCAATTTGAGAGATATGCGAATGGTTTAACTGAAAGCATTCTTGTACTTTTTATTCCTCCTGTTTGAAGCATTTCCTAATTGCACCAGATCTGGGGGCGGGGGCTCTTGTTATTCCTTATTTTCTTTTATAGTATAACTGACATTTAATCAAGAGATGAGAGTACGATTTCCCTTTTTTAGCCACATGCAGCGCTCGTGCCGACTGCGACAGCTGCAAATGTAGAGACAGCCGTGCTTCACATCACTGCTACGATGGGCACTGTCTCTGTGGACGAGGTGGATTTGGACCTGGCATGTAAGTAACCAGGACGATTCTACCTTTAGAAAAATAACCAGTAAGGCGTTGTAAATATTGCAAAGCATGGAGAAAAGGGGGTACCAAGTTATATCAAATCGTGACCTTAAATGGTGATCAACAACGTAATAAATCTGTTTGAAGTCATACCATTTATATATCTTTGGGTGAAACATGTTGTATAATCTAGAATATTATGTTGATATTAACTCTATGCTTTCCTTATTTCAGTGGCAAATAAACTTTGACGCAGAGGATAAATCAACTATTTATAGTTTTCGCACCATTTTGTACTTATGAGAGTGAGTGAGTGAGTATGGTTTTACGCCGCTATTAGCAATATTCCAGCAATATCACGGCGGGGGACACCAGAAATGGGCTTCACACATTGTACCCATGTCGGGAATCGAACCCGGGTCTTCGGCGTGACGAGCCAACGCTTTAACCACTAGGCTACCCGACCGCCCCTTTGTACTTATGTGTTCTGAAATGTAATAAAATACACAAAAAATCTCCTTGTTTTCTTTATTCTTTCAATGTTTTAGAGATATGTCCAGTGTTACGGAGTCTATTAACTGCCTTGATACAGTGGTTCACACAATACAGCAAAAAATAAATTTACCCCCCCCAAAAAAAACCCAAACAAACCACAACAACAACAAAAAACAAAAAAACAAATCATTTCTCCGTATATCCAGTCCAGTCCAAGTAATGCTTCCATTCTCATCACTAACAGATGGACATCTTGAAAATAAAAGCGACAAAACACAACACTGCAAAATCGAAAACGTCGTTTTTTTCGTATATGGTCATTCGACGGAAAAACGACGTTATTTGGACGTTTTCAAACCATCGTTTTTCCGTCCAAATAACGTCGTTATTTGACATCGGAATTTACTGGGAGAGAACGATAGCGTTAAGCTCCTCCCTTTCTTGATTGACATTGTCAATCAAGCAACAGCGTCTACCGGTATTTCTACTTCTCAGATTTCATTGGTCAGTCCCCGCGTGTTAGATTACAGGCCCGCGTTTGACGCTGCACTCGAAGCGCTTAGCGGAAGTACTGAAATCAATCGTTCTGCGCATGCGGATTACTTAATGCCTTGACCAAATTTTCCGTTCTGTGCATGCGCGATTTCGCGTATTGTTTCCTAGATTTAATGTCACCACTATTTGACAATGGTTCATAAACACAGTCACGTGAAGGTTCGGAATCGTAACGAGTAACTCTATTTAAATTGAAGAGGATTCCCAGTGATATGGGAGATTCCAAGATGAAACTATTCTATGGCCATCTAGGCTGCCACCCAAACCGATCTAAACGGGACCCGATAGCTTATTGTATGCTATATAGTCATATGGAAGTGGACAAGAACTATACATTGTATTCCGGCCGATTCTTCTTGCATTTACTTATAAGTCAGGAAAATGGACTTAAAAGGGGAGTTGTTGAATGTAATTATTTTAATTATTAAATGTTGCCTATACACTAATCTGGACGAACTTCTCATTGTTCTGTTTATGTCATCCTATATACTATTAGTATGTTACCGTTCTAAAGTCAACCTCTCACATAACATTATATTGTTCATAGTATCAAGTTTAATCAACAATATCAAGAGCAGCGATTTAAACAACTGACCTAAATAACCTGGGCAGGAAATACTGCTGATAGCCTCTGGTCAACTCAGCCGCGCCACCGCAGAATGTTCGTCCAACTCTGCAGGGGGCATTCTCAGTGGCTTCAACCGCGCCTTGCATCCAAGATGGTGGACAAGTGAAATCGTATGAAATTTGGTTATTTTAGGTCCTATCTCTTTTTTGATTACCCAATAAAGTCAATTCATAGTTACACGGTTGTGAAGAAGCTTACAACTTTATAAGACTTATTCATCTCATTCCAAAAAAGCTACTCGCGCTCACATAAAGTTGTAGTTATTATGTCACTGTTTTATTTCTTTAAAAATATATTACATGTTCAACAATAACAATTAAGATGAACATTCAATTTCCGATATAAGTAAATGAATAAGTGTGTTTTACGCCACAATCAGTAAAAAACCAACGTTGTCCGGTCTGATGACACACAATCTACCAGGTAGCACATTGTGTACACCCTATCCCCATTGAAGTCTCCACTGTGGGTATTCCTGGGGACGAAAAGGCCCCATGTACCTAGGAATTTCATCAATACATTCATGCGCGGCATTCTCTGCCTAAAGAAGATCATATAGTTAACATGCTAATCCAACTCGAACTACCATCCCGCTCAAGATGAATGTTTTATGTAACATCCAACAGGCCCACATTTACGCACGCACGCACGCACGCACGCACGCACGCACGCACGCACGCGCACACACATATTTGGATTTACCAATCCCTGAATTGAGAAGACGTGCGTTACGAAGCTCCTCCAAGTCATCATCAATATCCGTATATGTCTGTGATATCATTACCCATCCAAAGCCGAATATACATTTATTGTGTTTTCTTGACAACAAATGTTATAATTGGGATAACACTTTCTGAGTAAAGTACAGATTCTCGTACTTTCTTGGGTTGAGCCCCGTCCGGGATTTGAACCCACACTGTGAGTGAGGCACCCAATCGCCAGAACACAAAGTTGGCGATCTAACCCAGCCACCGAACCAAAAATGTTAGTCCAGATGACGTATACTTTGTGTACTCCTCTGACAAGAGAAAAATGGCACGGCTTCTATGACCGAAAGCTTTGAACCAACAATGCCTTTAAGAAAGTGGTCAACAGTAACACACATTATATTTGGATACCACTTTCTCAGTAAACTACATATTTTTAGGGTGGAGATAATAGACGTTGATGGTTGATTATCAATTGACAAATTAAAGCCAAAACTTAACTTATGAATGATTGGTAATGGGAAATGGACAATGGGCAAACGGGAGGCGGGGTAATCAGTGCCATGCCAGTTATCTGTTGGCTTCCCTTGTTGCGTTCCCTTCTTTGCTATCTTTTTACTTTTGTTGTTCTTACAGGTACAAATATATGTTATCTGCCTCATAGCATTTAATAATATGCACCTGATTAAGGAGAAAGTATATATTCCGAAACGCAGTATTCCTCCGTTGACATCCATAAATATTTTTCCTTGTGTGTATCAGTTCTTAATGCCCTTCAAAGACTCAATCTAGCTTTGTTTTATTTGCGTAGAATATAATATGGTCATGCCTATATACATTTGGGTCTTTGTCTACATAAGCATTTAGACATACAATTTAGAGCTAAGGACATTGCTAATTCTGCAGGCATGAAGTACACATCATAGCAAGCTGTGATCTTTATTCATACTTTAGATATTCGTAATGGAGATCTGTAACTTAAGTTTACCGTAATCTTCCGCAACTCTCACCTCCTGACCAGTTGAACGTCTTAGTGCATTCAGATGCCATTGTAAAATTCCAGGCTGCCCCTCTTTCTGTGATGTTTTGACGGATGAAATCTATTGCGTTATAATAATCTCTGTTTGCTGATATATAATATGTACATGTTGTAAAATATTTACGATATTTTAAACGTGTAATTCGATGCATATGCAATGCAATGTGAACATAAGTGCGAATGCACGAAGGCGGTTATAGTCATAGTTATACTGCGATGGATGTAGGGGAATGGTAGGGAGGGTGTATGTATGTATGAAAGCTCGAATACCGATACATGAGGGCGGATATAGTTATAGTTCGATGGATGTTGGGGAATGGTGGGAGGATGGATTATGTATGAAAGCATGCGCATGGATCCAATATTGGCTGACGTAGACATAATGGTGGGGAAAGAAGAATGTGATGTGTGTGTGTGTGTGTGTGTGTGTGTGTGTGTGTGTGTGTGTGTGTGTGTGTGTGTGTGTGTGTGTGTGTGTGTGTGTGTGTGTGTTTGTGTGTGAGCGTGCATGCGTGCATGAGTTGTGATACGAGGGTTGGCGAACATGTTGTCAGATGATTGTGTGAGTAAGTTAAGTGGTTGAGGATGTGGCAGGTATGAGTATTGATACATGCAGACTTGGGGTTGGGGGACTGGTTGTACCTGTACTGAGGTCTTTTGTTTCACTCACTTATAGTGTTTTCTTTCACTCAAATACTGTTTTACGCATTTTAATGATTGCAACTGTGGTGATTCAAAGGTCATACTGGCCGGGCATTCAACATATCTACCCCAACTACATACGTAGCCATTTTTATGGTGTACAATTCTTCTTCTACCTCTCTCTCTCACACACACACACACACACACACACACACACACACACACACACACACACACACACACACACACACACACACACACACACACACACACACACACACACACGCATTAATTGTTTTATTAAATGTATCTTCGAGAGTCAGTAAGAAACTAGAAATAACTGCCTTTATTCTGTAAACCTCACCAAGTTTCAGCTTTCGCCTCCTCCTTTGTGGACTGAGGTTTCACATTTGTAAAATGATCTCTCTTATCTGTCTGTACCATCAACTTAACTGCCCTCACCCCCTGCAGTTTTCCCGCCCTATATTGCCAAGCAGGTGACCCACAAGGAGGAATACCGCCCTCCCTCAGTCCAGTGATACTGTGCCTAGCACAATATGTTGGGGATACGTAGCCTTGCTGTGGGCAAACATTTTGTAACAATTTGGCAAACTTTGATATGTAAACAGCAAATATTATTCAGTTTTATTTCAACAAAAACGGAAAAAATCGGATCCTACTTATTTTGTGGATACCATAATAATAAATCAAGCCAATAGATCGTTTGAGCTGGCATGAATATAAAAAATAATTAGCAAGTCGATAGTCATAATTCCCTCTGTTGGTCCCACGTGAAATGTTGTTCATGAATAGAATAGATGGCAGATAGACGTTCGACCGAATAATATCATTTGCTAACTTGAACTGTTCATCTAATTTCCATGAATGTATGTTACATAGTTCATATGTTCATGGGCTTCTTCACTGAATGTATAGTGTGGAGGACTACTTCACTTGAGGATAAGTAACATAAATAATGATGATAATTATGATAGTATTGCCATTATTATTCCTTCAGATTATTAAAAAAAAGGTTATTATGTTGTCATAGAGAGAAAGAGGTATGGAGATTATGAGATTATTTTTAGCATCGGAATTGTTAACATAATTCTTAAAGATATTATGTTTTGTTTGTTTGTTGTTAAATGCTGCACTCAGCAACGTAAGGATATTAAAACATTACATTTAGGTTCAGTTGTATTTTTATATTTGTATCATTTTGCAAATGTTACAGAGACCTGATAAGGGATATATAATAATGTATAGTCGCTATTCTTAAAGTAAGAATATGTTAGATTTATCAACCAAAAATATTGCACACAAGAGGATAATCATATTTCATGACACTATTCAACGTCGAAGTCAACGATATTTGTGTATGTTATTGCTACATGACACGGATACGACATGATAAAGCAATTAGAAATTGGCATTTGATGATATAAGATAGCTACGCGATAAATCACAAAGAACAAAGAAGGAAGCGATATTTATTTCACGATAAAACATTGTTCTATCATGACGTCATTTATTGAGATTCGAACATGCACTCGCAACTTGAAAAGTAAAATTTGTAAATTTGACCCTATTTTTTAGAGGTATGTGTCTAGTGAGTTGTTCCCAATAAATGTTGCTGGAGAATCCGAAAATGAGAGTGATATGACAATCGGTATTGGGAGAAAAGGTACAGATGATTGACGAGAAAATTGTGAGAATATGCGGGACCAAACTCAAATCCTAAAATGGATTTATCTAGCATGGCCGCTGTCGGATTCTATTCAAGGAATCATCATTATTTAAGTACGGGTAAATATTGTAAAGCGTGTATTTTTTCCTAATTTAACACCCTAAAAGAGGCTGTACGTAATGTTGATATCTCATATAGAAATAAACGTGTCTCGGTCGTTGTTTATCGTACAATAAACAACTCCCACTCGTCGTTTGTTTCTTAATAACACGACCATATACACTAACATTATATCTTTTCATGTTTATCGGTCAACAAAAGCGACATAAGCATTTCCATTATCATGAGAAACCCTTGCCAAAAGTAGCGCCAACTGCACCATTGCGACAACATCAGGAGCATGTTTCATGATTCATCATAATAAATGATGACATTGGATGCTCGCAAAAACGCGAGCTCATTCCGATCCACTAGTTGCACCCGCCACAAACACATCCAAAGGCAAGCCAATTGTTCACCCGAAAAGGCACAGAATTGCATCTGACATCATTTTTGTCATTGATACGTCAAACCTGGAAATGCCGTCTACACGTCCAACACAAAGCCCAAGCCAGGACCCAAATCGTTCAAACCCGGCCAAAGTTCTGTTAATTACATACATTTCCCCCTAACCTTAAATAATCTATACTAGTTCTGAAGTAAATCGTATTTACCCGTATGAATCGTCTTATGTTATTTATTGCCGATAAACAGAATATGCACACTTTCTGAAAGTACTGTGTGATAAGTCACGCACCAAACCTATACTCTCGATATACATGCTGCTCTTACTTAAAAAAGAATATTGGGTTAACAAGATACGTATATTAAAGTACTATGCTTTCCTGATGTGCTCTCATTCTAATTTGAAATAATGGCATAAATAGTTACCACTCATCTTTCAATATTTTTCAAGTTTGGGTTAATCACGAACATATTTGAATATGTACAACATCTATACTTACTTATCTTTATACTTAAAGGCATCAGGTTTGTCTGTCATAAGACCCCGAAACAAATATGTCAAACACAGCCCAATATTTGGCTCTTGGCTCCTTGTTCTTATATTTTATAAGTATTGTTTAAACAACTGTTTTTTTCTGTAAAATATGTTCATTTCAGAAATTAGATGTTATTCTAGCATTAGGTCTGTGGTATGTTTACTGCATCAGCATTACATTAAAACGATATTACATTATATAAATCCATACAGAGGAAATGCTTAACATTTATCTTTTAAGGAAGAGTGCAGGACGACTTGCTTTATACATATAAATGTGGACATATAGGTATGGACATTTGGATGATACAGATATACCTCCTTAAAGATAGTGTTCGTAGATGACTGTAGAAAATGGAATAATTATGTGAGTAATCGGGTTAATACCACGTTCAGCAATATTTAGCCATATTGCGATATTGGTTTCCAACATACAAGACGGACCATGAAATTATGACTTGAATTTGGACCTAGCTTTCTGGTGTGATGTAACACCCCAGAATCTCCGGTAGAAAAAGGGCTCAAAGCACGAATTAAGATCACGAGATGATACTGATGTATGCATCTGGACATATATTTGCGTAGTATTACTACCTTAATTCATCAGTATATATGTATTTTGCAAAAAAGGATATTTATAGGATCGACGCTGACATGCGCATATAACCTATTCACCAGTGCTGTAATATTTCATTTCTTCTGACACATATCGACACGAGAAATTATATTTAAATTTAAAAGGAGCCCAAGTGGGATAGAAATTTGAGTCTGAACCTGTTGAACAAGGCTTGTTTCATTTTGGGCTATAGCATTGCCGCAAGGCCTGGGCGGAAGGGAACACCTGTTTGCACCCATCAGATACCAATCACAACTTCTCTCTTCAAACGAAAACAAAATACGAAAAATGTCAGAAGTGTATCCTTCTAATTTTCTATTTAGATACATGTTTTAACTTTAAAGTAATTATATGTATCTCATGTATTATTGGTATCTGTGATGCTCGTACCGTTTTGTTGCCATTGTGTAGCTTTTGTGGAGTTATTATGAATATCAAATACATGCCTTGAAATATGGACTTGTGAAAGAACTCATCATTGAATCATTTGCATTTAAATTAATGCATATACCATTTACTTGGCGTGTATGGACATATTATCCATCTACTTATACACACTTATTATGGACATATACAGAATTTCCTTGTACCTTATTATCTAAAAAAATACCCGTGAAGATCCGGGTTAGAATAGGCATTTAACAACCCATGCTTCTACGAAGGGGACTTGGCTCGCTGACTTGGTTGATGCATGTCATCGTATCCCAAATGCGTAGATCGGTGCTCTTGATGATAATGACTAAATGTTTGGTCCAGACTGGTTTATTTACGAACCACCGTCATATAGCTGGTATATTGCTGAGTGCGGCGTTAAACAACAAACAATCAAACAAAATCTATATAATTATTAAACACCTTCCAACAATGAGAAATTAAACTTATATTTTCTAAATATTCTGTTATATTTAGAACATAATTTGATTCATAATTTAATTATTGCGTTGCTTTCTTCCCTGTCATTCAATGTGCATGTTCAAACCCCTAAACTTTTAATATTTCATTTTTCATAAATGGCTGCGTTAGTGCGTTGCCTAGATCTCTCGTTACCTACTCACAAGAATAGATTAAAATAATTTGTTTTACTATCATATTTCTGTTTATCTAATTCATAATACAAAATTGATAATTCATTTATAATAGTATAGTTCATATTCGTGTATATCACTATCTGATGCTAAGGTTTTATTTCAGAAAATATAATTAATTCAAAATGTAGAAAGATACACAATTTGCCATTATTTGACTTTTAAACTGTACAAAGTATGATATAATGATCAGAATACCTGTAACGGGTAGTATTTAAGAAAGAAATATTTGTCGAGAAGTCCCATTTTTTTAGATATGCCCTTCAGTAGTATTATTGCATATCTCCAGAGAGAGGTTTACATTGTAGTTCTCATTATTTGTGGATAATTCAAAAAGCATGTAGAAAATATATGTGCTACCATGACGAAAGAATACAGAGTATACATAACTCGCAATTCTATATATTCAGCAAACAGCCCCAAACCGAAACTCCACAACATTTCCGATTACACTGATTAAGGCTGTCCCAGTTCTCCATGCGATACTGACGCCCGTTCGTCTCCCAGACCGTACAGAATAAATTTAAAAGGAATCCAGCTCAAGTCTAGAACGATTTGGCAAGCCTAGATTGCCTTAATTCTATCCATGAAAGTAAGCATTAATAAAACAATATTGTTCTTGTCTGCTTCAGATTATATTTTGTAGATACTTATTTTAACTAGGAAAATTGTACTGACACCGGCCCTGTCCCTATTGAAGCTATCCATAAGAATTTCGAATTGCCGTCCATTGTTCGATGTCAATACATCGATGACAAGTGAGGATATCATAAAGTAATCGTTGATGCCGCGCTACACTTTGATAAAAATTATAATCAAGTTGACTGGTGTGTACATTACTACAGTGAACATGTACATGATCATGCCCTAATAACCAAATGCCGTAATGTCAAATACTAATTTATTATTGTGTGATGAATTTAACTGGATCAGTGGTAACATGTCATATAATATTATATTATTATAATAATGTAATATGAATATTCCATCAATTTCTTTCCTGGTTGGTCCATCCATGTCTACAAAATGAAAATAATACAATTAAAATGGAGCATAGAACAATTCTTAATTTCAGGCTAGAGCTGTGGAAATCTAGACTTTCCCAATCATTATAGACTTGAGTTGGTCTCATGTTTTACATTATTCTCTTGGGTCAACGTCACAGCTCATACCATACACTAACAAGACCAGCTTGCCCCCCGCCGGAGCGCCTGGATTTTGGTTATATCATCTAACATGGCCAACTCTGCTCTTAAGTAAACAAGAACCTAATCAGCGAGGGGTCCTTTATCATCCCTATGTGGCTGCTTATAAAAATCTGATATCTTTTCCCAAAGACCTGGTTAATAATATATTTTCTGCTGAATATTCGAAACAAATAGAGTGAGTTGGTACTACATGTACATATGAATACGGATCTATTTTAAATGACTGCAGCGCTCCATTATGAAAACAATTTGTTTTAACGCCGCTCTCAGCAGTATTCCAGTGATATATGACGGCGGTCTGTTGTATATGAAATATATGCAAATTGAATCTTGAATCTTGAAAGTTGTAACATGTCCGCAAATAAGTATCACATGCAGTATACAGTATATCAACTGCAATATACTGTATACATCAGTATACAGTGTGTCGCGAGCTCTGCGCTGGGCTGGAGCACACATTTCCTACACCTCTCCCTTCGGCAAACACATCACGAGGGTTGCAACGAGGTCACAGGTCAGGCGTGCACTCGTCAGTTGTCTAATACGGTCAAGAGTAAGATCTTCCGGAAGACCACTGCACTGGAGGTATGTGGATTATTGAGGAGGTACTACGTGTTTGGAACTGGGAGTTGAACACTAAGCACTTTTAGAGAAGAGCTCACAATAAAACGTTATGGACTCGCGGACGGACTTGTGTTTTCATTTCAAGACGTACATTTATCAGGTTGAACTTCCTAACTGTAACAATAACTGAACTTTACGCCTTTTATACACATTTGTGATGGGGCGACAATGCGACAACGAGACATATTTTGACCTTGAAAATGTCGCGTTACGGCATCGTCGCCCTTTTGTAAAATAAAGAAAAGGATTATCAAAGAGCGACAATGCGACAAATGGCCAATTGTCGCGCTTCTGTTAATTTTGACACGTTTTGCTTGTTTTTGTAAAGGCGTCAATGCGACAACGAGACAATGTCCCTTCCATAGTAATCCGTGCAAATAAAACTGAGTAATGAAATAGAAGTCTGACATGCCAGTTAAAAGATAGAGTGTTGCAGCTTCTGATTTCATAGATCTTCAAGAAGGGTTATCAATAATGGGATGGGTGATGAGTTCAACTGCATACGCTGTGATTAACAATAATGCTCCGAGTCAATACATTTTGTCAAATGTATGACATGTATTACGTGAATGGACATATTGTTTATACTCGTCCATGTTTTTGACGGACAAAATAATTTACATGCTCGGTAAAACTGAGAACGGGCATCATTGTGTGTTTCCGTGCTTTGTTCAGGTGAACAATTGACTTGTCCATGCATGTTTTGTGACGGGTGCCACTTGTGTGGCAGGATACGCTCACCTTTTCCCGAACACCCATTGGAGGACTTGAACCACTTCGGATTTTTATCCCACATCAGTCTGATACACCATGATATAACTGAAATACTGAAATACTGTACAGTTGAAAATGATGTTTAATGCGATTACCGTAGTGTGTTACTGCAACTGTTCATATTTTGTGCAGTGATGTTATGTAATATGTAAAAGAAAGCATATTCAATTATCCAATTGATTTGAATAGAATATACTTGCGTCAGTGTATTTTATTAACGCCCCAAATCGAAATTTAAACACATAAAATAACAGATCACGCATGGTGCCTTGACTTACTACTAGATTTAATGGGCCACCCCGGAATAAAATAGTTCCCCCAAAGCGAGGAACATATGTTTTAGTATGTTTGCAAGAAATATATTCCAAACAATATCCTCATTAGATGAGAAGATCTTTTTACAGAATTACCTCAGTAAGTCAATTACAATGACAGAGCGTCGTAATACATTTACATCAAGTACAATACGTCAAAATGGCCGACACGATAAACGTGACGGGAGATATTTTCGAAGTTGTTAATTAACCTGTGGCTATTTCAAGCCTTTGGCATCACTGATCAATTGGCCGATCATTGAAAGGTGATTGTGAAGATGTGTCAAATAGATACTAAGGTAAATTCACAGATTTCTGTAAATTGTCACTGCGACAGTTTGGATTTTTTTTCGTGTTTTTTCTCTCTGGGACGGGTTGCAGCGAGGGTATCCTTAAATGGGCTTGCAACCACGCTTCTGTATGAATTCGTACCAGGGAATTCCAAGGGTGTTCCCCAGGAATGTGGAAGTAGTCAGTGTTTACGCCTTTTCAAGAATACAGTCACGTGAAGAACGTCATGTGACCGACCTCGCGTCCAAGTCGTATATCTTGTAAACTTCACATTTAAAAATTAGTTATTGTTATAACCAAATGAAACACAACCCATTATCCGATAGGGGTAACTGTACATAGCCGTTACCACAATAAACTTAGTAACATTGTTTGGTTTGACTTCTTGGCGCGTGTCTGAATTCCATTAACATGTAACATATCCTAAAACTAGCTTATCAGCAAATCTCGCTGCACTGCGCGCGACAGATACTAGAGCAAGGCATGCCAGAAATACGAAACCTAAAGCTTCCGAAAGGAAGCCTTGGACATCACGTGCGTCGGGGGACCAGCGCCATCTGATTGGCCGTTAACAGTTGTACAAGGCGGAGCAAAAAGCATCGTTTTTCCGTCCATTTTACGCTTGAAAAACTCGACCCTTTTCTGGACACTTTCTAGACGCTGACCAATTAATCAATTTTAATGAATTTTTAGTCGTTTTTCCGTCCAATGACCATATACGGAAAAAAACGACGTTTTCGTGTTTGCAGTGCAAGAAATCTCCGCTAAAAGCAGAGTTGTTTGAATGTAAAACTTAATTGTCAAACATTACATGGAATAGATATGTTGAGTCATGAGGATGTGTTTATGAATCACTATCAAATGGTGATACCGGGTGTTCGGGAAAACGTGAGCGTATCCTGCCACACCGGTGGCATTTATTTTAAACACATGCAAAGTCAAGTCAATTGTTACCCTGAAAAGATATACCGAATGACATGGTGCGGATCAAAATATGTAATTGCATCTGACGTCAGTTATGTCACTGATTATTTGGAAATGTCCTTCATTTGTCTACCATTAAACCTTTTGGAAGGCCTTGCATGTTGTAACTTCAACGTCACTCTCTATTTCCGTTTTCCAACTCTGTCCTTAAAGTTGAAATTGCTCTGGGTATTCAGCTTTACAACTTTTGGCTTGAAAAATGAAAAACATGAAAGCTCAAATTTGCTTTCTCATTCTAATTTGAAGAATACTGTTTCGTATTTCATAATTTTGAGTTGGATCGCCCTCATAAGTAAAACATTGTTACTCTAGTTTTATGACTTCGTTCATGTCTAAAAATTGGGGTCTCTGAAACAATAATGATTTAACTCACTCACCAATTTAAAAAAGTAAATGAACCTAAAGTTGTATACCCAAACAGAAGTATTGGACTGTGGTTTTGTGTGTCTTTGTTTCAATCCATACTGTACAATATTTCAACAACAAATTATCGAGTTTGGACAGGACAAAGCAGTTAGTTATATCATAATCAACGTTCCATGCTTTAAGAATAATTGACACACAGCCAACGAGTCTGATCACACTAATCATTTAGTCGACTCACACTACCAGCACTAATTGGACACGCTGTGCGTTGCACGGCCGAGATACTCTGGTGGGATAGACTAGACACAAAACTCTGTAACACTATATGCACAGCTTTCAGCTCCCTCCATGTCGAGCTAAGCATTTCCTCGTTCCTTGACCACTGCCCATGAGAAGGGACATTATCCAGTTCCACACAGTAGCCACCGTAACCAGTCTCACTGGCATCTGGATATACTAGTTCCCTTGAAACTGTTGTCTGAGCTAGATATCTGGAACAATACTTATGTAAGCTACATGACCAAAACTGCAACTGTTTGATACTTGAATCTGACAACGCAATATAGCTTTGCCATGACGGGGATGCAACAACATCAATACTTAGAGATCTTGTCATCAGCTGAGAGACTGGACCCATCACAGTTTTCATAGATATTATCGGACCGACAACAGAAGCTATGTATTTCACTGGGACATATCTATGTTTAGATTGTAAGAACACTGTAATGCACTTCAATACCTCATCCCTTTTTCTGTCAGAAGTACTGATGATCATAGATGTTGTATCAAACCTGAAACCTAACCACTCAATTGACTGAGACGGCAACCAGAGGGACTTTACTACTTTAGGAACGAAACCTGGTCCGAGTAGATCCTGCTTAACAGCTGCAACCGACGCGCATGCCTCGTCCCGTAAAGAACTGACAGGTCTTGCGAACTATTTGATTCCCTTGGGATGAGCCTCCGGTTGCAAAACTGGACATTCTCTGGGCTGACACGTTGTTTTGGGGACAGTCTCTTCTGAAGTGACTGAAGTCAACGCACGTGAAGCATACGACTGCACATACATCAGCTTACATTTGTATTGTAATGGCTCTTCAGGCCAGAGCATCATCACACCGTACGACTGCACATACGGCAGCTTACATCAGTATTATAACTGATCTTCAGCCCAGGGCAAAATCACACCGTACGACTGCACATACAGCAGCTTACATTAGTATTAAAATGGCTCTTCAGCCCAGAGCAACATCAAACCGTTCGACTGCACATACAGCAGCTTACATCAGTATTATAACCGATCTTCAGCCCAGAGCAACATCAAACCGTTCGACTGCACATACAGCAGCTTACATCAGTATTATAACTGATCTTGAGTCCAGAGCAACATCACACCGTACGACTGCACATACAGCAGCTTACATCAGTATTATAACTGATCTTCAGCCCAGAGCAACATCACACTGTACGACTGCACATACAGCAGAGCAACATCAGTATTATAACTGATCTTCAGCCCAGAGCAACATCACACCGTACGACTGGACATACAGCAGCTTACATCAGTATTATAACTGATCTTCAGCCCAGAGCAACATCACACTGTACGACTGCACATACAGCAGAGCAACATCAGTATTATAACTGATCTTCAGCCCAGAGCATCATCACACCGTACGACTGGACATACAGCAGCTTACATCAGTATTATAACTGATCTTCAGCCCAGAGCAACATCACACTGTACGACTGCACATACAGCAGAGCAACATCAGTATTATAACTGATCTTCAGCCCAGAGCAACATCACACCGTACGACTGGACATACAGCAGCTTACATCAGTATTATAATGCCTCTTCAGACCAGAGCAACATCACACTGTACGACTGCACATACAGCAGCTTACATAAGTATTATAACTGATCTTCAGCCCAGAGCAACATCACAGCGTACGACTGCACATACAGCAGCTTACATCAGTATTATAACTGATCTTCAGCCCAGAGCAACAACCTAGCTAACAATTTCACGTTGTGACAACGTTGTGTTTACCTTGTGGTAACGTTGTGGATGTTACGTCCATAGAACGTTATTCTGTGGACTCCCATTTATGTTGTCACAACGTCATGGCCTAACGTTGTGTTACGTCATATTTACGTCGTCACAACGTTGTGATGACGTTGTATTTAACGTTGTGGGAACGTTGTATTTCTAGTTTGTGGGAACGTTGTAATTGTTGTTGTGGTAATGTTGTATTTTACGTTGTGGCAATGTTATAATAATGCGTCCCTACAACGTTATTCTGTGTACTACCATGGACGTTGTCACAACGACGTGAAATAACTTTGTGCTACAAGGATGAAATACGTTGTGACCATTCCCCACTAAAATGTTGTAAAAACAACCCAAAACATGTTCCGGAAATGTTTTAGAATATGCTTTAGTCACGTGAATGTGTATGATTCGAGATACCCTTTACCAATGTGTTAAAACCAGGGCGTCGAATTGCCCAGTTAACAGTAAGATCGTGTTTTGCTGACAATGTTCAAAATGTAAAAACACCACTGAGCTGTTAACTGGATACAAATGATTAATAAAAGTCAGACACCATTACCTTTTAGGCTTGTACTGCAGGAAACAAAATAAGAATGGCAGACATGGTAAGGGGTTGACCATTTGATATTCTGGGGAGGGTCGGGGCCTGGAATTTTATCGAAAAAATATATTGTCACCGAAAATTCTTGACAAAAATAATTCCAGTACAGACTGGTGAAAAACATGCCTGCCTCAAAACATTTTTCTAGTTGCAAGGTGCTTATCTTCAGGCTCATAGGGTTAAATAAAAACATATATCTGCTTTTGTAGCTGTGACCGAAAACATATGTAATCTCCATAGAAAGATTCCAGGTCCCCACCCCCTTGAATATTAAATGGTCGGTCTCTTATCAAGTCCATATAGTATACTTCAACTTACATTCATGCGACTTCGCCATTCAACAAAGAACTCCAGGACACATTTGTGTTGACATTTTAATATTTTTAGATTATTGAAAATTTATACACTTTTTGAAATTATTGAATGCCAGAATCTTCTTTCTTTGGTGTTCACTTCCACTTCCCTGAAATACAAACAGCTTAATAAATCTCGAGCAGGTATTTGAAAGATATTATATGACGAGAAACATTCATTTGTTGATAAGGCTTTATCAATATTCAAACAATAATGTATAATGCAAGTGTCTGATGGAAACAAATTTTAACATTCATTCATAACATAACAGACATCAAGAATCAGGTTGAACCACCAATTAACATGGATATAGACAATGGAATGTAACTGTAAACAATTGTACCTACGTTAACATAATTCACAGCCCAGGGTTTATTTGGTGTATTCCTCAATGATTCAACATTCTTGATTTTATCTCCTGGAATGGTCGTGTAACATTTTCCCCCTCGCTGCAACGAAAACAAATACAAAAAGTCAAAACAGGAAATTTATCCAATCAGCATACATTTAGATCTATAGTCTATCAAAAAAATAACATATATTGTATAATTGTCAGAAATTTAGGAAAAACTGTAAATCTAAAGTCCCCATGTATAACGTCCGATCGGAAATATCTCAGGCTACAGATATAAGTAACAAAATTATGAGTAGATCTACCATCATAAAAAAAACACCTAATGTAATATGGTTTCCATATGCACCTGTCTGACAAACCGGTCAGGCAAACCAGTGATTGTTATAGTGAGCCACGTCTCACAAACTCTGTCAGAGTACAATGACACACAATCATGTTAGTACAAACATGGTTTGTTGGGGACCTTTTCTAAACCGGAATCCAAACGGAAACAGATATATTAAACAGGCATTGCAGCTAATTACGACTCACATCTTCATCGGAGCGCTGTTTATATAGATCTAGTTACAGTACGATTTCATAGCGAGCACTGGAACTTACTCGTTCAGTTTTCGATCACCATTTTATTCTCTCTCATTGTCAAAAAGTTTCAGAGAACCAAGTATCATATGAAATTTATTTGTTACTACGTTTATTGAACATCATACAGTTCAATATCGTGAAATATAATTTTGTAGTATGGTAGCCTAGATGGCAACATATGGAGATCGAAAATGGTTGCTATCAATTTCATTGTATTTTTCATTGGTGCACATTGGCTACACTTATTTAACCTTAATAATCAACAAACGATGACCAACTCTCTGACAATATATGGTGATATTTGACTTTTGACTATCGACTAGCTTATCATCACCAGCGAGGACAATACCGCAAACACCCCGTTATAGCGCCCGACAAGAGACTCGTTTTACTTTTGCTCGTTTTCATAAGAAGGGAGTCGGACATGGATCTAGTTATCGGAAAATGATGAATTGATTCATTTTTGGAAATATTAAAACAACACATGATAAGCGCCTTGCTACAATAAATCTTTATAGACAACACCAACAAACAGATGATCCACATTTAGGCTACTTCAGCCAGTGCTAATTAGGCCTTTTCGGAAACAAGAAGTATATATCTGTCTCTTCCGGAAAAAAACATTTTTTCATAACATTGAGCGCTTTAGACTAGGGCTATAACTAGCTGCCTACAGAGAGTCGATCTGAAAATACTTCCATTGTTTTGATTCCCTCTCTTCGCTGTATAAGAGAAATGTACTCAACCTTCCCACTGGCCTGAATGAGCCACATTGTTTCACAAAAATCAAAGTCAGAAGATTAGTACATGTAAACTTTAACCAGTAATGATTTCAGAAATAACACGGAAGAAATGGCGATAACTGTCAGTGGTCAGAAGTCGATGCATACGTTAGGCCTTTGTACAGACCTATACGCTTACGATCGAAACCCGAACATAATATGATGGCCACAAAACGCCGCCAGAATGAATTCTGGTCAAACATATACTGCTTGCACTTGGTAATTACCCTTGGTATCCATAAAATAATAATATGGAAAAAAAAGTCTAGGGCCTCCTTCACCTAAAAAAATATCATGTTCTGTGTATCAAATATTAATATCAACACTGACGCTCAGTGAAAGTGACCGGCAAACTGCATTCTAAACCCCTCCACATCTGAATAATACGATACATTTAAATTATTTGACTATCTGCATGTACAGAAACATATCAACAAGCGGAGACTGCATTTGAAAAATTAACTTACCTCATCCGAATTCACAGATCATCTGTCAGGTTCCAGTTGCTGACAATCAATTGGTTGTAATAGGGGGTGTAGGTAGGTCACGGGACTACGCGAGACCTAACGTTATTTAGTACTTCCGGTGACAAACAACGTCCCGCTGCAATGGCGACAGCAGTGTCACGTCGGACAGGGCCCGGCGAATCATATTTGGAACACGCAGGTGTAAGAAAGAAAAACATGACACTGTCACAGGCATTAAAACACTCGGGTTAGGTAGCATGAATAGCAAGTGTTGGCTTGTCAAAGCAGTTGCAGTGTTGTCAAGACGTCCTATGGTCGATGTCAAACTGGCCGCTACCCATTCATAAATATTGAGGTAAGATTTCACTTTTGCACACTTCTGATAAGTTGGTATAATTGTCAGTGTTGATAAGTCAATACTGATCGGTTCATCATCACACGTACAATGGTGATGGCGTTGAAAAATGAGCATAAACATTCGTTCTGAAGGTAATTGCAATATGCTCTCGGTTTATGCACCATACAATGTTATTTGCAAATTTCCATTACATCTATCCTGAGCCTTTTCCAATGATAAATGTTCAGCTCTGATAAGGAACGTCACAGAATTATATTTGTAGGTACAGGGGAGATGCCACAAACTCTAGTCATATTTAAAGAAGGCCTATCATGTGCATGTTGGCAACGCAAATTTTGTCAATACTTAATGTTGTGCAAGGAGACTTATGGGGGTGCCTGTGTTAATAAATAAGGATATGTGCCAATATCATGATGATAATGTTACGTGCACTGAAAAATCAGGTTTTATTCACACAATAAAATATTAATCTGATTTGTAAATAATGATGATTAAATCCTTGCGGTGTTTGTTTTTAAGATATCTGAAATGTGACCTCACTTAAATGTATTCTGTATGATGTGAATAGACTTGATCATTACAACCCCATTTAGCATTTGTTTATCATATGCAGTTGAAAGTACAATGTACATGCTTAATTTATTAATTATATCTTGATGTAGGCATTGTAAGAAATGGTTGGTATTTTAGAAGTATATATTATATGTTCTCATAAGTGTTATTTATCTTTTGCAGTTGGACCATATTTCCATGTTTGAGGGGAGAAAGATTTCCTCATCTTACTCATGAGTAGATGCATATGGATCACCAGAATTACCTTGATGCCAAGCATTACTGGAATATTTTGTGGTCAAGCATTACATAGCCTGTGAAAGAACAACTCTTGTTGTGTATACAGGTGTAAACATATTAAAGTTCTATCTGAAGTACTGGTTCTGTAAATGATGTCTGTGACCACCAGAATACACCATATACACTGGACAGTTGCTGGAAGAGGACCTACTTGTCATCAACATGGTGTTGCAGAACATCTTAGGACTCTCTCATAAAATCTGGCACATTTATTTGTTCAGGCTTGGCATTTGGGAATATTTGCCATGAATGTTTAATACTCATGACCTTGGAATAAAATTACTGAATAGATCTGAAGCTTATTTATTGTTTTTTGTCTGGGATAATGCCATACATAAAAAAGTTATTTTAATATTTCTGGTATCAGCCATGATACTGAATTGATAGTGAATATAATATCATAACAATGCACATTGAATGTGTGATAATAGATTTCCAGTTTATGTGTCACAATTTTCCAAGAAAATACAACAGATGCTTACCAATGAAAATTTAACTTAACCAATGGCATAGCAGTTGTTGCTTTGTGAAATGAATTCTTTGTTGAAATATTATTATGTCTTGTTTTTGCATCGCTGTTTTAGGGTCCAGCATACAAATTACACTCATTTGTTTGACTTGAATTTATTGGCAGAATATTTGAAATACACGAATATATGAAAAATAGGTGCAATTGTTTCTATCTCTGCATCAAGTCAATATGGTTGCACTAAATTGTGTTCATCAGTGTTGACTGAGTGATAAGTTGAATCTATTAATGATTGGACTTGTGGCAATTTTTTTACTTGGTTCAATTGAGCCTCACAACCAGAAATATTAATTTAAAAACCCCTACCGTTCATCACAATTAATCTTTTAATCTTGCCCCTGCTATCAATCACAGTCTGCAGTGTTATAACAATTATATTGCTGACGAGGTGTAACACTTTTATTTCTTCCTTCAGAATAACATTACACATCATGTATTAGTAAGTATCTTTCTTAATGTAGGACATGTCATTGGTGATCGCCTCCATAATTCAGTGTATTTGTCTTGCATTTTGGCCAATTCTGACTTGAAGTTGCTGTGTGCTGGATGCTGCTTCATCTTTTGGTTGCTGTACAGCAGAAGTTCACTCCTGTATGACCAAGAAAAAAACCCATTCATGTTCTGCAACAACATAGAACTAGACATCAAGTACATACACAGTGTAAAATTACCATTGTCCAACACCAGTTCTATTCATCACCGGACTTAACAAATCATGTTTACACAATTTGATAAATAAGTATATCACTGAATATTCATATGGAATACTAGTAGCAGTTACTTGTTGCAAAAACCTGAAACCACCTGAGACTAAGAGGTCTTTCATTGAAATATGTGAGTAAAATAAAACAAGTTGACTTACATACTTTTAATATAACCATGATAATGCATATTCAAATGTAATTCGAAATTAAGGGGTATGTGTGTTTTACAGGTTAGGGTTTGATATATTTATTTCAAATACTAGATTATAGTAATCAATATAATGTATTGACTTGCCTTCATGGTTATTTGATTAATTGTTGAGTGATTTGTGACACTATAAGTTTTTATGTTTATTTTTCCACATATTCTTTTTTGGTACCTGTTGATTAGAAGACCTTTATTTTATTTAATTTGGATATTTTTTGGGGGGATCAATATATTTACAGGCAGCGCTAAGAAAAACTATTTGGCATGCAGTAATGACTGTCATTCATCCAAAGTAGAGGAGATCATTCATTTTCTCGCAACTTTCAATTATTTAAAAAAACACGTTTTTTATTATTATCTTTTTCTTTGTGTGTGTGTGTGTGTGTGTGTGTGTGTGTGTGTGTGTGTGTGTGTGAGGGGGTCGGTCTTTTGAGTCTTTCTTGTTAATTTTTGACATCCGCACTTCATTACAGTCATCCAGTACATGTAGGTGAGAGTAAACTTATAGTGCAATCTACCATTGTGCTAGAAATAGTACATCTACATTATTATATCTATTCACATCTAATATACAAACTTATTTTGATAATTACACAACAAATTATGCACAGGCATTCTACATTGCATAAAAACCCTCTTGTCTCCTTCATAAAAAAATATTTAAAAATAAATTTCTTCTCAAAATTAACAAATTTCTTTATGGAATATTATTTACTTAATTAAAGGTGTGTGATAGAGTAAACATGGTAAATATGACCAAATAAAGTGCATATTAAATTTTAAGTTCCAAACACATGACTGGGTTATTAAGTATTATAATTACTAAAAAAATAAATAAATACAATATACTTAAATAAATTTTTAACGTTTAAAAATATATTCATAGCATAGATTTTCCAAATTTTCATGCTCCAAATCTTGCCTAATCTCATTAGGAGATAAATATTTCGTTTTGTAAGATTTGCGTTGGGGCGGGGGGGGGGGGGGGGGGGGGGGGGGGGAGGTCAAGCATGTGCGAGATTTTAGATATGCAGCTTAGCTGGGATGGAAAAAGTTGTTTACTGTCACAGTGGAATTACATATGTGAAAGAGACCATTGGAATTAGCAGAAGAATTAACCTCGAATTTTTTATGGTAAAAAGCACCATTGTTGGGATTGAGGAGAGACATGTATTTTTTGAATGAAAGTACAGGACAGAATTGGTCCGATGTTGCTTAAATGCATTTGTTGGGCCCATTTGAGTCTTTGAGGTCCCCCCTGTGATTTTTAGTGACTTCGGAGTGTGTCATTTCAATGAACTCAAGCCCCTGTTCATCTGTGGATACACGAAAGGAAGATGCAGTTAATTCCCTTTGGTTTTCTTTACCACGATGAGCAAAACCGAGTGGAAGGTCGAACCACACTTTACGAAGCAAGCCGGAAGGAGTTTCCGTATCCAAACTTTCACGAATTTTTTTAAAATCATTCTCGGTGATAGCAGCATGATGTGTTGTCTGGTCAAGGCCATCGCACTTAAGTTTTTTTTATCATGGACAGAAAAACATTGTTTGCAGTGTGAAAATCCCGGTCTTGGATAATGTTTATGCTGCGCTCAAATGGCGGTCCCCTGATGTGCCTGTGTATGGCAGCACGCAGCCCAACAAAACTCGATTTTGAGTAAAGATCTCCCTCAGCATTTCTGACTTCGGCATAAAAGAACCTCAGTCTCTCATTCATTTGAGAAGCAGGAAGCTCTTCGAACTTGGGTTCAAAACCTCGGAAACCAAGCCATTCTGGAAGTGAAAAAGATTGCCTTGTTCAGGGTACAAATGTGACAGTAAGTGGGAGTAATTTGTTATTAGTCCTATTACGGCGTCGTGTTTAAATGAAATTTTCGTACATCCATTTAGCATAACATATCTCAAATCTTACAAAACGAATTATTTAATTTACGTTAAGATTTTGGCCAATCTCGTTATATTATTGCCAATTTTTGCGATGACACATTGGTCACGCTTTACATTGCTATCATGGCAATGGTGTAAGGGAGGTAACTCTCGCTGATCGAATCTCTGTAGGAATTTTAGGTATGTGTTTATGTATTCTTTCATGTTTCAATGGCTTACGTCGAAATATTTTAACTCCCCAGGAGGTATTACGCCCAGTAGATTTGGAGAGGTTCCCATCCACGATGTCCTGTACTGCATTTGCATCAAGGGACGCAAAGCGGTCACTGGACGCTTGAACTTTGGGCTCTACGGAAACGCCGCCTGTATTTCCTAGTTCAGGGGCCATCTCAGAACGGTTTTCAGCTTCAACAGCTGTTGTGAGTTATAATAATAACAAAATTAGGTGGGTGAAGGAAAGTCATAACTATTATGGAGGTGCAATAAATGTTTTTTACTCTTGTTAAAAAATGATTTTCTTTTCTTTTCCCTTTTGCCAAGCCCAAGAAAATTACATCATTTATGATTATGATTGGGTAATTAATGAAAAAAGGTAAATTTCATTTACCTTCAAATTCTTGAATTATCTCAGAAAATATCTCGTCGTCCCAATCACTCAATATTTCATCGAAATCTCCGATGTGGAAGTCAGGGTAAATTTCCATCTGTTCCTCCATGTTGATGATTTCAAAAATAGTTCCATTAATTAATGTATACATACACGGTGATGAGACCCCAAAAATTCGGCGATGTTATGCTCATTCGACAACACTTTTTAACCAATCAGATCAGAGAACATACCTACTTTTATGTTACAATGCCTATTAAAACTGTCAAAGGTACGGCTTCCATGACACTGCTCATGCTGTCAGATACCAGAATACCGTGGTAAGTTGGCTAAAGTGGCCTACTTATTAGTAGTTACATCTTCATAAATAATATTACATCACAGAAACATGTGACACATCCTCCGTAATCATAAAACACTGTCCACTGAGACTATAAATACACGTCTGAACGATAGTACCGCAATGGTTGTCAAAATTATTTTAAAGGTTAAGAAAAGAACACATACTTTACGAACGGTCCCATGGTTGTCAGTTGTCAGTCAGGAACCGATAAACCTAACAGGAATGACAAATAACCGATCACATTTTTCTGAAATAAGTAAACTTTTACGACTGTCAACAGCGATGACAACCAAGCGTGGTAGTTTACTTGGTACCGTCTACAGAGTTAGCTATGGCAATCGCGCATTTGGAAAGCAGAATTAGTTCACGAGTATAGGCATGTCATCGGAAATGCTGGCACCGGAAGTAGCGCTTCGCGACACTTACGGGCCCTATATGTCCAGAGTCAGCTTGAACTAAGATGGCTGGTGACAACAAATCTTCCGCGACAATGTGACGTCATTCTGACGTCACTTCACGAGGCAACAAGCCAAACTTTTCAGCAGTCGCTCTCACGCCGCAAAAAATGCGCGCATTGTTTTTAACTGTAATATTGCTTGTGACAACATTTAGTAGACAGATTACTTCGTGAATATATATATTTGTTTAACAAAATAAAACTAAGAGATGGTAGATCTACAATCGGTTTCCTAAACATTATTTACAAAACGTGTTGTAATGTCCAAAGGACAACGTTATCATAACGTTAATTTGCAACGTTGTTGTTACGTTGTGGAATAACGTTACAATGTAACGTAATACTAACGTTGTCATAGTGATACGCAATTACGTTCTGGAAATTTTAGTATTAAGGTAATACCTCACTGCCTTGTTATTCTGGCAAATTCATGTTCATTTTGATAAAGCAGTTCTATTCCTTTATGTCTATCGAGAAGCAAACTGTAAAACGTTTCACTGACGTTTCAGAAACGTAGTTACACAACGTTGTGTGATGTCAAATGGACAACGTTTTCACAACGTGAATGTGCAACGTTGTTATAACGTTGTAAAATGACGTTGCATGTTGACGTTATAATAACGTTGTGACAACGTTATATCACGACGTTACCAATCCACAACCTTTCCACAACGTTGTGACAACGTCGTGTGTTAGCTGGGATCACACCGTACGACTGCACATACAGCAGCTTACATTAGTATTATAATGGCTCTTCAGCCCTGGGCCCCGTTCCACAAAGCGATCGTAGCGCTACGGCTGTCGTAAGTCTATGTTAAAGTATGGGAGTTACAATCATCTTAGCGCTGCGATCGCTTTGTGGAACAGGGCCCAGCATACGACTGCAAATACTGCAGCTTACATTTGTATTATCTTGGTTCTTCAGCACAGAGGAACATCACATCGTCGTTTTACTACGCATACAGCAGCTTACATTGTATTATAATGGCTCTGCAGCCTGGCGACAACAATACCCCCGAAAATATAACAAATCTGAATCTGTCCCCACTGTCACAAATCTGAAACATACAGACAACAGATTAAAACATTGAAAATGCAGTACTTTTCACATAAAGAAATACAAATAATCTTGCTTGCACTTAGACCGAGAATGAACTATTTAAATCTTCACACACCCTAAGTACACAAGTTTAACGCCACCTACCGGGGCGGACTACTCACTTACATCAACGATACACACCTCTAGGCGAAAGTAATTTCCTTCTAATTCATCCTTCAAACCAAAGAAATAATATTTCTCCCATGCCCAACAGTTACGCAACATGACAACAACACACTTAATAATGGGACACGCTGTGCGTTGCACGGCCGAGAGCTACAAAGAAAGTCAAAGACCAAGAGAAAGGAAAACTTTCATTCTATTATTAATACTATCCTAAATATATCCGTCCTTAGCATTCTCACTTTTCCATCTTCCATGTCTTTTAAACATACGGTCAGGTATGCCGCTGTTCGCTGCTGCTGTAGCACCACCACTACGTAGACTGTGCAGACCATAACTTTTAATGTTCGTAACAAAGGGAGACAATGCATCTAAGTTCCCTCAGTCTAGTGTAAGACATAGGATTGTTGCCTTTTCTTAACACATAACCAGACGCACAGTTGCTGAGGTTTCTGAAAACATACTGATCAGAATCAGCCGGAATACATGCAAGTTTTAGATATCGCTCCAAACATTCAACTGGACACAATTTCGATTAAGTTCTACTGATAACAATCCAGAATCCGTCTCTATATACATCTGTTTTAGACTCAATAAAAACTGTCATGTGAGATTCATAAAATATTATATCCGAACGGGAAATATTAATCAGTTCAGAAGATCTTAAGAATCAAGCATAAGCCAACAAGCACATCGCTAATATTACATTTACAATTCTTGAATCGTACACCTCTTTAACAACAGACTTAGCCAATTTACGTTTAGCTGCTTCCAACACATTTTTCACAAGACTATTTTTAGTAGGACTCTCAAGCCCCACACTAGAACACAACAGAAGGCTGTAATGACTGGTGAAACTGTATCGCTCTGTTGGACAATAGATAAAAGATAAAAAGCACAATGCAGGTGCGAAATAGGTAATACCTTCCTCATACTCATAATAGTCCTCTGTAAGATTTTTTAGAAAAATGCAAATCATCAACAACGCCATCATGACTGAAATACTCAACTGACAGGTCTTGATTCAATTCTGATGAGCCTCCGGCTGCAAAACTGGACATTCTCTGGGCTGACAGGTTGTTTTGGGGACAGTCTCTTCTGAAGTGACTGAAATCACCGCACGTGAAGCATGCTCCTGTCTTCTGACCTTTGGCACGAAAAGGCTGGTTTGTGATTGGTTGAATATTTTGCACAGAAGAAGCAGGAAGAAAGCACCTTGCACGGGCCGTGTAAAGGTTGCTGATCACCTGGATGACCTACTTAGATACGGCGCTTGGCGTGAGCTTTTCTGACGAAGATTCTTTTCCAGCTAGCAGTTTCTTAATTCTTTAACGGTCTGACTGAATTCTTCCCTCAACGCCCCGCTGCAGTCATTAAGAGACAATTCAAACTGTGCTTTGTAAGTATCTAATTGTTGAAGTATAGCATCGAGTTTAGCGTCGGTATACATGACTAAAATAATCTGATGCATCGCTTGCACTTAGAGCGAGAATGAACAATCTGAATCTTCACACACCTTAAGTACCCCAGTTTAATGCCACCTAGCGGGGCGGACTACTCACATCAACGCTACACACCGCTGTGAGAAAGTAATTTCCTTCTAATTCATCCTTCAAACGAAAGAAATAATATTTCTACTCAATACTAGTGTATAAATTCACGATGTATAATTGAGGGTATTATTGTATGAAGGGGCACCCAGCAATATTCCAGAATAATATATCACGATCGGATGTAAATAATCGATTCTGGACCAGACAATGGTGAATCACAAGAATCGATCCACGAAATATTGGGAAACGATGACATGCAATCAGCCAAGTCACCGAGCCTCACCTCACCTCGCGATCCATTTAATCACCTCTTATGACACGCATATGTTTCTGGGACCTATGTGCTTATCTGGAATCTCCATGCGTCAGATTGCCTCTATTAATAAAAAAGAGGAAGGCAATGGTGCTAGATGATCCTTGGTGCAATAGCTATTCTTTTCTACTGTGATCTATATTGATTGGAGAATAAAGTGTGTGATCAACTGCAACAATTCTGGACCAAATGTATCACAAATGTCAACACATGACATAACATCCAAACAGGATTAAAACGAAAAGATTACTATCAAATAATTAATTTATTAGATATTTTAAACATGATTCTAATATACGGGGGCTGGTCAAAAAGAGTGAAACGTGACAAACAAAACCAACAATTATGAAAGTGTTTTTTTTATAACATACACTTTTCATATCACGCAATTCATATGTCAGGAAGGAGTCTTCTGATGCCGCCCTAAAAAAAACCCATTCACGGCAGGTCTTCGTTGTCGTCATAGTGCTTTCCACAAAGGTGTTGTTTCAGTTTAGGAAACAGTTAAAAATCACTTGGTGCCAGGTCTGGCGAGTATGGCGGGTGAGGAAGCTCTTCGAACCCGCATTGTCTCAATGTCGTGAGGTGTGAGAAGAGGCATTCTCATGAAGTAGTAGAACTCCAGCAGTTAGTATTTCTTGCCGCTTTTCTTTGATAGAATCTCTCAGGCAATGACGCATTTCAGCATCGTGGACACCGGTAATCTTCTTTTGACCTTCTTAGTAATCAAACAAGGATCACACCCTTTGCATCGCAGAATACAGTGGCAATGACTTTCATAACTGATCTTGAAGACTTGAATTTCTTTGGTGCAGGAGAAGTGGAATAGTGCCATACCATGGATTGACATTTTAACTCGGGATCATAGTGGTAGACCCATGTTTCATCACCCATATCTTTTGGAATTTGACGAATTCCTTTTCAATTAGCTCTAAAAATTTTCTGGCAATGTCAGTTTCTTTAGAATTTATAAACTTTGGCACCCAAAGAGCAGATATCTAATTCATCTGTAAATGTTCATAAATAATAGGTCCAATGGATCCATGACTTAGACCTGTGTCTTCCTCAAGTTCAGCAAAGGTAATACGTCTATCTGACAGTATAAGTTTGTCTATCTCCTTGATTGAATCATCATTGATGGAAATTGAGGGACGTCCAGATCTAGGGTCATCATCAAGGCTTCTTCTCCCAGACTTAAACATAGCTGCCCAACGTTGAACAGTGTAATAGCGAGGGAACTTATCCCCATACGCTTGTGATGTGTGGTCAAAAATATTTTGGAGAGTTCTTTTATCTAAATCAAAACCGTGATGACTGCTCGTTCTCGTTCTTTTCCATTTCTGTGTCTATTTAGACCTATATCACGTTCAATTGGCTGTCACTTTTATACAAATGGCCTCAACAGACCATATCCACTTGCAATGAACAACTCAAACAATGTACTACATTGACTAGTTCACTTTCTTATGGCCCACAGTTAAAACTTTGTCAGGTTTAGAACTTTTTGACCAGCCTTCGTATATGAAAATGATTTACAGCCACTTTGAAAGTTAGATGACAAATGAGAACACAAGATATAGAGAACTTTATTGATGAAATACTTCATTCTTGATCATCTAAACGTTTTAGTTCAGGGCATTTTGTCAAAAATGAAAGCAAATGCCATCTGAAGTTAACTGGGAACAACAATATGTGAATGCTGGATTTCATGACAGATAACATCTTTGTGAAATGGGGGGATAAAAAAATGGGGCATAAAGTAGGCATCCCCACATCTACCAATTGTGCTCTTCCCCTCATTGTTGATTTGTTTCTCTATGAGCTTTTGCAGAATTCCTGCTCGGCTTAGCAATATAAAAACAGAGGAATTTAACCAAGAGGTTTAACATATGCTTCAGGAATATCGAAGATCTGATACAGTTGAATCATGGTCAAAGAGCCACATCCCTTCCACTGATTTTCCAACCTGTACTAGAAATAAAATGTACCATTGAAACAGTCTCATCTGTTTCATATGTAGATTTAAAGTGACCAAAAACTATCCGCAAGACTGTATGACAAGAGGGATCCAATAGTCAACTTTCCCCTTCTGTCGGGCAATATTCCATCAACTCCAGCCCATGTCAACATTTCACAAATTTTGAGATCAAGCATGTTCTTTCTATGACGCTTTTTAAAGAGCGTTATATTACACTGGCTGAAAAGTTGTTTTATCGGGGTTACAACATTCAAGGCCTAAGCAAAGCTTTGAAAAGATGTTATAGTAGAGAGCATTTCCAATCTTGATTCATCAAATAGTGAAGCAAAAGGCAATTCCAAATCTGGACTTGTGTCATATGTTTCCATTTTTATGGAGGAACAATTGACTTGCCTTTGTATGGGATATGTGACGGGTGCCACCGGTGGTGTAGGATATGCTCAACTTTTCGCGAACAGCGGATATCATCACTTTTTTTATCGTGATTCAAAGACACATGCTCATGATATAGTCGGAATCGTACAATCGTACTTCTTTAGTCTAATATTTGTTTATAATTTAAATCTTGCCAATCCTGTCTTTATGTCTTCCGTGTTCTAGTCACACATGTGTTTACATTTCAGTGGAGGAAAAGAACATTCACCTTATACTTACCGCCGCTTTTTGTAAACTATGATTGATTTGTGTTTTGCAAAACCACCGGGTTTTAAAGAAATATTACACGTTTGGAGTGGGTTAAATGTGGAAAATGTCTGACAAATATGGCATCATGATATATGCGAGTGGGATAGCTACTGTTTGGTGATCAAACTTAATTCTTAGTGTTGTTTCTACTAAGATGGGTTTTTGATAATAAGAGCTCATCTGGAAAGATATTCACCAGTTTATGATATCAGCAAAGACAGAAACTTAAAACAAGTTGCTGTCAGCATCGACATTCAAATACTTTGAATTATTTCTGCATTAATAGCCAGGAAATAAAAACGTCAACGCTAGAGAATGATCACTCTCGATTATCCCACTAAACAGATACCACTGGGTGTAAAAAGCAAACTAGTGGAATATTTTGATAAAAATGGATCACTGAAATCATGGATGACACCAGGTGTTCGCGAAAAGGACAAGCACGTCCTGCCCTATCAGTAGCAGCCGCCACAATTGACAAAAAAGTATGTATTTGTTGCCTGACACTGCACAGCAATTCCCTTGTCATGCAATGCGTCATGTAAACAAACCAGACTATCAAGTGAAGGTCAGAAATCCAGTCACACGATAGAGCATTTACTGATTTTTAAAGCTAAAAACAATATGTTAATATATTGTTGAAAGTTCTTGAATAAAATTCAAAAACAGGAAGCAACAATTTCATGTACGCTCTAACATGGACTGTAATATATTATTTATGTTATTATACGCCAAGGATGTCATGTACAACATATTGGACAAACGGAGTGCTTGAGAGACAGAATAGGCGGCCATAAACAGATACAGGACCCCATGCAAGGTTCATGCCCTTGAGCGCTCGACAAATGCGCAGCAGGAAAAGAAATAGAATTTAAGATATACCCTTTCGGTAAAATGAATACTGCTGATGCCCAGCAGTGTAAAGATGAAAAAATGTTTTCATTAAAAGGTTGTGCCCATCTTTAAAACAGTAGCGCATGGTATATAAACTATATTTGTATTTATTGTGAATGTTACCATTGTCATTGTAAAGCCGAGGTGTTATAACTGTAATCACTTCTCCCTGAAGATACAATTGAAACATGTAGAACAATTCGTGTCATTATTGCGTGACTTTCTTTTTATATATATTTCTTATATATAAAATCGTGTTTGGATCATATTTGTAGGATCATGAACATGACTAAATAGCTATCGGGGTCATCAGATCCCAACAAATGAACCTGTTATCTACGTTTCATGACATAACCGCGCACGGGAACATACCTCCTGCGTGCACCTGCTGTGCGCAGAATCACAACATCGTGACTGGCTGACAGGGTTGGTGTTGGTATCATTTGAAACAGAAAGTATATAAGAGGATCAACCAAATGAAGACTTTACTTTGAAAGCTTTTCGCTTAACTCCAGACATGAAAGTAACACTGGTTCTCGTCATTGTCAGCACAATTATTGGTGAGTTGAAGATACTAACGGCTTTCATAGTTTAGTTAGTGTCTACGTTAGCCGATGAGATTTGTTATGTACATGTATTTTTTATAATGATAATAGTTCATAATATTCATAGATGATATTATTAATTTGCATTGCGCCTTTTTCCATGCTGGGTATCAATGCGTTCTATTATGACTCTGGGAAATATATCCGTGGGCACTCATTTCAGCTCCCTGGAGAATATATAACCTGATCTGCCTATGAGGCACTAGAAGACTAATATTCACATAACCACCTCACCGAAAGGGGAACCCAATCACTGCTGAGTGAACAGAGGCATGTTTCGAACAAAGGCACTTGCCTTTGGAAAACACCACCCTTACTACATTTGCTACAGTGTTGGGCAGGTCCAAGAAACTCTTAGGAATCAAGGCTGCCAAACACGCTCAGCCATCCAATTGCTTTCTTCCACAAACTGTGCTTAAAGCCTTTACCTGTGACCCCCAAACAGGATCACGTGCCCCCAACTTGTAATGAGATATTGTTTCTTTAGTTCAGCTGTGATCGACAGCGAGCCCTGCAGGGATGACAACGACTGTACTCACACGGTATGTGATAGTACCGGAAGGCTTGCCTGCTCTCATGGCACATGTAGCTGTCTGGTTGCAGCATATAGCTGCATCACAGGTAAGTCAGTTTACAAAATAGTGACCATAATAACTGCAGGCAACAAATTTCACATGTGAACGTTTTATTTAGGCATCTGGAAAGGTTCTCCTGCAAGAAAAGGTGGTGACTATAAGTCAATAAACAAATTGGGTTTCACGCCGCTGATATAATTTTTTAGACAAATGTAGAAGGAACGACAAATATGATACAGAGCAAAGATGATTACCATTTTGTTGAAACCATTGGCAATACAAAAAACCCAATCATAGCGAATCTGTGATTCAAACCCACTACTAACACAGCGTCAGCAAAACCCTGGCACAAAACTGCAAATAGGCCATGCCCTTTAAATACAAGCCTGTATCAAATGAATGATGGAATCTAGTTCAAACCTCTGACAAATGTTTTTGTCCTGTGTTGTTAAGAAGGAGGTTTATATTTCAGCAAATTGCACTCTCCGCACTGACTGCGACAGCTGCATCTGTAGAGACACCCATATCGAACGCCACACTGCTTAGACGGTTACTGCCAATGTGGACGTGGTGCACATGTCGGCCCTGGTGGACCTGGCGTGTAAGTAACCATAGTTGATGAATTTGTTTGCTATTTATGCTTGTTTGGTTTTATGTGTGGACCAAATGTCAAAATTTAGCCTGAATGTGATTTGGGACGTCAACGCTTTGATGGTGTTGGTTCAGAATGTTGTGAAACATAATATTAGGAATATGATTTTAGTCGTGCATTTGTTTGTAATACACACACTGTCGTCTTTGTATGGCATGCATATTTGTCTCATCTCATTTCAGTGGTAATGCTTAAATCATTCGACACATAGTAACACTACATCAGTCCTGTTTGTTTGTTTGTTGTTTAACGCCGCACTCGGCAATATTGCAGCTATACGACGGCGGTTTATAGCAGTCCTATGCTATGTGTTTTGATATATGGTAAATAATGTAAATGTAAAACGTCGACGTATAGCAATCAGTGTCGATCATCTTCCTTCATTGGGCGTAAAAGGCAAAATTGCAGTGAAAATTATATGAATGGATCACTGAAAATCAGCGATGACACCAGGGGTTCGTTCCGCAAAGCGATCGCCATCCACATCCATATTATAGTTCTTACTCTATGTTAAATTTCTTACTAAATATTCAAGTATGAAAATGCCACTTTTCACGTACCTTTTTAATTTCAGAGGTAAATAAATCCTGAAAGGAGGAAAACCCATGGAAATTATTCCTACCTTGTTGGATACACACATGTACACATGTGAAATAAACCTACTACTACCATTTACTGGTTTGTTTTGATGCTGAATATGTTTACTCTTATTGAATTGATGCGTTACCTGCTTATACCTATGGAGAACATCCTGTGGTTATTCCGTGTTTCTAGCCTATCCTCGTCAGATCAAGATACAATTTTTGGATCTGGATTGGCTAGATTTACGTGACGTCGCTTTTCATACAGTCGCGACCCTCAAAGGGACTACATGAATTGGGTGGACAGGCCCGGTGGCTTAGTTGATTGATCAACCGATGATCTGTCTGCCTCATACTCGACACATGCCCAAGTGGTTCAAATAGGGGAACGTTGTCTCAAACGATATATCGAGACAATGGATTCGGGTTAAGAGGATTCGTCGTATTGTAAAAAAAGGGTATCTGTCCAGTAGTGTGCACAGCGCCTCACGTTGGCCGGTGAAGCAAGCAGAGACGAGGCAGGTGCACTCGTCATTGACGCATGGTAGCTGGTAGTTGGTGTCGCAGTTTTCTCGGGAGCAGGTGCTGGCGTCACTGCCGCTGCACCGTTCACTGCTGACGACCCCTGGGAAATTAAGACAAAATATGTATTTATGAAAAGGGATCTTATTTATTGATTAGTGCGAGGTGAAATGAGGTTTAGCGTCGCGTTCAAAATCATTTACTTATATAGTGATGTGATGTGTATGTGCGTGAATGTGTGTGTGTGTGTGTGTGTGTGTGTGTGTGTGTGTGTGTGTGTGTGTGTGTGTTTGTACCTATCGAATTTGTTTAAATAACCCAAATAAAAAACAAAAAACTCCACTGTCGATTTATAGGGTAAGGGAAATAAATATTTACTTTGAACGCTTCGTTTCTTAATTTGACCCTACTACCTTACTGTCAAGAAATTTCTTTAAAAATAAAAAACCCTTATTTTTCAACTACTTACAAATATTTTCGAAAAATAATGCGTTTATTGAAACTTTGGTGGATGATATCCGGGTTTCACTTAAATATACAGACTTGACGCTTATTTAATTGCAAATTCAAATTCGTTCGTGAATAAAACAGGTTCTTATTGAGTGAGTTAGTTCTTTCTTCAATTTTCCAGTAATGGAGACACCAGATAGCTTCACACTTTTTTTACCATATGGGGAATCGAACCTGAGCCTTTGGTGTGACGAGCGATCACAAGATTACGAAATTTATTGTTCATATTGATTTACTTTTTGGGGTGTATGGTATACAATGGGGATGAATTGTACTTATTCATACTTCTAAAATCTTAAGTTACTTACCGAAAGCGAGGATAACAGACACTCCAAGCACAAGGAGATCAAACTCCGCTTTATCAGCTGACGTCACCGTGGCATGTCCCAGGTGACCCTAGGACGTTTTATCATACCTGATCAGATTGTGGTATTTAAAGAAAAAGATGAAAAAATATATTTTAAGTTTGCTCGTGTAAAGGGTATGTTGTGTATGGTATATCCTTTAAGGCCGTCAATCGTGTGTGATTCACATTAGTGAATAATCCTTGATTGTATCAGTCGTTGACACCTGAGCAGATGGACTATGCTATGACCTCATGTTTGAGGTCATATAACATGTGCACTGTAATGTATCACCGACGCACATCGTTGGGTCACCGTGGACGGTGTTTTAAGAGTAGTATTAGCGTTCTTTCGGCACACGGAAAATCACGTTTCGATTCCAAAGATGGATTGACAAAACCAATGATTAATGTTATGAACAACGTCCCAGGCCGCCAGGATACAGTGGCATCGTGACCACCCAATCCACATAGTCACCGCTTACGACGCAGCATACGACACCATGGGATCGCCACCGTTGGTATCTGTATAAAGGCTAATACATTCATCAAAGTCCCTTTCACATCATCAGCCATTATTAACACGTGATAAACATATATCCAGCCTCTGGTTTCCATTAATACTGTGACCTCCTCCATCGTCTAGCAGATAGAGCTTGTGCCTGGAGAAGGGAAAGTCGGTGGATCGGTCCCGACTGCGTCAAACCACAAAAGATGGTACTTGTTTTTACCCTGCCCAGTGTGCATGCGCGTCATTATGTAAGTGCGATACTTTTGTAGGCAATATTAAATCCCATTTCACCTTACCTCACCCATTTATTCTGTAGTATGCTCGTTTGTCTTGTAACATCTTCTTTTGGGACTAAATCCCTTTAATATGCTGTGAGTAAGTGAGTGAGTTGCGTTTGACGCCGCTTTGAACAGTATTCCCGTTTTATCCCAGCTTAATGTGGAAGGATTGTCTAGAAAATAGTTTTTGTGTTGAAACTTTCGGTTTTTGGTTACATTCTCAACAAAACCAGAGGGGGATGTATTATCTGACTTATGATCCGAAAGAACAATCTGAACAACACTTATCATCAGTTTTATGTTTCCACTTTCTATGAACCATTATAGGAAACGGACGTAAAATATCCCTTGCTGGCGTTTGTACGACGTTTGCATGTTCGATCCCAATTAAATAGAAGTAAAACCATTCAGCACATTTCCTCAAGTTAGCGCTGTAGCGATATAAAATACATTGTATATTTCAAACGAGGTACATTCTGAAGAAACACCACAAAAGTATCAATCGCAAACCCATGGCCCAGGGTCTTCAGGAGTGAAAACCTACGAAGTGGGTTTGACACGTTTTGAAGAGAATTGACAACTAACAAGAGAATAAACCTGTCGTAGTGTTATAATGCAGGTTAAACCAGATGGGCTCGTAACGCTATCATTGGCAGCAAGATATACATGTATGTGGTCACTTTGTGTTTTAAAAATTCCATATTGCTTTGCCGACATTATTGCTAGGATGCCCTTTGTTATTATTATGTAAGCCAGTATTGCGGGCAATGAATTATTCTTAGTGTGGAATTAATAAACTCTTCTCAACTGCAGTTAGATTGTTGTGTGATCCATTTTAATTGTGCGAGTGGTTTTGAGGTATACACCTTTGCTTCACCACCACTCGTAACGTATGAAAATTTAATGGTCGATCCGTCACGAGTTATATTTTACCCGTCAGGGTTGTGTGTTACTGAAATGAATCAAAAGGACAAGAGGCAGTAGAACTGAGTTTATGAATGATGTCTCCAAGAACGTGAAACATCGCCATCACTCTGAGGACCACGTGTACTGAATCCAGATGTCTACCTTTAGGTGCTGAAACACAAGGGTCAGATGGTTGGATCATGCATATGAAAGAGGATATTTGACTTTTCTTGTCAAATATTATTCTTATGGATCAACATGAAAAGACACATATTTTATCTATTACCTCTGATCTTCATGGTCGTATTCTTAAAACCACAATTCCACTGAAGCAGATTTAAAGTAGTTAAAAAAACTTTTTGTCGCTAATATTGCCTTTCGAATTAGTGTCTTCGAGATACTTGTCTTAAATGCTTTATAAATGATTTTATCACATATTTATAGTTTACTGTAATCTCCTTTAAGATTGTTTTCATATTTTCCGATAAATATAGTATTTCATCATGAATTACATAATATATATGATCTTTTTCTGACTATTGAGATGTGGGGATAGTAAAATATTTCAGAGGTGGAAGTTTATGCATTACATGTATTTGTCATTATAGTTAAGCTATTGTCATTAACGTCACACTGATTTGTGGCTTCATTTTTGTGTGTTTGTTTCCTTTTAGACAGAGATACATTTTAATGATTTATAGATGGAGGAGATGATTATGTGGACGGAGGAGGGTGTGGCCGGACTGATGGATGATGATGATGCGTGAGTGAGTGAGTGAGTGAGTGAGTATGGTTTTACACCACTTTTAGCAATATTCCAGCAATATCACGGCGGGGGACACCAGAAATGGGCATCACACATTGCACTCATGTCGGGAATCGAACCCGGGTCTTCGGCGTGACGAGCGAAAGCTTTAACCACTAGGCTACCCGACTGCCCCGGATGATGATGATGATGATTGATGCCTGGATTAGAGGATGGACAGTTGAGTGGGTTGGTAGATGGACGGATGAATGGTGGGGAATAGGTGATGGATGGATAGGAGGATGGTGGATGGATAGATCGGTTGATAGATGTGGGAACGGGTGATGGATGGACAGATGGATGGGTAGGTGGGTAGATGGACGGATGGATGGATGTTGGAAGGGGTGATGGATGGACAGATGGATGGGTAGGTGGGTAGAGGACGGATGGATGGATGTTGGAACGGGTGATGGATTGACAGAGGATGGGTAGGTGGGTAGATGGACGGATGGATGGATGTGGGAACAGGTGATGGATGGACAGATGGATGGGTAGGTGGGTAGATGGACGGATGGATGGGTGTGGGAAGGGGTGATGGATGGACAGATGGATGGGTAGGTGGGTAGATGGACGGATGGATGGATGTTAGAAGGGTAATGGATTCACAGATGGATTGGTAGGTGGGTAGATGGACGGATGGATGGATGTTGGAACGGGTGATGGATGGACAGATGGATAGGTAGGTGGGTAGAGGACGGATGGATGGATGTTGGAACGGGTGATGGATTGACAGATGGATTGGTAGGTGGGTAGATAGACGGATGGATGGATGTGGAAAGGGGTGATGGATGGACAGATGGATGGGTAGGTGGGTAAAGGACGCATGGATGGATGTTGGAACGGGTGATTGATGGACAGATGGATGGGTAGGTGGGTAGATGGACGGATGGATGGATGTGGGAACAGGTAATGGATGGACAGATGGATTGGTAGGTGGGTAGATGGACGGATGGATTGATGGATGTGGGAAGGGGTGATGGATGGACAGATGGATGGGTAGGTGGGTAGATGGACGGATGGATGGATGTTAGAAGGGTAATGGATTGACAGATGGATTGGTAGGTGGGTAGATGGACGGATGGATGGATGTTGGAACGGGTGATGGATGGACAGATGGATTGGTAGGTGGGTAAATGGACGGATGGATGGATGTGGGAACGGGTGATGGATGGAAAGATGGATGGGTAGGTGGGTAGATGGACGGATGGATGGATGTGGGAACGAGTGATGGATGGACAGATGGATGGGTAGGTGGGTAGATGGACGGATGGATGGATGTGGGAACAGGTGATGGATGGACAGATGGATTGGCAGGTGGGTAGATGGACGGATGGATGGATGTTGGAATGGGTGATGGATGGACAGATGGATGGGTAGGTGGGTAGATGGACGGATGGATGGATGTGGGAACGGTTGATAGATTGACAGATGGATGGGTAGGTGGGTAGATGGACGGATGGATGGATGTTGGAACGGGTGATGGATTGACAGATGGATTGGTAGGTGGGTAGATGGATGGATGGATGGATGTTGGAACGGGTGACGGATGAACAGATGGATGGGTAGGTGGGTAGATGGACGCATGGATTGATGTTGGAACGGGTGATGGATGGACAGATGGATGGGTAGGTGGGTAGATGGACGGATGGATGGATGTTGGAACGGGTGATGGATGGACAGACGGATTGGTAGGTGAGTTTATGGACGGATGGATGGATGTTGGAACGGGTGATGGATTGACAGATGGATTGGTAGGTGGGTAGATGGACGGATGGATGGATGTTGGAACGGGCGATGAATGAACAGATGGATGGGTAGGTGGGTAGATGGATTGATGGATGGATGTTGGAACGGGTGATGGATGGACAGATGGATGGGTAGGTGGGTAGATGGACGGATGGATGGATGTTGGAACGGGTGATGGATGGACAGATGGATTGGTAGGTGAGTTGATGGACGGATGGATGGATGTGGGAATGGGTGATGGATGGACAGATGGATGGGTAGGTGGGTAGATGGACGGATGGATGGATGTGGGAACGGGTGATGGATGGACAGATATATCATTGCTGATCAAGGGAGTTGGTGACCGGGTTGATGGATGGACGATGGAAAGGTGGATGGATAGATGTATGGTTGGTGGGGGATGGATGATGGATGAACGAATGATGGATTGATGGATAGGTAGGTTGACAGAAACGTTACCTGGGATACCCGCACTGGCAACTGCTGTCGATGCAGTGCCAGGAGTGGTCACATGGGCAGTTATGTTGGCTAGCATAGTGTCTGCAGTGATTGGCGGTTGTATGGCATCCCTCTATCAAACGAGAAGTGGATATTACTTGGAAGCAGGTAATATTCAAAGCAATTACCAATCGGGACATTTAATTACGTGTATACGCGGGCTTGTATATGTTAACAGAAAAAGACCCGTGTCGTAAGAAGCGACTAATGGGATCGGGTGGTCAGGCTCGCTGACTTGGTTGATGCATGTCATCGATCTCAATTGCGTGGATCGATGCTCATGATGTCAGTTACTGGATTGTCTGGTCCAGACTCGATTATTTACAGACCGCCATCATATATCTGGAATATTGCTGAATGCGGCGTTAAACAAAAAAACAAACAAACAAACAAACAAACAAAAAACAACAAAAAAACAATACACATAAGTATTCTGAATGCATGTTCCTCACTTACTCTAAGACGGCCTCACACGGGCGACATTACTTTGCAAACATAAACTTCTTAAATGTTTGCCAACTAATGTTTTAACACGATACATATCCGGGTAAGAATAAAGGTTCCCAGCAATATGAGGTTGTCATAAGAAGCGACTAAACGCACCAGGCTTGAGGATTTGGTTGACTTCATGTCATCGTATCCCAATTGCGGGGATTGATGCTCATGATGTCAGTCACCGGATTGTCTAGACCAGACTCAATTATTTACAGAGCTATAGTCCATATAGGGCGGTATCAAACAAACACACATGCAAACACTTCTCTCAAATGCCGACGCCATTTTGTAGCAGACCTCAATACAAATCGGTAAATGTGAAGTCCCTTTACATAATTGTTTTAAAGAGACGGTAAGGCAGGACCGTCAGTAAATGAGACACAAGTGAGATTTTAAACACAAATGAGGTGTTAAACACAAATGGGATGTTAAACACAAAGAAGATGTTAAATACAAATGAGATGTTAAACACAAAGAAGATGTTAGACACAAATGAGATGTTAAACACAAATGACATGTTAAACACAAAGAACATGCTTAACTCAAATGAGATATTAAACACAAACGAGATATTAAACACAAGTGATATATTAAACACAAATAAAATGTTAAACACAAGTGATATATTAAACACAAATGGGATGTTAAACACAAAGAAGATGTTAAATACAAATGAGATGTTAAACACAAAGAACATGTTAGACACAAATGAGATGTTAAACACAAATAAGATGTTAATCACAAATTAGATATTAAACACAAATGAGATATCAAACACAAATGAGATGTTAAACACAAAGACGATGTTAATCACTATACCTGGATGGGTTCCACAGCTGGACACCAGGCACGTGCAGGTTCCCCTCACACAAGCCAAGGTCGAGAGGGCGTCGCAGCTTTCATGCCTGCAGGTGCTGGTATCATGGCCCTGGCATCCCTCGGCATCAACCAGGGCTACAAAAAACATTTATCATACCTCCATGATGAGATCTGATTGGTTCACGTGATCTTGATAAAATACTATGTATCCCACCTTGGAGGGAAACAATTTCTTTATCGGGGGAATACATCCCTCATATCCCACCACGAACAAGACAGGCTGCATGTGGATTTCTGAGAGGAGTAATAAATCCTGTATACCTCGCTATTTCCGAATATGACAGTGTATTTATTGTTCAACAATGATTGTAAATGTGTGACATTGTTTCTGTTGAGATTCCGTAGACGGTCATTGTATTGTGTTTAGACAGTGATCAGTCGCCAGGAAGTTAGATGCCAGTGTGGTGTGTAAACTGACAGTCCGGTATACCCAGGACGGTGATAGCATGTTATGGAAAATACTTTAATGTTCTAATGCCGAAGGGAACTTTCTCGGTGGTAGTATATAAGGGGACAACAATAGCGTGTTTACGAATCTTTCATGCAATTTCATCATATCGGAACCAGCTTCCAAGTGAGGATTGCTCATCATCCTAACCCATAATGGAAGCTTGACCACTGTCACTGCTGGGTATATATATTATCACTGACTTGATCTATCACTACTGTATTTGATACTGACCACTGCCATCATATTATATACTGTCATTGAGTATTGTACTACCGCCCTATTGTGTTCTGCCAATGTAATTGCTGTGCAGTAATTGTTTTGATTTGTAAACCAGGTTGATGTTGTAGTACATTTGTTGATTGTATACCGCTTGTTGGTTGTTTGTTGGTTTCACACTAAGTTTCTTTACGTACAGATTTCTGGGTTAACATATTGTTTAAATTTGGGAATCTGCACGTAACAGAGTCAATGAAAGCAATCGAACGGCTGTTTTCTATCAATTTTGAGTTTGGTTTAATCCTTTCACAATGTCCTTTTAAAACATGTCGGTAAGGTAAATTCGTTGTAGCAGTATCACGAGGGAGGTTTGATATGTGGTTTTATGCGCCCCGTGTCAAGTTTTATACCACGAGCGTGGCTAACGCGGGACGCATAAAACCACTTATCATACCTCCATGTCAGAGTGATGAGGATGTCCTCGTGATCTTGATAAAATACTGTGTAACCCGCCTTGCGGGGTAATAACAATAACTTTCTAAGCGGGGAATAAATATCTTATACCCCACCAAGAGCAAAACAGGCTGCACGTGGATTTCTGAGAGGCAGAATAAATCCCTCGTGATCCTGCTACAACTTGAAATGTGACTTTATTGTATAGGCGGCTTCACGCGGACAACAGAAGAACACAGATTGCCAACTTGTATTTTCACACTACTAAGGTGTGTTGTTGTTGCATAGCCTCTCTTCATTCCTTTCAAAGGTTGACGCCATATCACGCAGTATCTGGTTGACTGAAGGCAACCAACAAACGTTTGACAACCATTCATATGTCAAAATCGAGTTTGAAACACAACATTGTTGGTCGAAATATTGGTTGGATATTCATTGCCAACGGTTTATCAAATTCCCCATACTGTTTTCGCAAACTGAATGTTCCCTGGGTGGTATAAGACAGTATGCCGTTCCCCAACATCATGGTCAATAGGGGTGACTACAGGGGCACTGTACTGATACAATAGTATTGCAATGTTTAAAACATTATTGCTATTAATATAATACTGTATAACTATACGTTTATAACGAACACGCTTATAACGAACTGACGGATATAACGAACTTATTTTTTGTCCAAACATTTGCTATATATATGCTGTATATATGATTATAACGAACTACGGTTGTAACGAACTAAACTTAGTGGTCCCTTTGAGTTCGTTATAACCGTAGTTTACTCTACTATTGTAATAGTGGTTCAGATATAGCTTTACTGTTGTAGTGGTACAAACTTTATAATACTGTAACGCGTGTACATATTCCTTCCCATAATTAAGCGGGGTAACGCTGATTGTCTGACAATGTTCTCAATGGAGCCTCACATGTCTATTCAGACAAGGCGCATTGTCGACACAAAATGATGACGAACGGTAATGTTTCACAATATTTGTATCGATACTATCAATGGCATTTCGTCATCCTTTATAACTAATTAATTTCACTTCTAATAACTAACACTGGTACTTGAAAACAGTTTATGTTAAGTAAATATAAATAGCTACATATATAGTCATATAGATAGTTATAAGGAAATATATAACTTTCACGATTTTTCGGCCGTACTTTAGTAGATAGATAAAACATCAACAATAGAGAATATCTATTCCAAAACAGATACCATTGCACGTAAAAAGCAAATTAGTGGTGAAATTTATATGAATGGATAATTGAACACCAGTGATAACACCGGGTGTTCGCGAAAAGGGTTAGCATGTGCTGCTCTACCAGTACAATTTCCAGAAGAATTGTTTGTAAACATTTACTGAAAATGAAGATACAGTTAGTTTATCGTTATTTTAAAGTAAAAATGAAGGCCTACCTAAAGTAGCCAGACCAAGGGCTGCGATAATAAGACACCTCATGGTTTCAGCTTCAAGCTACTGTGCTGAGACTTAGTGCTGCAAGTGAAGGTAGGGCAGAGAAACTGGGGCAGTTCTATAAATGGGAAAGACAGCTATCTGGACAGCTGGTCAAATAGGTAAGCAGAGATATACACAGTTATCTGCCCATTGTGTGTTAATGGTTTGTGAGTTGAAGACACGATGAAGTTTATTTTTAAAAGAGACGTATTAAAGAAGTTTTTGAGATGTGTATTTTCCTGATAATTTGCATTGGAGCTCTCGTTTGTAAAATATTACTTAAAAAGGAATGGCATTCCAACCCACATTTTGAGAATCGTTTTCAAACTCGAATGACAAAACATGTAGAAACATACTTTCGAACAAGACAGTCTTTGTTTACCGAGATGAAAGCAATTAAAACCCCTCTCACTGACCTTAGCAATAAGTGTACGTCTCTAGAAAACGCAATATCAGACATGCTATTGATCTTGATAGAGTTAGCCATGAGCAGGGTGCCATATACAGTGATATCGACGCACATTCGTCAACACTCGCCCCTTTCCGTAACCTGCAATAAGACTCGTCCCCCTATCTATAAATGTTATGTGCGAAAATACGACAAACCAGTCAGAATGCGCGTATGATTTCAAGTTCTTCGTTAAAGAATCCCTCAGAAATAAATAATTGTTGATTTTAAATTTGTCTTGCATCTAAAAATATACCCAAGACACAGTTAAATGTGTTCAATCATGCTGTATAATTCCGCATGTCCAAATGTGCTTTAAATTGCATCTGAAATATATTTAATATATGGGGAAATACATGTGAACCATTATTCAACGAGTTGACAATTGTTTTAGGTATGCCCGTTTGAGCTAAGACGGAACCCGGTCGCATATATGACCATGAGAGAGGGGCACGAGTCGCCATTCGGCTTGTCCTGGAATAACACGAGCTGGTCACGAATGATCGACGCACTTAACGATAAAGTTGAACGGATTGAAACTTACTTGTCGAGACAAGGCTCTGAGGTCGACAGGTTAGAAACCTTTAGTCGACGAGATAGTATTATATTTAATGGTGTACCAGAACAACAGGATGAATCGTTTGATATCTGTAAAGACAGAATCGTCTCTGTCCTTAACGATGACGTTACGACAAAGCTTTGGCAAAGCCCTGATGTTGTACGTGCGCATCGGATCGGTAGTAGACAGTTACGCCAGTATAAACCACGCCAACTTACATTGTATAGCTAAGTTTTCTCTCACTGACGAAAATGTAATTGCAAATATCGGAGTGGCTAATGACCTGAACAAACATTTGCCGAGACACTAGCCGATTTGGAAAACAATGGTCTGACTGCTTACTTCAAGGCCGGGGACTGAAAACAACTCACGTGAGTGAGTTCCAGCAATATCACCAGAAATGGGCTTCACTCATTGAACCCATATCGGGAATTGTACCCGGGTCTTCGGCGTGACGAGCGAACGCTTTAACCACAATAGAAGGCTACCCGAAAACAACGCAAGACTTGGAGACGCCAGAAACCTATGATTGTGGGTTCGAATCCCGGTTCACCCCGGTGATGTTTCTAGGTTTGTCAGCACCATACCCGTGCTCGTGGGTTTTACCTGCATCATTTAGGGCTTTCCTCCCACATTAAGCTGACACGCCGTGATATAACTGGAATACTGTTGAAAGCGGCGTTTAACCCTACTCACTCACTATACATGCAAGATAAGTGTCTGGGTTCCAACAGTTTTTTTTCTCTTTATACGTATAGTAAATGTCGAAACTTGAAACGACATATCAACACCATCTGCATCAAAAGACTTAATAAATGAACCAAATAGTACAGAATCAAGGCCTTGCGAAAATAGCATATGGTGTATGCTTGGTGCGTAATATTTGTATCCACGGTTATCTAAGTACACTGCATTTAATAAACATTTAAGTGGATACGGTCAATTATGTCAATGTCTTACACATATAACATTAATATAAAAAAGGTATCAACAGCCTTCTCCATAGACAATAGATATTGGAATCGGGGGACCTACTTTCAAACATCTCTTCCAGGCAATTATATGTACAATGTCTAGTTTACCAAATATGTGCATGCCCTATTTTCCACCACAACAGAATACGTGGTATTTGCATGTCAGATATTATGTAAAAAGATAATGCCAAGATTTAAAATTACTTGAACTTACATCAGGGGTCTTTTATGTCTAAATGACATATCATTAATACAGTTCTCTTTTCGGAAGAATTCCTAAATATCCCCCTTCACACCACAACACTACTGTTATATGTCTTGCCAGGGGTCTGTATAACGCCATAATTTTTAAATGGTTCTGAAGATCAGGAACTGTGTCGGATGCAAGAATGATATCATCTGATTCATTTATTATTCTGCAAACATCAATAATTAAATATTGAATATCACGAAACGGCTGTATACCCTATTTCACATGCTTTGATATATACAATGATAGTTTATTTATGAGAAAGGAGAATGCTAGTGGACAAAGAATACATCCTTGTTTAAGAACTAAGAGATAATGTATGAACTCGTTGTTCCATCTGACACAAGATTTTACAGAACTGTAAATATGTAAATATCTCGAATATTCGGATCCCCCACCCCCCATATTCTCTCTTCTTTGACGAAGCGGCCTGCAACTACACATCTTGTCAAAGTGGAACAAACGTAACAAGGGGCGGTCGGGTAGCCTAGTGGTTAAAGCGTTCGCGTCACGCCGAAGACCCGGGTTCTATTACCGACATGGGTAAAATGTGTGAAACCCATTTCTGGTGTTCCTCGCCGTGGTGTTGCTGGAATATTGCGGCGTAAAACCAAAATCACTCACTCACTAACGTAACAAGAAAGTCAACAGTTTGTGTACGGGCCAGACACTTACGATAAAGGGATACAAATTTGCGGGGAGGTAGCTCTTGTATGACACTAGCTCGGTCAAAGTGTTATGTTCACTGCAGCGAAATATCAAGTGTTATATTCAAAATATCACTTTTCACAACTTCAAAAACTTAGACTTAGCCCATATGACACTAGAGTCAAATTTAGGGGGAGTCATTTGAGCATACTACACCGCTTTTGAGTAAATGACTTCATATCCTGCAACATTTCTTACAAATCTTCTTACAAATCATTTCTATTAAATCACTTTATCTAAATAGATGCCCCAGTTTGCTATATGTTATATCTTCCTCAATAAATGACAAGGCCACAGTCTTTCAAGAAACACAAACCAAACCTTATTCTATTTTTCTGCTTGGAATGTCTGATAGTCTCGGATAAGGAGATTCGTGACGACCTCATCGTGACGACAGACTACGACCTGATTCTTGATAAAGAGCGAAAATTTAATCGGTTCATTTCATGATATTCTCCTTACATTCTAACCTTGCAAACGTCCTTGTTTACGAATACTGTTTCTGCTATGTAAACATTTCTCTTGTCCGATTTCTGGGAACATTTGTTTTGTTTCTCTCACAAATCAAGAGAGAAAACTGAGGACAGAGAAACTGGTTACTTCAAGAATGGTGAGCTAGTTGTCACTGACTACCACCCTACCCGAAATATGTGTTTGTTGTTTAACGCTGCACACAATATTCAAGCTTTATGATGACGGTTTGTAAAATAAACGAGTCTGGGCCAAACAATCCAGTGATTGACATCAGGAGCATCGATCTACGCATTTGGGATATAATGACATGTATCAACCAAGTTAGCGAGCCTCACCATCCGATCCCGTTAGTCGCCTCTTAAGACAAGCATAGGTTGCTGAAGACCAATTCTAACCCCGATCTTCACGGGTCTATCCTAATTGGCAGTCCGCTCAGTACAGACCGTGTTAAACACGATTGTTCAGAAAGGGAGATTTTAATAAGCATTCTCTATTTGGACAAATGTGGAATTGGAACCCACGATCAGAGGACCAGCATCGCATTACACGATAGGGTCACCCGCACCCCCTCCGGTTTGTCTTTTGTATTGACGAATTTGATCAACTTTCGACCACACGCACCCGACCTGATAAAACTAACAGTTGAAAACGAAGCGATGTTGGAATATTTTAGGACAACAATGTGAATTTCAAAGATGATGAAAATTACATAAACTTTATACGTACTTAAGATGTACATGTATCATTTATTCAGAAAATATGGTCACATGAACACGATAACATTTGATTATTCGGGCACAACTGGACACATTCACTTTTTTCATTTACCAGTTACACTTTTAACTACCATGTATCAAACTGTCCAAGTTTGGAGCCTCGGGTGGAAATATTTTGTTCATTACAGACTGTATTGTTAACTTTACTACTCACAGTTTGCCAAGGATGAAGTTTTGATGATATACATGATTGGGTAACCCCTATAGGGCCCCAGTTTCATGGTGAACGGTCAGAGGCATGCAGTCATGGGAACGATGTCCACAAAGTGAATGCACTTATGCCCCTTTAACGTACGGTACCATACGTTTGTATCAGCTACTCAGCGACATGCAGGTGGTCGACAACGTTCCACCACACAGCAGGAAGACAGGTTTCTCCTGATTGCGGTAAGACGTCCTCATTTCGTGACTGCCACCACACTCAGAAATGACCTGTGGAATGCCAGTGGCGTCAAAGTTTCTATTCAGGTAGTGCGTAATCATCTCCGTGAGGCTGGTCTCTGGTCACGGAGGGCATGCATTCGCATCCCACTGACCCGACATCTGAGGGAGGCACGTTTGGATTCGGCTGAAGATCAGTCTTGGTCAATTTCACAGACCAGGACTGGGCTCAAGTACGTTTCACTGATGAATCGAGATACTGTCTAGACTTCACAGATTGTCGTGCCCGTGCTGGATCAGTAGATCTGGAAGATCAATGTCCTACAGCGGGGCTCGATGACAGGTATGCGCTACAGGGATGACCGTCTGGGTGTGCAATCGGACCGGACTTCATCCTCATAGACGATAATAGTCGTGCCAGAGTCATTGATGCCTACTTAGAACAGGAGATCATTGTCCACATGAATTGGCCAGCCCGGTCATGAGACCTCAACCGTATCGAACACGTGTCAAACGAGCTGCAGGTCGCCGTATCATGACTGCCCGGCCTTCCTGCAACTCTACATGAACTCGGCAATGCTCTTGCTAAAAAGTGGTTCAATCTTCCCTGGGAAACCACCCAGACACTTATTCGGAGCATGAGACGACGGTTCAGGCTATGATGGCATCACGTGGATCCACTAAGCGCCACTGAGTTTTCTTGACAATAAATTTTTTTCGAGAGTTTTTGGCTTTTCAGTTTTGGTCAGATACTTTCGTTTTGACGGGTGATCTGACTGATTATTTGTGACATGTGTGTTAACATTTTATTGCACATGACAACGGACTTTTGGTTAATTAACATGTATTTGCGCAAATTTGTCTTTAGCTATTTCAACAGATGCACACAATTTGACGTATAACTATTCAAAGCCGTGATCCTTAGCAAACTTTGAAAAGTATGCATGAAATTTGGTCGGAAATATGAAAATAGAAGTGTGATTGACTAATATTGCATTATCTTGGGTTTTTGATGATGTTTAACATTATCTCTAGAACTGAATCAGAACACCTCCAGATATAATTTAATTTGTCTACGAATGTAAGTTAACATACTCAAAAGCAGACAAATTCAGATTACAAACTGACTACAAAGTATTCATGGAATGAGAAAAGAGTTATATTCTTTGAAAGCCTATATACTTACAGATAAATCTAAAGACACGGTACAAGTAGTCTTAGATGATATCAAGAAAGGAATTGGTACGTTCACAGGTAAGATCAGCTGACTGTGTTGTTATATGGCAGTGTATTTTATTGTTAAACAACAATTGTAATTGTATTACTTTGTTTCTGTTGAGATTCGGAAGAAGCTCATTGTATTTGGACAATGATTAGTTGTCAGGCTGTAGTACTATTTAGTGTAAGAAGTGGTGAGAAAGTTACTATTTTTAGATGCAAGAGTGATGTGTAAATTTCCGGAATACCGTGGATTGAGATAGAGCGTTATAGAAACATGTGGAATATTCTGTGATGTGATTTCCAGAAGCTAGTTAGAGTGTACACAAGAAGACAAGAGCCTTCCAAAAGAAGTGTATGTCTATTGAAGACGATCAAAATGTTTTTATTGATGAAAATACATATATGAATGAACATTGTATAAATGATTGGATAAAATATGTCACTCATGATATTTCTGATACTCCTATCAGCAGTGAGGAAATTCAAGAAACAGTACAACAAAACATCTGGCATAGATTATGTAGGAGCGATTTTTTAGTATTTCTGTAGTCATTAGTAAATGCGCTATCTTGTCACACAATTTTCTACTTTTGGTTTAGAGACAGCCGTCATGTAGCAGAAGTACTTCTGTGCGGCGTCGGGCAACAAACAAAGACTTATGTTTTATGCAAATTGTGTGTGTGGCGGGTGCTACCGGTAGGGCAGGACATGCCTACCCATTTTTAGCGAACACCTGGTGTCATCATAGATTTTCAACGATAAATTCACCGATATTTTGCCCTTTAGTTCCAATGGATATACTATAGTGTGATGTTTTGGGGAATCTTCCCAGTGCCCGTGGGTTTCTTTAAACTGCTAATCGTCTACGGCATCTGCCACTTTGAGAACTTTTCTACCACAATAAATAAAAAGGGAATTATATGAATTGTTGATGATTTGACGCATATTTACCCCTGTATTGTTTCATTTCGGCAATAGATTTACCTCAAATACCATTATGTCCACTCGTGAAGAGGAAGAAAGGGTTCGTCAACGGTTGACGCGTTGGGTACGATGATTGGTCACACTTACCATTCGACTCCCATTATATGGAGTGAGTTCGCGTTCTTCGATTAATCAGATGTCCCACCAGTCAAAAAACAACAAACTACATGGCTGATTGCACAAACCCCTAACTGTTTCCTATATTAAAATGGTTTGGTCCAACAGTGGGTTACAGAAAAACAATAATAGCATTGATTTCTTCACATTTTAATTCACATTCTATAATGCGATTTGTTAATTTGATATCATAGATATTAAGAAAATGTACATATAATATGTTGATAATACATGAAACAAAAAAATTTATTTCATAGTTTATAATTACATTTAAGAAATCGTACATTTCAAAAGTTTTTATCATCTATGCATCTAACAGCGTGTAAACGTTTTCTTCATGTCAAATTATCACCACCAAATCATGTCGTCTAGGGTGAGTGAGTATGGTTTTACGCCGCTTTGAGCATTATTCCAGCAATATCACGGCGGGGCGTCGTCTATGGTGAATTTGGACACAAATAATATGCTTGGAAGAATCTAAATATGTAAAATTGTCTTATGACTTGCTGCTAAAACTGGTACAGTCCGGGAAAGTGAATTGGGTATCAAAGGTTAAACATTTAATTTGCTCTACCAGATTTGGCTATGTGTGGGAACACCAGTCTGTTGATATTTTCCCGGGGGTATCTTTCTGAGTTAGTGTCTAGATTTAGATACTGTTGTGAACAAGAATGGCATTCTTTTGTATTTGAAAGTTCAAAAATAATCTCATATTCACTATTTAAACCTTCTTGTGGACGTGAATTATATTTAAGCAGGACAACAATTAACAAGTTTAGAATTTCTTTATCTGGATTTAGATGTGGGTCACACAAAACTAGAATTGAAACGGGGCGTTATTGTAAAAAGCCAACTGAGCGTCGGATTTGTATATTTTTTGGCAAACATTGTTTTGAAAATGAATATCAATTTGAACTTGAATGTGAATATTATTGTGAAATCAGAAAATAATATATTAACGAAAAGCACTTTATAAAATTTATTACCAGCAATACAAAAATTCAATATGTTAATGCCACCTACAAATGGTGAGGGGGAACGGGCGGCACAGTCGTCTAAGGCGCCGCTATTTGCTGTGAAGAGTTGCGTCCCTTGGGCACGCAAGAAACCTATGATTGTGGGTTCGAATCCCGGTTCGCCCTGATTATGTTTCTAGGTTTGTCGGCACCATACCCATGCTCGTGGGTTTCACCGAAATGGTAAACCTCTGAGACCTGCATCACTTGGGGCTTTCCTCCCACATTAAGCTGACATGCCGTGATATAACTGGAACACTGTTAAAAGCGGCGTTAAACCCAACTCACTCACTACAAATGTTTATGTTATACAGAACTGTCGATGAGCATTTATTATTCAATGTCTTATGTTACTGTAGGTTCGATTCCCGACATGGGTACAATGTGTGGAGCCCATTTCTGGTGTACCCCGCCGTGATATTGCTGGAATATTGCTAAAAGTGGCGTAAAACCATACTCACTAATGTTACTGCAGTCATTGGCCGAGTGTTAGCATTACATTACAATAAAAGACCTGAGCACGGATTATGCATTGTGCATAAGTGAGAAGAGACATTAAATCCCCAGCTGTCTGATATATCGACTAAGTCCAGTTTGGGATAGTCCCATTTAGATATGGGTGTTGACCTTATAAATGCCTACTCCAATGTCTGTCTAAAACTCGTGTGTTATCATACTCTATCGTTCAAACTGGCTTCCATGGGCGAGATAAAGAAATTATATCAGCATACTTTGCAGACCACTGTTACGTAATCGGTTGCCCTGGCGTCAAAATACAAATGACATAACTAATCTCTCTGTCACTGAAGCCGTAGCTGTTCTATTTGCACTCTAAACACTGGTTATTACTGTTTGGATGTCTTCCAAACTCAACTATATTGAGACTCGCTGATAGAAGTAAAACCATCCTTGGCAAGCCCCGGATATTTGTAACATTTATCAATTCGTCTTGATATATTTGATCTCGGAAGAACCTCGGGTGAGTTTCTGCATTTATGCAAAGAACAATACAGAACAGTCCAAACACAAACATTGACATAACTCATTTATTCCATCAATGTGCAGTGCAACAAAGATGACACGAATGATTGGCTAACGCCCAATCCCAGTACCGCTGCAAGGAATACCATGCACACATTAAAAACTAGTTGAGTTCAACAGGCATATTTACATACACTAAAATAAACAATGGTCACTAGAGGACCAGTGGTTTTACAAAAAAAACTATAAGACAAGTTCACTGTCCAGTGATGAAAATAATATTCTGTCTCTAAATAAAAAAATAATAATGTGTCAATATAATTTGTCTTGTTACACCTTTACACGCTTCACACCTACGACACATTTGAGACCTGATACCAATTTCGTCATTTTAGATATACATACAAGAATCCGCAGGAGCACTTTCCATCCAGACAATGGTGACTGTGGAAGCTGGCTAGACAGCGGCAGTCGTTCGAGGCGCATTCCGCAGCCGTCTTGGAGTCAACGGTATATAATTACAGAAAACATTCGTTAGTGATCAATTCACATCAAATCCAGCGAACAAGAAATATTAAAATGTGCTGATTGGCAAGTACTGGATACTTTCCTCATCCTATTTATCTCCATCGGGTACATGTATCATTGAAATTCGGCGAGAAGATAAACTACTATAAAACTTATATCGCATTTCATTCAACATTTGTGAAATTTCTTCATGAGCAATCAGTGAACCAAATAACAAAACAGACTAAAACTCCCTATCATTGAGAAAGTAGGGTACGAGCAAACCCATCCTCCCGAGGCAAGAGAGTAAACTGACTTTAAAAGTCCAGTTCCCACCCTTGCCGACCTAGGCTGGAAATCCTGGGCTCGATCGTGGCGCCAACGGTGGCTATCACGAGTTAAGTCCCGTCTATGCCTCTCGTATGGACCAATAAGATTCCACCTCTCGTATCACTTGCATTTGCTTCAAACAAAATGACGGCGCCCAGTCAAGACGATCTGATTGATAATCAAGATCTATATTGTGATAAAACGAATCTTACATCGCGAGAGTGCATCAAATCACGTGAGCACCTATATTAAAAACATGAAAAGATTAGGACAATATCTTTTGACAACGAGTTGGTGGTGCACATGCTTTGCAAATACTGCAATCGACGGAAATCTGCATGACAGTTCACAAACCGGATTTCGATTTCGTTGCGAGATTTTGATTGGACTATGTAGAGACTCGTTTAGTCCAGCCAAAATGTAACTCCAAAATGATAGCCTAGTGCGGCAAGGGTGGAAACTGGACTTTTGTAGTCAGTTAACTCCCTTGCCTTGGGAAGATGGAGCAAACCAGACATCGAAGGCTTCGTAACCCCATGTGTGTGATCGTGGGTTCAAATCCCCCATTCGCCATGATTATGATTCTTGGGATGTCAGCACTATTCCCGTCCTTGTGCGTTTCACCCTCGGAGGATGGAGCCTACCAGACATCGTGGTAAACATCTATGACATGTGTCCTTGTGTGTTTTGCTCCAATACTAAGCTAACCCAAACTGTTAATATTGAAGCAGCGTTGATATTGGAGCAAAACCACAAGGACTGTATGACAAGAGGGTTGACTTCAACTTTGCAATTGTCAACTTTCCCTTCATGTCGAACGATATTCCAGCAGCTCCAGCCTTTGGTGTTTACATTTCCCAACTTTTAAGATACAGTCGAGCATGATCTTTCAACCAAGATTTCAACGAGCGTCATACGACTCTTGCTCAGAAGTTGTATGATCAAGGTTACAACATTCAAGGCCTCAGTAAAGCTTTCAAAAAGCTTTACGAGTGGTAGACATGGGGAATACATTTCCAAATTTGACGCATCAGCGACAAAGATGATGTCCGATGCAATTCCCTATTTTGACTTCTCCCATAAATACCCGTGTTTATCAGGTGAACAACTGACTTCCCTTTGCATGTGTTTGTGAAGGGTGCCACCGGTGGGGCAGGATACACTCACCTTTTCGCGAACACCTGGTATCATCACTGTTTGATAATGATTTATAAACACACCTCATGATATAGTCAGAATCGTGCAATCGGTATTATCGCTTTATTTATCGTTATTTGGTTCACTAAGGTAACACAAACTGTGAAAAGCAGCACAGCCGTCATGTAACTGGAATGTGTCTGAGTTAAACAACAAGCAAACAAATAAAAGCAACGTTAAACACAACACACTTACCCTGGATACATGATGCATGCATGTAGGTGCATGTGCACTCTTGGTTGATGCAGTGCAGGGTTGTGTTAGGGTCACACCTTGTATGCTGACACTGCATACTTAACTGGCATGATTCGCTCCACACCAAGGCTTAAAGTAGAAAAAAACCATTCAATTACTTGTTGCTAGGATAATACCTATCGCATTATATGGCCGCTTCAAGTGGTCACTGATTTATAAAAGCAGATAAGAGTCGAGAAATTTTCAAATTATTTCCTAAAGGTTTTGTCACTTCATTACTGATACCTCAATGCAAGATTCCGATTTTCAAGTTAGACAATAAATATCATGTTCGACCGTGTAGAGTTTGAATTGATAGTCTACTGTTTAGATGGTAAATTGAGGTTTACTTATCTTTAATAAAATGTGCTTTTAGGTGTAATCAACTGCTTTTCTGCTACTATGGTAGTTTCGCCAAGGGTGGGACGTTGCTCAAAGTATGACAAGCTTCTTTACAGGCCGCCGTCATATACATTGAAGACGGAATATTGCTGAGGTCGTGAAACAACAAAATACTGTTCCCTGACAGCGTTGCTGATGCAGATGACTGTCATACTCACCGACAGCAACTGCTGATACAGCGAGGAATAATATGTACTTCATGTTTTACAGAAACGATTTAATCTGAGCATAGTGACCAGGGACAGGCCTTTTATAATGCACAATGCTTGCACCCAAAAATTATCTTAAGCGCGTTGTCTAAAGCAGGTGACACTTTCCCAATTCCACAAAGTATTTTTTGAACACTTCAGGGGATAGGCCGAGTTTGTTTCTGTGTTGCTAACCTCATCGTTACCCTTACGACAGTATATGCATTTGTTCATTTTGGGATACATGACTGATTATATATTATATAACTGAGCTGCACTGTCGGTCCGATTCGCAATGCAGAGTTGCATCCCTTTTGTGCGCCAGGCACCGATACTCGTCGGTTCGAATATCAAATTCCACCTGATCAAAATTCTTGGTTTGCCAGCACTATACCCGTGCTCGTGGGTTTCACATGTTCAACACCTAGGACTTTGGGCATTCCTCATACATTAAGCTGACACGCCGTGATATAGGGCTTAAATGAAATAATGTTTAATTTATGCACATCCTTGTTATATTAAGAGTGTAATGAGTGAGTGAGTGAGTTAAAATTTAACGACAAATCGGCAATATCGTGACAGTAACTTGTACATTTATAATGAATATATTCAGATTGAATAAAACTTCTCAGCGATGGACAGAATAATACTATCGATACTAGTTAAAAACATTTAAAAAAAGAAATTTAAATTCAACAACACAATACAAATATGGGCCATAGATCGCCAGTAACCAAAGTGACGCAACCATTTTAGGGACCGTGGGGACTTACAATACCTCCGCTACCTGCACGATTCCCCAGCAGGATTTACACTATCAATGTAAAATGACAACTATACTACTGTTAAAATTTTGACATGCATAAAAATACTTTGAATTACGTGGAACTTCCACACCCTCATTGGGGGACAATAATTTTATGCTGCCTCAATCCCCTTTGAGGGTACAGCCACTAACAATCTAAGTTACTAATTAGCACTACCAATTTATAAAACAAACCCGACGTGTACATCAAAATTTAGGAATTAATTCTATTTCTTTTGAAATGCACAATGTTAAATGAGAATTGACATTAATAAAATGGTCCTTGGCTGTTTTTACACTGAAATATTTATCCCTCGTGATTGAAAAATCATTGTCAAGCAGGACATGCTTTATCGTGATAGGGTGCCATTCAAAATAGTTTAGGTTCTTTTTGCGGATTATATTTTCTGTTGAAATGTAGACAATTGTTTTTTTTATTTAGAACATTTAAACCCGTTTTCAAGGGACTACTTGTGAATTTTATTGAGACAGATTTGTAACTGCCTCACTATTGTATGCGTATTTCTACCACGACAAGAAATATTAAAATCATCCACGAAACGTGATCCATCAACTGAATCCCTTAAAACTTTTGAAAGAATGTATTTTAAAACTAAATAATGTGACACACAAAATACTGCCTTGATGGACACCCTGATCCTGATTATAATGATCAGACACGATTGAACCCACTCGGACTTGATGTTGCCTGTTTGTTAAAAACTATGATATTAGATGAGGTAAACGACACCACGAGCCAAAATCATGTAAATTGCCATGCTTCCAGGTGGTATCGTAATCTTTCTAAAGATCAAAGAAAATTGATACTTTGTGTTGTTTATTTACTATAGCATTTTAACAAAGGATTCTCATCATTAAAAAAATGATCAATAGTACTTCTTTTTTCCGGAAACCACATTGGATATTTGTAATAAGACTATTGGTTTCCAAATACCAAAAAAGTAAATTGTTTACCTTTCGTTCCATGGTTTTGCAAACGCAACTGGTTAAAGATAATTAATTTGAAGCATCTGTATGTATGATCCCGGCCAGGTCTTGGTGTGGTGACTACAAGGACATTTTGCCACGAGGAAGAAAATTCCCTGACGTCCATATGTGGTCAAATATACATACAAAACTGTCTCAAGACATGATTCAGGCAAATGCTTCAGTAACTGATGGTGGATATTATCATCACCTGCTGCAGTATCATGAGCTAGCGCAAGAGCAGTATGAAGCTCATGTAATGGCAAACTTCATTATAATCTTCACCGTTATCAAAATATAAATTCGCTCTTTTCTTTCCCGTTGTTTCTGATATATCTTAAACCCAGGGACATAATTTGATGATGTTGAATTTTTGGCTGGAGTTTCGCGCAAGTTTATTTATAATGTCAGATTTATCAGTTATTAATTTTTCAACATCTTAAAGGTGAGATACGGACGATTTTTAACCTTTGCCTTTTATTTTTTTAACCCTTGACATAGGTGTGCGTGAAATAATTTTGGAGACATAGTTTCTCCAAGATTGGCGCTCATTTGTTCATAATCACGTCGTACCTTGGCAATAGTAACAGTAACATTATCAAAGTTATGAACTGTAGGAAGTTTGCGGAAATATTTTCCCGCTTTCTTCCTACACGTTCTTGCTTGTTTGCAATCGTTATTAAACCATGGTTTACGAATATTTTTAGAGGACTTAGGAATTATTTGGTTAGCAATATCATTTAGTTGACCCGAAAACAACTAGATTGAATCTAGTAAATTTCTGAAATTGTCAGGTGTTAGCTTTTCAACACATAATATTCTCAACAAAAGTTTCTGTGACATCAATATTTTAGTGTATTTTTCAAACAAGTAAGGTTTGTTTTTCAATATTGTAGTACATGTATGGAATCAAGTCACAAAAACGCAACTGCTACAGAAAAGCATGCATTCCATGCAAAAGTTGACTTTTATGCAAGCCCCATGCATTTCACTACCCAAGAATGGGTATAAAAACATGTGCGTTAACGGGATTCCATGTGCATCGTGCTGACAACAATCACTCAGAAAAACAACAAAATTATGAATTATTCAACATTACGAAATGCCACGCCTGTCCGCCTGAAGCATGATCGAGTCAACGTCATGTTGCAAGACAATTTAACGTCCACAGAAAAACCATTTGGTTTTTATGGCAACGTTGGCAACAGACGAATGCAGTGAGAGACCAGCCTCGGAGTGGCAGGCCACGCGTAACCAATAATCGACAAGACAACTGGATTCGAACAACACACCTACGAAATCGATTCCAGCTAGCAACAGTGACTGCAAGAAGCATCCCTGGCCTTAGACGAATATCTTCAAAAACCGTACGTCTCAGATGTGCAGGGATTGTCGCTAGAAGACCCGCCAGACGTCCCATTTTGACAGGAGACCACCGTCAAGCACGTCTACAGTGGTGCAGACAGCGTCTACTCTGGACGGCCATGCAGTGGGGACAAGTTCACCTCAGCCACAGCGATGGACGGATTCGAGTGTACTGACGTCGAGGTGAACGTTACATCAATCATTGTGTCATGGAAGAAGATCGGTTCGGGGGCGGCAGCGTTATGGCATGGGATGGGATTACAGCAAGACAGAGGACCCGTTTGATATTGGTAGAGGGATATCTCAATGGACAGCGCTACCGCGACGAGATCATCGGCCCTGTTGTTCTACCGTTTTTCCGTCGTTATGGCCCAGGCATTACCTTCCAACATGACAACGCCCGGCCTCATATTGCTCGACTTGTTCAGGATTCTCTTCAACAAAACAAAGTGAATGTCATCCCCTGGCCGGCTCGCTCCCCTGTCTTTCACCAATCGAGCAGATGTGGGATGAGATGGATCAGCGCCTTCAACGTCAACCACGTGTTAAACAGACACTCCAGGAACTTCGAAACATGCTCCAGCAGATATGGACAGATATCCCACAGGACTTTGTGCGACGCCTGGTCCATTCCATGAGACGAAGATGTGTTGCTTGCATCGCAACCAGAGGTGGACACACACGCTATTGATTTGTAAATTGACATTTTGGCATGCTCATGTTTTTTATGAAATCACGCAATATTCTGAAGCCAGTATTGGGGGCACGGGTGGCCCAGTCGTCTAAGACGCCGCTATTCGCTGTGCAGATTTGCGTACCTTGGACACGCCACAAACCTATGATTGTGTGTTCGAATCCCGATTCGCCCCGATTATGTTTCTAGGTTTGTCAGCACCATACCCATGCTCGTGGGTTTCACCGAAGTGGTAAACGTCTGAGACCTGCATCACTTCGGGCTTTCCTCCCATATTAAGCTGACACGCCGTGATATAACTGGAATACTGTTAAAAGCAGCGTTAAACTCAACTCACTCACTCACTGAAGCCAGTATGGCAATTTAAACCATTTGAACACTTACAGGAGTCTTTCATCTGTTGCAAACCGAAATGTTTCAGATTTGGTAAAAAACATAACTTTGCATTAAATCTTATTCAATGTCACAGGAACTTTTGTTGTTCAGTATATTTCATGCAAGGACCAACTGGCCTTAGTAAAATTCCACCGTGATGAAGTTGGGTCATGATCCGGTTTTACCGCTTTTAGGACAAGGGGAAGTGATCACTAAATGTCCTACAAAATAATGACATAAAAGCTGGGCCAATATTAAAAGGTCTTAAAGGGCTAAGTTTATAAGAAATTTATAACAATATATGACATTTTAAGGAAACTAACGTTTTCACGTCAAGTCTGCGCAATTGCTATTACTTTAAAGTGACAAGTACTCTTTAAGAAACATATGGGCAAAATGTAGAACAACTGTTGTACACTTTTAATGAGGCACTCATACACGAAATGATTGCTTATGGAATGTAATGTTCCTCTATTTTAAATTTTAACCCAATAGAATCAATTTCGTCGGATAAGCGAGACTTGCTTTTGTCTGGCGTTGACGTTTTATGAACTGACGTCCAAAAGAACGCACATCAAGACTTTGAGAGACGTTTGAAGCAAAGCGAGGTTTACGAGGCTGGGGAGGAGTGAGTGAGTGAGTGAGTGAGTGAGTGAGTGAGTGAGTGAGTGAGTGAGTGAGTGAGTTGGGTTTAACGCCGCTTATAACCAGTTATATCACGGCCTGTCAGCTTGATGTGGGAGGAAAGCCCGAAGTGATGCAGGTCTCAGATGTTTACCACTTCGGTGAAACCCACGAGCATGGGTATGGTCCTGACAAACCTAGGAACATAATTTGGGCGAACCATGATTCGAACCAACAATCATAGGTTTGTGGCGTGTCCAAGGGACGCAACTCTGCACAGCGAATCGCGGCGCTTTAGACGACAGGGCCACTCGTGCCCCCAGGTAGAGGAGGATTCACAGGGGCAACCAGCGTTTGCAAATACATGTTTTGGTGACACAAGGTATAGACACAGTCTCTATTCTTACCATTTTACGTCTTTATCAAATGATATTTGATGAGTGAACAAACGTTGACATATGACAACCAATCAGAAATCGCTTACTTGTCATGTGATCGTTTACATCTGCTAAACAAGATAGCGTCGCTGAAATGAAAAAGTACGAGAGGACATTTTTTAGTATATGGTATGGCCCGTTTGGTTACACTGGGTAAAAGAAATGATTTAACACGTTGTACACAATGTTAACGCTTTTGAAGCCGTTATGTCGGCACAGAGTCGTACACACGTTGATTGACATCCAGGAACCAGTACGTGAGTGCATAACTCAACGTTCACACAGAGCAGGAATATTAGAAAAGGGTTTGAATGTACATGTATTAACAAAAAGACCTTTATAAGTTTGTAATATTGCATCCTTTCTGCTTAAAATTGGAAATACTCATCAACGGTTTCTAGGTTTACATGTCTACGTCAGAGGAAAATATGTAAACTGTCAGCCATTGTAAAGGCACCTGTATTTCTGTATTCATAAAATGTAGGACATAGGCCAAATTGTGAATATGTATATATTTTTGAACCCAGTGATATCATCTTTGTTTCATTCTACACTCAACACTATTAAAGCAATACATTTTCGCTTCTGGGTTAACAGTTATGTCATAATCAACGTCCCATATTTTAAGAATACTTGACACACAACTATAATTGATCAACCAAGTCACCAAGTCTGACCACCGATTTATTTAGTCGACTCACACAACCTGCATAGCTTGATCGGGACATATTCTACTCCATACAAGTGTATAAATTCACGATGTACAATTGTCGCTATTATGTTTGCTTGTTGTATAACGGCACACCCAACAATAGTGCAGTTATATATATGACGTTCGGATATTGATTGGTGAATAATGTGTGTCATCAATTGTGACATTTCTGGACCAAATGTATCACAAATCTCAACACATGACATAATATTCAAATAGGATTAATTATATGAAATGATCACTTAAACAGATTAGCAAAATCAAACGTAGGAATTGAACCAAGAAGTTTAACTAACACTTCAGTTATATCGAACATCTGATACCATTCAATAACGGTCAAACAGCCCAATCCATTCCACTGATTTACCCACCTCAACTAGAAATAAAGGGCACCAGTGGAACAACCTCATTTTGCTTCATATATATGTTTAAAGATTAAAAGTGACAAAAATACCCACAAGACTGTATGAAAATAAAGATCCAATAGTTAAGTTTCCCTTTCGAGCAATATTCCATCAACTCTAGGCCTGTACATTTCACAACTTTTGAAATACAATCCAGCGTGCTCTTTCTATGAAGATTTCAAAAGCGTCATAATAATATTACACTTGCTATTTTTTATTGATCAGGGTTACATTCAAGGCCTCTGCAAAGCTTTCAAAAGCGTTTTATGGTAGACACGTGGTGGATATTTATTTGTAAATTACAAAGATAAAGCTTCATGTTTTCAGAGTTCACTGTTTCTCTTGGTCAACATCGTGACAAAACTGACCCAAGTGACCCAATTCCATGACTTCAGGTGTTCCAATCACAACAGAATCGTGATTACAGAGTTGGATCAGTGCTGATAAGAGTTGGAAACAGAGTATATAAGATAGACGTGATACCATGCTTCAAAACAGTACAAACAGTACACCCTGAACTCTCAGCCATGCAGGTTTCCCTCTTTCTCGCCGTTTTCTGTGCCGTCATTGGTGAGTACAGATGAAAGTGAACTCTCATGAATTAACCTTACACAGGCGATTGTTAATACAGAGATATTGCTCAAATTGCATTTTCTTTTAAAATAAACATCATTTAAAGAGCAAAGATACAAAGGGGTAGGATTTGGTGACATTATTGCATACATTGTATGTGGAGTGAAATTCCGTTTGTATTCACCCCATTGTTCATGAGAGAATAATTTGCATTTTAGGTTGGTAAGTATTGTGGTTTGTTGTAGGGGGTGAATAGAGAATACATAAAATATAGTTGAAAAGATTTGGACCCACTTGCACAAAGCGATCTTAGCGCTAAGATGATCGTAACTCCCATACTTTAACAAAGGCTTACAATTGTCGTAGCGCTAAGATCGCTTTGTGCAAGTAGGCCCTGGTATCATAACTATGCTCATGATGTAGTCGTAATCGTACAATCGACTCTGCTTTTGAGAGATTTCCTATGAGTATGGAATGGGTTTTGTCGCTTTAATTATAAACTGATATAGGGGAAATAAGAGTGTTGGTGGTTATTCTCGAACCGAGAGCTTCTCCACCATTAATAAAATAGGAAAAATACGTATCAGCATCTGACATAACATGTTGCCTTTTTAGGGGTTAGACGTGATCTACGCCAAGTCCTACATAGACAGTATACATAGTATCGCCTAGTTCAAATGTAACTTAATTTGAAATTTAATTGAATCATAAGGTTCCAAACAACGAAACATTGTGAGACGTTTTCGATGTGCACTGTTTTCCCTTTCAGCTGTTATCTACAGCGAGACCTGCAGGGATGAGAAAGACTGTGATCACGTGACCTGCGATAGTTCCTCAAAGCTGGGCTGCTCTCATGGAGAATGTACCTGCCTGACTTCCGCCACATCTGGTTCCTGCGCTCAAGGTATGATAACGTTTAGACAGTGTTTACGATAAGTGGCATTTTTTCTCATAGCTGCTTAAGAAACTAATCATGATTCTCGTCTCAATTTCCCCCGAAATGCCAAGTGTATGTTCACATGAGAAACAGTTTTGAAGCATATGCACAGCTCTCAATAACTATTAAGTATGTGATCAAATATAGGAGAAAGGAAGCACCACCTTCTTGGTCTAGTATTAGGGCGTTTGCCCAGAGACCGAAAGGTCGGGGGTTCAATCCCCGACCGCATCATACCAAAAGACGTTAAACACGTTGTTGTTACCCTGCCTGACACTCGGCATTTAGAGGCTAAAACAAGGACTGGTGGTCTCCGGCTCAGTATACTGTGTCTGTGCATGCACGTCGCCAGATAAGTGCAATAATGTTGAACGCTACGTTAAAACTCATTTCACCTCACCTCACCTCAGAAAGCATGTAGAATGAATATAACATAAAACTGAGTATTCTGATTTCTGTGTTGAACTATTGTTATTCCGTATTTTCTTTTATAGTATAACTTACATTTTATCATGAGATGAAAGTACGATTTCCCCTTTTTAGCCACATGCAGCGCCCGTGCCGACTGCGACAGCTGCAAATGTAGAGACAGCCGTGCTTCTCACCACTGCTACGATGGGCACTGTCTCTGTGGACGAGGTGGATTTGGACCTGGCATGTAAGTAACCAGGAAGATTCTACCTTTTGAGAAATAACCAGTAAGGTGTTGTAAATATTGCAAAGCATGGAGAAAAGGAGGTGCCAAGTAATATTAAATTGTGACCTTAAATGGTGCTCAACAACGTTATACATCTGTTAGAAGTCATACCATTCATATATCTTTGGATGAGTGAGTGAGTGAGTTGGGTTTAACGCCGCTTTTAACAGTATTCCAGTTATATCGCGGCGTGTCAGCTTAATGTGGGTGGAAAGCCCGAGTGATGCAGGTCTCAGACGTTTACCACTTCGGTGAAACCCACGAGCACGGTGCTGACAAACCTAGAAACATAATCGGGGCGAACCGGGATACGAACCCACAATCATAGGTTTGTGGCGTTCCCAAGGTACGCAACTCGCACAGCGAATCGCGGCGCCTTAGTCGACTGGGCCACCCGTGCCCCTATCTTTGGATGAAACATGTTGTATAATCTAGAATATTATGCCGATATTAACTCTATGCTTTCCTTATTTCAGTGGCAAATAAACTTTGACGCAGAGGATCAATTGACTATTTATAGTTTTCGCACCATTTTGTACTTATGTGTTCTGATGTGTAATAAAATATACAACAAGTCTCCTTGTCTTCTTTATTCTACCCATGTTTTAGAGATATGTCCAGTTTTACGGAGTCTATTAACTGCTATGATACAGTGGTTCACACAATTCATGTAATGTTTCCATTCTAATATCTAACAGATGGACATCTTGAATATAAAAGCGACAAAACCCTTTCCATAAACACAAGAAATCTCTGCTAAAAGCAGAGTTGTTTGAATGTAAAAATTAATTGTCAAACATTGACATGGATTAGATATGTTGAGTCATGAAGATGTGTTTATGAATCACTATCAAATGGTGATACCGGGTGTTCAGGAAAAGGTGAGTGTATCCTGCCACACCGGTGGCATGTATTGCAAACACATGCAAAGCCAAGTCAATTGTTACCTGAAAAGAAATACGGAATGACATGGTGCGGATCAAAATATGTAATTGCATCTGACGTCAGTTTTGTCACTGATGATTTGGAAATGTCCTTCATTTGTCTACCATAAAACCTTTAGCAAGGCATTGCATCTCTAGTCCCGTTTTCCTACTCTGTTCTAAAAGTTGAAAATGCTCTGGCATTCCAGCTTTACAACGTTTGGCTTGAAAAATGAAAAACATGAAAGCTCATTTTTGCTTTCTCATTCTAATTTGAAGAATACTGTTTCGTATTTCAAACTTTTGAGTGGGATCGCCCTCATGAGTAAAACATTGTTACTCTAGTTTTATGACTTCGTTCATGTCTCAAAATTGGGGTCTCTATATGACTGAAACAATAATGATTTAACTCACTCACCAATTTAAAATAGTAAATGAACCTAAAGTTGTATACCCAAACAGACGTATTGGACTGTGGTTTTGTGTGTCTTTGTTTCATTCCATACTGTGCAATATTTCAACAACAAATTATCGAGTTTGGACAGGACAAAGCAGTTAGTTATATCATAATCAACGTTCCATGCTTTAAGAAATATTGAGTCTGATCACACTAATCATTTAGTCGACTCACACTACCAGCATAGGTTCATCGGGACATTCTCCTATGCCCAACAGTTACGCTACATTACAACACACTTAATAATGGGACACGCTGTGCATTGCACGGCCGAGATACTCTGGTGGGATAGACTAGACACAAAACTCTGTAACACTATATGCACAGCTTTCAGCTCCCTCCACGTCGAGTTAAGCATTGCCTCGTTCCTTGACCACTGCCAATGAGAAGTGACATTATCCAGTTCCACACAGTAGCCACCGTAACCACCATCAGTGGCATCTGGATATACTAGTTCCCTTGTAACTGTTGTCTGAGCTAGATATCTGGAACAATACTTATGTAAGCTACATGACCAAAACTGCAACTGTTTGATACTTGAATCTGACAACACAACATAACTATGCCATGATGGGGATGCAACAAAGTCAATACTCAGAGATCTTGTCATCAGCTGAGAGATTGGACTCATCACAATTTTCATAAATATTATCGGACCAACGACAGAAGCTATGTATTTCATGTTTAGATTGTAGGAACATTGTAATGCACTTCAATACCTTATCCCTTTTTCTGTCAGGAACACTCATGATCATAGATGTTGTATCAAACCTGAAACCTAACCACTCAATTGACTGAGGCGGCAACCAGAGGGACTTTACTACTTTAGGAACGAAACCTGGTCCGAGTAGATCCTGCTTAAAAGCTGCCCCCGACGCGTGTGCCTCGTCCCGTAAAGAACTGACAGGTCTTGCGAACTTTGATTCCCTTGGGATGAGCCTCCGGCTGCAAAACTGGACATTATCTGGGCTGACACGTTGTTTTGGGGACAGTCTTTTTTTTTGGACTGAAGTCACCGCACGTGAAGCATACGACTGCACATACAGCAGCTTACATTAGTATTATAACTGATCTTCAGTCCAGAGCAACATCACACCGTACGACTGCACATACAGCAGCTTACATCAGTATTATAATGGCTCTTCAGTCCAGAGCAACATCACACCGTACGACTGCACATACAGCATCTTATATTAGTATTAAAATGGTTCTTCAGCACAGAGGAACATCACATTGTACGACTACACATACATCAGCTTACATTGTATTATAATGGCTCTGCAGCCTGGCGACAACAATACGCCCGAAAATATAACAAATTTGAATCTGTCCCCACTGTCAGAAATCTGAAACATACAGACAACAGATTAAAACATTGAAAATGCAATACTTTTCAAATAAAGAAATAAAATAATCTGAAAACCGTGCTTGCGAGAATGAACAATTTAAATCTTCACACCACTTAAGAACCCCAGTTTAACGCCACCTACCTGGGGCGGACTACTCACATCAACGCTACACACCACTAGGAGAAAGTAATTTCCTTCTAATTCATCCTTCAAACCAAAGAAATAATATTTATCCTATGCCCAACAGTTACGCAACATGACAACAACACACTTAACAATGGGACACGCTGTGCGTTGCACGGCCGAGAGCTACAAAGAAAGTCAAAGACCATGAGAAAGGGAAACTTTCATTCTATTATTAATACTATCCCTAATATATCCGTCCTTCGCATTCTCACACTTCCATCTTCCATGTCTTTTAAACATACGGTCTGGTATTCCGCTGTTCGCTGCTGCTGTAGCACCACCACTACGTAGACTGTGCTGACCATAACTTTTAATGTTCGTTACAAAGGGAGACAATGCATCTAAGAAAAGTTCCCTCAGTCTAGTGTAAGACATAGGATTGTTGCCTTTTCTTAACACATAACCAGACGCACATTTGCTGAGGTTTCTGAAAACATACTGATCAGAATCAGCCGGAATACATGCAAGTTTTAGATATCGCTCCAAACATTCAACTGGACGCAATTTCGATTGAGTTCTACTGATAACAATCCAGAATCCGTCTCTATATACATCTGTTTTAGACTTTTCAATAAAAACTATCATGTGAGATTCATAAAATATTATATCCGAACGAGAAATATTAATCAGTTCAGAAGATTTTAAGAATCCAGCATAAGCACATCGCTAATATTCTCAAATCAGACAAAGATCCATTTACAATTCTTGAATCGTACACCTCTTAGCGAAATTCACGTTTAGCTGCTTCCAACACATTTTTCACAAGACTATTTTCAGTAGGACTCTCAAGCCCCTCACTACAATGTGCGTGTCTTAAGCTATAGAAGGCTGAAATGACTGGTGACACTGTATCGCTCCTTTGGACAATAGATAAAAGATAAAAAGCACAATGCAGGTGCGAAATAGGTAATACCTTGTTCATACTCATAACAGTCCTCTGTAAGATTTTTTAGAAAAATGCAAATCATCAACAACGCCATCATGACTGAAATACTCAACTGACAGGTCTTGATTCCATTGGGATGAGCCTCCAGCTGCAAAACTGTACATTCTCTGGGCTGACACATTGTTTTGGGGACAGTCTCTTCTGAAGTGACTGAAATCACCGCACGTGAAGCATGCTCCTGTCTTCTGACCTTTGGCACGAAAAGACTGGTTTGTGATTGGTTGAATATTTTGCACAGAAGAGGCAGGAAGAAAGCACCTTGCACGGGCGGGTAAAGGTTGCTGATCGCCCCGATGACCTACTTAGATACGGCGCTTGGCGTGAGCGTTTCTGACGAATATTCTTATCCAGCTAGCAGTTTCTTAACTCTTTAGCGGTCTGACTGAATTCTTCCCTCAACGCCCTGCTGCGGTCATTAAGAGACAATTCAAACTGTGCTTTGTTATTATCTAATTGTTGAAGAATAGCATCAAGTTTAGCGTCGGTATTCATGACTAAAATAATCTGATGACCATGCTTGCACTTTGAGCGAGAATGAACAATTTAAATCTTGACACCCCTTAAGTACCCCAGTTTAACGCCACATAGCGGGGCGGATTACTCACTTACATGTACATCAACGCCACACACCACTAGGAGAAAGTAATTTCCTTCTAATTCATCCTTCAAACGAAAGAAATAATATTTTTACTCCATACTAGTGTATAAATTCACGATGAATAATTGACGGTATTATTGCATAAAGGGGCACCCAGCAATATTCCAGTATTATATATCACGATCGGATGTAAATAATCGATTCCGGACCAGACAATGGTGATTGACATCACAAAAATCGATCCACGGAATATTGGGAAACGATGACATGCAATCAGCCAAGTCACCGAGCCTGACCTCCCGATCCATTTAATCACCTCTTATGACACGTAGATGTTTCTGGGACCTAAGTGTTTCTGGAAATCCCACGCGTCAGATTGCCTCTAAATAGAATAGAGAATAAAGTGTGTGATCAACTGCGACAATTCTGGACCAAATGTATCACAAATGTCAACACATGACATAACATCCAAACAGGATTAATACGAAAAGGTCACTTATGAAGATTATTATAATAATTAATTCATTAGATATGTTAAACATGATTCTAATATACGGGGCTGGTCAAAAAGTGTGAAACCTGACAAACAAAGCCAACAATTATGAAAGTGCTTTTTTTATAACATACACCTTACATACCATATGTCAGGAAGGAGTCTTCTGAAGCCACCCTAAAAAACACATTCACAGCTGGTCTTCGTTGTCGTCATAGCGCTTTCCACAAAGGTGTTGTTTCAGTTAAGGAAACAGGTAGAAATCACTTGGTGCAAGATCTGGCGAGTATGGCGGGTGAGGAAGCTCTTTGAACCCGCATTGTCTCAATGTCGAGAGGTGTGAGAAGAGGCATTCTCAAGAAGTAGTAGAACTCCAGCAGTCAGCATTTCTCGCCGCTTTTCTTTGATAGAATCTCTCAGGCAATGACGCATTTCAGCATATTGGACACCGGTAATCTTCTTTTGACCTTCTTAGTAATCAAACAAGGATCACACCCTTTGCATCGCAGAATACATTGCCCATACCTTTCTTAACTGATCTTGAAGACTTCAATTTCTTTGGTGCCGGAGAAGTGGAGTAGTGCCATTCCATGGATTGACGTTTTGACTCGGGATCATAGTGGTAGACCCATGTGTCATCACCCGTTACTAATATCTTTTGGAATTTGACGAATTCCTTTTCAATTAGCTCTAAATATTTTCTGGTAATGTCAGTTTCTTTAGAATTTATAAACTTTGGCACCCAAAGAGCAGATATCTTATTCATCTGTAAATGTTCATAAATAATAGGTCCAATGGATCCATCGCTTAGACCTGTGTTTTCCTCAAGTTCAGCAAAGGTAATACGTCTATCTGACAGTATAAGTTTGTCTCTCTCCTTGATTGAATCATCATTGATGGAAATTGAGGGACGTCCAGATCTTGGGTCATCATCAAGGCTTCTTCTCCCAGCCTAAAACATAGCTACCCAACGTTTAACAGTGTAATAGCGAGGGCACTCATCCCATACGCTTGTGATGTGCGGTCATGAATATTTTGAAGAGTACTGTTATCTAAATCAAAACCTTGATGACTGCTCGTTCTTGTTCTTTTCCATTTCTGTGTCTATTTGGACCTATATCACGTTCAATTGGCTGTCACTTTTATACAAATGGCCTCAACAGACCATATCCACTTGCAATGAACAACTCATACAATGTACTACATTGACTAGTTCACTTTCTTATGGCCCACAGTTAAAACTGTGTCAGGTTTAGAACTTTTTGACCAGCCTTCGCATATGAAAATGATTTATAGCCACTTTGAAAGTTAGATGACAAATGAGAACACACGATATAGAGAACTGTATTGATGAAACACTTCATTCTTGATCATCTAAACGTTTTAGTTCGGGGCATTTTGTCAAAAATGAAAGCAAATGTCTTCTGAAGTTAACTGGGAACAACAATATGTGAATGCTGGATTTCATGACAGATAACTTCTTTGTGAAATGTGGGGATAAGATATGATGGCATAAAGTAGGCATCCCCACATCTACCAATTGTGCTCTTCCCCTCATTGTTGATTTGTTTCTCTTTGAGCTTTTGCAGAATTCCTGCTCGGCTTAGCAATATAAAAACAGAGGAATTTAACCAAGAAGTTTAACATATGCTTCAGGAATATCGAAGATCTGATACAGTTCAATAATGGTCAAAGAGCCACATCCCTTCTACTGATTTTGCCACCTGTACTAGAAATAAAAAGTACCAGTGAAACAGTCTCATCTGTTTCATATGTAGATTTAAAGTGACCAAAAACTATCCGCAAGACTGTATGACAAGAGGGATCCAATAGTCAACTTTCCCCTTCTGTCGAGCAATATTCCATCAACTCCAGCCCAGATGGACAATTGACTTGCCTGTGTATGAGATATGTGACGGGTGCCACCGTTGGTGAAGGATACGCTCAACCTTTTCGAACAGCGGATATCATCACTTTTTCATGGTGATTCAAAGACACATGCTCATGATATAGTCGGAATCGTACAATCGTACTTCTTTAGTCTAATATTTGTTCATAATTTAATTCTTGCCAATCTTGTCTTTATGTCTTCCGTGTCCTAGTCACAAATTTGTTTAAATTTCAGTGGAGGAAAAGAACATTCACTTTATACTTACCGCCGCGTTTTGTTAACTATGAAGAAGAACAAAACATTGTGATTGATTTGTGTTTTGCGTAACCACCGGGTTTTAAAGAAATATAACAGGTTTGGAGTAGGTTAAATGTTGAAAATGTCTGACAAATATGGCATCATGATATATGCGAGTGGGAGAGCTACTGTTTGGTGATCAAATTTAATTCTTAGTGTTGTTTCTACTAAGATGGGTTTTTGATAATAAGAGCTCTCCTGGAAAGATATTCACCAGTTTACAATATCAGCAAAGACAGAAACTTAAAACAAGTTGCTGTCAGCATCGACATTCAAATATTTTGAATTATTTTCTGCATTAATAGCCAGGAAATATAAACGTGAACGCTAGAGAATACTCACTTTCTATTATCCCACTAAACAGATACCACTGGGTGTAAAAAGCAAACTAGTGGAATATTTTGATAAAAATGGATCACTGAAATCATGGATGAATCCAGGTGTTCGCGAAAAGGACAAGCACGTCCTGCCCTATCAGTAGCAGCCGCCACAATTTGCAAAAAAGTATGTATTTGTTGCCTGACACTGCACAGCAATTCCCCTGTCATGCAAGGCGTCATGTAAACAAACCAGACTATCAAGTAAGGTCAGAAATCCAGTCACACGATAGAGCATTTACTGATTTTTTAAAGCTAAAAACAATATGTTAATATATTGTTGAAAGTTCTTGAATAAAATTCAAAAACAGGAAGCAACAATTTCATGTACGCTCTAACATGGACTGAAATATATTATTTATGTTATTATACGCCAAGGATGTCATGTACAACATATTGGACAAAGGGAGTGCTTGAGAGACAGAATGGGCGTCCATAAACAGATAAAGGACCCCATGCAAGGTTCATCCCCTTAAGTGCTCGACAAATGCGCAGCAGGAAAAGAAATAGAATTTAAGTTATACCCTTTCTGTAAAATGAATACTGCTGATGCCCAGCAGTGTAAAGAAAAAAAAGTGTTTTCATTAAAAAGTTGTGCCCATCTTTAAATAAGTAGCGCATGGTATATGAACTATATTTGTATTTATTGTGAATGTTACCACTGTCATTGTAAAGCCGTGGTGTTTTAACTGTAATCACTTCTCCCTGAAGATACAATTGAAAGTGAGGTGAAATGGGGTTTTACGTCGCGTCCAAGATTATTGCACTTATATAGCGACGTGCATGTACGCGTGTGTGTATATATTTATAGTGCTAGCTCACTGAGATACCATGCCGCAGTTTAACATGAATATCCCACTCAGACACAGTATACTGACTCCGAGCCGACCAGTTCTTGTTCTAGCCCATTAATGCCGAGCGCAGGATAGGGCAACAACAAGTACCATCTTTTAACGACTTTTAGTATGACGCGGCCGGGAATCGAACTCCGGACCTTCGGGCGGACGCTCTACCACTTGACCACGGAGGCGGTCAGATAAAATTGAAACATGTAGAACAATTCGTGTCATTATTGCGTTACTTTCTTTTATGTATTTCTTATAGATAAAATCGTGTTGTCTATATATTTGTAGGATCATGAACATGACTAGATAGCTATCTGGGTCATCAGATCCCAACAAATGAACCTTTTATCTACATTTCATGACATAACCGCGCACGGGAACATACCTCCTGCGTGCACCTGCTGTGCGCAGAATTACAACATCGTGACTGGCTGACAGGATTGGTGTTGGTATCATTTGTAACAGAAAGTATATAAGAGGATCAACCTAATGAAGACTTTACTTTGAAAGCTTTTCGCTTAACTCCAGACATGAAAGTAACACTGGTTCTCTTCATTGTCAGCACCATTATTGGTGAGTTGAAGGTACTGACGGCTTTAATAGTTTAGTTAGTGTCTACGTTAGCCGATGAGATTTGTTATGTATATGTATTTTTTATAATGATAATAGTTCATATTATTCAAAGATAATATTATTAATTTGCATTGCGCCTTTTTCCATGCTGGTTATCAATGCGTTCTATTATGACTCCGGGAAATGAATCCGTGTGCACTCATTTCAGCTCCCTGGGGAATATATAACCTGATCTGCCTATGAGGCACTAGAAGACTAATTGTCACATAACCACCTCACCGAAAGGGGAACCCAATCACTGCTGAGTGAACAGAGGCATGTTTCGAACAAAGGCACTAGCCTTTGGAAAACACCACATGTACTACTTGGGCTACAGTGTTGGGCAGGTCCAAGAAACTCTTAGGAAACAAGGCTGCCAAACACGCTCAGCCATCCAATTGCTTTCTTCCACAAACGGTGCTTAAAGCCTTGACCTGTGACCTCCAAACAGGATCACGTGCCCCAACTTCTAATGAGATATTGTTTCTTTCGTTCAGCTGTGATCGCCAGCGAGCCATGCAGGGATGACAACGACTGTATTCACACGACATGTGATAGTACCGGAAGGCTTGCCTGCTCTCATGGCACATGTACCTGTCTGGTTGCAGCCAATAGCTGCATCACAGGTAAGTCAATTTACAAAATAGTGACCATAATAACTGCAGGCAGCAAATTTCATATGTGAACGTTTTATTTAGGCATCTCGAAATGTTCTCCTACAAGAAAAGGTGGTGACTATAAGTAATAAACAAGTTGGGTTTCACGCCGCTGGTATAATTTTTAGACAAATGTAGTACGAACGACAAATATGATACAGAACAAAGATGATTACCATTTTGTTGAAACCATTGGCAATACAAAAAACCCAATCATAGCGAATCTGTGATTCAAACCCACTACTAACACAGCGTCAGCAAAACCCTGGCACAAAACTGCAAATAAGACATGCCCTTTAAATACAAGCCTGCATCAAATGAATGATTGAATCTAGTTCAAACCTCTGACAAATGTTTTTGTTCTGTGTTGTTAAGAAGGAGGTTTATATTTCAGAAACTTGCAGCGACCGCCCTGACTGCGACAGCTGCATCTGCAGAGACACCCATGACGAACGCCACTGCTTCGACGGCCACTGCCAATGTGGACGTGGTGCACATGTCGGCCCTGGTGGACCTGGCGTGTAAGTAACTATAGTTACAGACGGAGGTTGTCGGGTATAGTTTTGGTTGCTACACTTGAATCAGTTTTACGTTTCATTGACAGAAAGTTGATGCATTTGTTTGCTTTTTATGCTTGTTTGGTTTTATGTCAGGGCCAAATCTCTAAATTTAGCCCGAATGTGATTTGGGACGTTAATGCTTTGATGGTGTTGGTTCAGAATGTTGGTGAAACACAATATTAGGAATATGATTTTAGTCGTGCATTTGTTTGTAAAACATACACAGTCGTCTTTGTATGGCATGCATATTTGTCTCATCTCATTTCAGTGGTAATACTTAAATCATTCGACATATAGTAACACTGTATCAGTCCTGTTTGTTTGTTTGTTGTTTAACGCCGCACTCAGCAATATTCCAGCTATACGACGGCGGTTTATAGCAGTCCTATGCTATGTGTTTGGATATATGCTAAATAATGTAAATGTAAAACGTCGACGTTTAGCAATCAGTGTCTATCATCTACCTAAACAGATTTCATTGGGCGTAAAAGGCAAAATTGCAGTGAAAATTATATGAATGGATCACTGAAAATCAGTGATGACACCAGGGGTTCGTTCCGCAAAGCGATCGCCATCCACATCCCTATTATAGTTCTTACTCTATATTCAATTTCTTACTAAATATTCAAGTATGAAAATGCCACTTTTCACTTACCTTTTTAATTTCAGAGGTAAATAAATCCTGAAAGGAGGAAAACCCATGGAAATTATTCCTACATTGTTGGATACATACATGTACACATGTAAAATAAATCTACAACTACCATTTACTACCGTTTGTTTTGATGCTGAATATGTTTACTCTTATTGAATTGATGCGTTACCTTCTTATACTAAATAGTATGGAGAAAATCCTGTGGTTTTCCGTGTTTTCCTCGTCAGATCAAGATACAATGTTTGGATCTGGATTGACTAGATCTACGTGACGTCGCTTTTCACTATAGTCTAGCTACAGTCGCGAGACTCTTATGGACTACATGAATTTGGTGGACAGGCATGGTGGCTTAGTTGATTGATCAACCGATGATCTGTCTGCTTCATACTCGACACATGCCCCAATGGTAAACCTTCGATTGGTTGGTTGGTTTGTTGTTTAACGCCGCACTCAGCATTATTCTAGCTGTATGACGGCGGTCTGTAAACAATCGAGTCTGGACAAGACAATCCAGTGATTAACATCATGAGCATCGATTCACGTATTTCGGATCGATGACCTGCATCAACCAAGTCCCGTTAGTCGCCTTTTACAACAAGCATAGTCACCTTTTATGGCAAGCATGGTTTACTGAAGACCTGTTCTACCCCGGAATCTTCACGGGACTGTAAACCTCATTGACAACATTGCTGGGATTGTTTTCATAAACCTTGGCGTTTCGAAAATATAGGAAATAAAAGCGACAGAGGACAATTCCTTAATCAATGGAAATCTCTATTTAAAGTTTCCAACTAAATCAAAGGCATGGTTTGCTGAAGACCTGTTCTACCCCGGAATCTTCACGGGACTGTAAACCTCAGTGACAACATTGCTGGGATTGTTTTCATAATCCTTGGCGTTTCGAAAATATAGTAAATAAAAGCGACAGAGGACAATTCCTTAATCAATGGAAATCTCTATTTAAAGTTTCCAACTGAATCAAAAGCATGTGTCTACGAGTGATGATAGTGCAGCCGTTTCGTGAAAAATTGTGTACTTTGTGATGAAAACATGAAACTTCGTACAGTCGTAGGTTATGACATTCCAAATAGTTAAAGATATGGGGCCAACCCCAAAATCGAACATGGCCGCCTTGGAGTGAGTGAGTGAGTGAGTGAGTTAGTGAGTGAGTGAGCTTTTAACATTATTCCAGTTATATCACGGCGTGTCACCTTAATGTGGGAGGAAAGCCCGAAGTGATGCAGGTCTCAGACGTTTACCACTTCGGTGAAACCCACGAGCACGGGTATGGTGCTGACAACCCTTGAAACATCATCGGGGCGAACCGGGATTCGAACCCACAATCATAGGTTTCTGGCGTGCCCAAGGGACGCAACTCTGCAAAGCGAAGCGCTGGGCCTTAGGCGACTGGGCCACCCGTGCCCCCTGGCCGCCTTGGAGGAATTAAATTCTTGTGTATCTCCCATTAACGTGACACACAACCTAAATATATCATGACGAAATATCATTGCACATAAGTACATGACTGTATCATAATAGACTATTTATCGTGATTTAGGAAATCTGAAGTGTGAAAAAATATGCATTTCTTTCTTCTTCGGCATATCTTCATAACTTACTTCACTGAAGCTAATTTAGTAACCAAAATGTTATAAGGGTATGGTCAACAACAGAATATTCAAATAACAACATTTGGATATATTGAAATATGTTGTACATGGCTAATGTTTTGGTTGGTTTCGCCACCACATTTGCAAAATGGTGTACAAATCAACTGTGCCATTTACACCTTGTTCTGCACGCCCTTGACAACTCCACCTCAGAAGCGTGTAGTCCATAAAAGCTCATAGCCATGTTCTACTGATCTTACCCATCCCCGCTCAGTTGGTGCGGGAAGGTCTGTTTCGGTCTCAACTGATGAAGTGTAGACCAGCAGGTAGAACACTGGCAAAACGAACCCGTATTACCTTACTCATCAACAAGAATGGCAAAATAATCTGCCACAGGAGGAGAGATACTCACTTGTCATGGAGGGGAAGCGCAGAGGCCCTTCACTGCTTGGAAAGTTCAAGAAGAGGATTGGAGATATCGTTCTAAAAAAGAAATTGTTTTGCAACAAAAGACGACTAGCTCTGAAAAGACAACATCATCAGATATATCAGTGTGAACAGAAGTTAAAATCTAACGTGTTCCACTGTGGCCTCCTTTTCTTTATGCTCTTGCACAAGCCTCATAAAGTTATGTCTTCATATTCAGGTTAGCCAAACAATCTTGTGGCAATATTTTTATGTCACGCATTTATTATGTGTGTATGTGTAAAATAAGTTATGTAACTTGTTGACTCATCATGCCATTGTTCACAGGAATCTGAATTTGTATGTTTCTTCTTATGTCAACATCCAATTTTGTTCAAATCGTTATGATTCGATTATTATTTCTGTGTAAAAATACCCCAAAAAATAATTCACAAACATTTTAATCTCAAGAATGACAAGACTAAGAAAGCTGAAACTTTGTTTGTTTGAATATGGCAACAATATTTGTGTGTGGTTTAACGCCACTCTCAGCAATATTCCAGCTATGTGAAGGAGGTCTTTGAAATAATCGAGTCTGGATCGACATCATGTTCATCAATAACCGCCATTAGGATACAACATGCATAAACCAAATCACCGATTCTGACCACCATATCCCGTTAGTCGCCGCTTACGACAAGCATAGGTTGCTGAAGACCAATTTCTAACCCGAGTCGTAATGGGTCATGGATACAAGAAGTTTCAAATCATCACTAAAGTCATGTAAAGTCATAACTGGTCTAGACGCAGAAGACTTTCTCTTTTCTTTTTCTGACACTCAGCATCAAAATAAGATCAAATAAATACAACAAATAAATAACGTTTAAGCTGACAAAAATTATGTACAAAATTCTTGTCACAAGTGCAGTTACTTATTTCTTATTTATCATTTTGTCCTCATTATTTAAACAGGAAATATTTGGATATCAATGGTGACAAAAACTTTGGTTAAGGGGCCATGTTGACATTTTAAACTGTTGACTACAAATCCAGGTGAGCTACAGTGCTGTGGCACTCATTTTTTATAACCGGATACAATTAAGTAAATAATAATTAGATACTTGAGCCCACCTGACTGAAGTCAAGTGAGGTTATGTCGCAGCGCATTGTCCGTCTTTCCGATTGTCCGTTGGTCTGTAACGTTCACATTCTCGACATTCGCCTCTATACACCTTTGGCGCTAGAACTTTCAATGAATGATATCAGTTGTGGTAGACGTGTTGAATCTCTTATGTTTACTCATGTAAATAATCATTTCGGGGTAAAATGAAAATTATATATGCTGCAAGTATGTCATGTGCGGAATAACATATACGTTTTGGGCATATATGTTTTTATCTTTGATCTATCTATGACATTTGACGTTCATGTACCCCCGTTGTTTCAAGTAATAGTAATAAGTACATTAAAAATTCCATTCACAAATTGAATGCTCACTGCGCTCCATTATTATTACCTCGGTAATGGATCAATGTGCCCTCCTTCCTCGGTGTCTGTTCTTAAAGTTCTAAGTTTATGAAGCTGTAATTTTGGCCGTCGTCAGTTAATGAGTGAGTGAGTATATTTTACGCCGCTTTTAGCAATATTCCAGCAATATCACGGCGGGGGACACCAGAAATGGGCTTCACACATTGTACCCATGTCAGGAATCGAGCCCGGGTCTCCGACGTGACGAGCGAACGCTTTAACCACTAGGCTACCCGACCGCCCATCAGTTAATGAACATGCTGTGAGGATGTCTGTTCAGTAGAGACTTCTTTTATTTCTTTTGATTGTACTTGGTTTTGCCCTTGAATGATATGACCTTTCTGATCTAATGTAATATTCCGTAACATTTCAGGTGAATGTCAGGGCATTGTGTTTTATCATCCAAAACTGGCTCCCACGAGAGATATCGCTTGGGTGAGATCAAGCGATATCTACGCTGTAGATATCGCTACAATGAAATTGCATCACAATGCTTTGCCGACCATGGTAACAATGACGTCACAATCAAATGACATCACTAATGTAACGTCACTAATGGCTCTGCTACTGAAGCTGTTAGCAGTACTTTTTACACTGAAGACACTGCTAATTACTGTCTACAAATTGAAAAAGTTGGAAAAATGATGTTGGATGGTAAATAAAATCTCACCCTCGTGTCTTTTGATATCAAATATATCAACACTCGTTGATAAAAATGGAAAAACTTTTTTCCACTTTTATCAACTCGTGTTGATATAATTTATTTGATATCAAAAGACACTCTGGTGAGATTCTCTATGTGTTTGTCTTACTTTACCATCTTCGGTGTTACTGAATACTCCCCGGTATAGGAACCTGCATGAAGGTCACTGATAGTCTGAACACCACTTTACAAGACCGTCACAGGCAAGAGACAGGACACCTTCAGGACTGAGTGTTGCACTAAAGTAGTCATTACGCGAAAGTCATCTCCCACCACTAATGGTGGATCTACATGCAGTTATGAAATCATACATTCGCTGGATCAGTGTGCCTGTCTGTTGAGATTATGGCTGATGTCACAGCAGAGTTCAGTCGAACAGACAAGGAGAGTGAATTAATCAGTGAATATTACATTTTTTACGCAACAGTCAGACCTGTTTCTTCATTTTAGGGAAAGCAGTTCAAATAAATTGATAGAAACGTCACAGATATTCATATTCCTGAAGCTCCAGCCCTTGGTATCTACATTTCACAACTTTTGAGGTACAATCGCACATGTTGTTTCTACAAAGATACCAATAAACTTCATACGACTCTTGCTCAGAAATGTTTTGATCAAGGCTACAACATTCAAGGCCTTAATTAGGCTTTCGAAAACGTTTTATTGTAGACATGTGGAGGACATTTCCAAATGTGACGCTTCATTAACAAAAGTCATGCAATTTTGACTTGTACCATTTCTCGTTTTTTGTTTAAGAGAAACAATTGAATTACCTTTGCATGTGTTTTTGATGGGTGCCACCGGTGGGGCAGGATACGCTGCCCTTTTTGCCAACACCCGGTATCATCACTATTTGATACTGGTTCATAAACCCATGCTCATGATATAGTCGGAATCGTACTATCGACTCTGATTTGAGCAATGATTTTTTATTGCTTATCTTTTTTTGCGAACACCTGGTGTCATCATCGATTTTCAGTGATCCATTCATATAGCTTTTACCGATTTTTTCCCTTAAACACAGTGGAATCTGTTTCGGTGGATGATCAAGACTGGTTATTCCTTGGCGTTGATAATTTATATTTATGATTATGGAAAGAGTTTTGTTGCTTTTATTGGCAAGGTTTAGTTTTACACCACTCGTCACTATTATGACGTCACACTGCTCATTCTGGTGCAGAAAATGACCTTACAGTTGGATGCAGAAAATTCATGCTCGCTGCGGCCCTAAAACTTCCTACTCTTAGTCAATTACCCATCGTTTTTTTCAGGTCAAAATGTATTTTCACGCATACTTTAAATATTGTGGTATTTGAAACTTATAACTGTACATGTGATTAATTTTAAATGCATTCTGACAATGACTGAGAAAGAAGTACCTTATTCTAAATATTTGCTTTGGGGTGAAGTGGTCGTCAAATCGGTTGTTTCAATCAGAGGCGATCATTTTATACCTCTCATTAACTTATCAGAATAGAGTAATTTCCAAAGTCATGGTAGAATTGGTGTTCAATGCCGCATTCATCAACATTCCAGTCTGTGACGGCGCTCAATACATGTTGAAGGTCAACCTATGTTTTTCTCGGCTATGACTTTATGGGCCTACCTTTTTGTTTAAGCTTTACGTGTATGTTTGTGTATGTGTTTATTGTTTAACCCAGTAATCGATCATTGGGGTATCACAATGAAACATCAGACCATTGTTTTTTTCTTTATTTGATGCGTACATGTATGTGTATAACAATAACCTAAAATGTTTGGTAGATTGTTGTTTTGTTCCGGGATTTATTTGCCACTGAAATAAAATAAAAAAGAGTTAGTACCAAACGAATTTAAGTAACTTTCAGAAAAGCTAGGTTAATCATTAAATAACGTTCGTTTCACAGAAATTTACAGATCTCAATTCTACATCGGCCTTCCTCAATATTGAACTGACACGAAGTTATATTCTTGAAATACTCGTAAACTTCAACTCTCTCATAGACTTGCTCAATCTAGAGTTTTATCACCCTTCTCTTGATGAAGAACTAATATAAAGGCATTCCTTATCCTTACGTCCACAGAGGCAGTGCCAATCGTAGCAGTGGTGTTCAAGCTTCAGTTCAAGCTTCAAAATTATACAATATGTTTCATCCAAAGACGTATGGATGTAACAGATGTATTACGTTGTTGATCACCATCTAAAGTCACGATTTAATAAAACACCTTACCGGTTATTTCTCTTAGGGTAGAATCGTCCTGGTTACTTACATGCCAGGTCCAAATCCACGTCCACAGAGACAGTGCCCATCGTAGCAGTGGTGTGACGCACGGCTGTCTCTACATCTGCAGCCGTCGCAGTCGGCACGGACTGTGCAATTGGCTGTAAAGTCAATTTCCTTCATTCAATGTTAGGTATATTGACTCAGTATCTGTGTGTTTGAAGATTTGGAGAAATGTATTTTTATTAGAGATACGTTGAAATAGCGTCTTTGAGTTTGGATGAAAATACAGGTATATTTGAAGGATACTACTTCATATGCTTTGATCATGTGGTTCAGATGAACCGCCCATACTTCTAATGCCTCTCGGTCACGGGCCCTTGCGTCGTTACTTAAATATATCTTGATCTCTTAATATTACACGAGTTCCAGAAATACACTATACCGTTATTTCTTTACACAAGACTACACACTCCGTATGACAGTGCTCTATGTCTATCGATCCCAAATTAACTCCCAAGTCTTTTTGGCTATTACATAATATCGATAGCAGACCCAGTGGACACTTTAAAACTCAAACACAAATGTCCATCACTCCCGCTCAAAATTGGGGTTTGTCAGAAAGAAGCTCTCTGATTAGTGGATATTGTGTGATAGTCGTTTATATATTTTGGGGCAATTCAGTTTGTAAAACTTCATCTGCCTAGCCTGAAAGTCTGACTGCTAAACAGCACTAGTTCATTGCTAGATTGGTGTAAGTGAACAGTTTGGCCAAGAAGTACTGAACGGTCCTTGAGTTATGACCAGGAAACAAAACGTGACGGGTTGGGGACGGATGTCGGACATAATCTAATTTTCCCACTTTCAGATCACTTTCGGGGATAATTAAAACAGGTCACAAAACTACTACTACTACTACTAGTACTACTACTACTACTACTACTACTACTACTACTACTACTAGACAAGCCTAACTTGAGCCCAGGAACCGACTTTAGTTTGAGGAGTGCGACTGTGGCTTGCCATATCAGCATCTGTTCAGCATACAGAGTGTTAGCCGTCGAAATAAATATCAGTTTTGTTGATGAACAGACCTTGTGAGCAGGAACCAGACGAGACTGCACCGATGACAAACAGTCATTAATGTGTTAATCTTGTCAATTTGATAACAAAAACATGATATAACCCATAATAAGAAACGAGTTCTCGAAAAATGGTCAATACCTTGAGCGCCACTTATCGTAAACACTGTCTAAACGTTATCATACCTTGAGCACAGGAACCAGATGTGGCGGAAGTCAGGCAGGTACATTCTCCATGAGAGCAGCCCAGCTTTGAGGAACTATCACAGGTCAGGTGATCACAGTCTTTCTCATCCCTGCAGGTCTCGCTGTAGATAACAGCTGAAAGAAAAACAGTGTCCAGTGAAATCGTTTTTCAAGGTTTGCTTCGTTTTGAACTTTATGATTCAATGTGCTGTGGATCACAGCTGACAAAAAATGGACACCAAAAACGGGTTTCAAAAGTCTTTCATTTACTTGTTTTTAACTATTTATATTTTCATTTAGTTTTAACATCTTCGGTTTAACTTAATACTCCTTTTACGGAATCCTAGGTCCTTGTACTGGTTTGCGAGTTATGGTCTGAACATTACTCACCAACAACGGCACACGCAAGGGCAACAGACACGGCAAACTTCATGACTGAGTGGTTCACTTAAGTTGTTTTCAGAGGTGAAACACTCGTTTGCTTTTTATATGGCTTCAGTATCAGCACCTATCCTTTTTGAGAAAGTCACGATTGTTTAATCTCTTAATGAGTAGGTCAACTACCTGCAGTTATGAATTCCAGACCTCGCTGGTTTGGTCTGGGTGTTGAGATAACGGTTAAAAATTTAGACACCGAAGTTCATGTTTGAGGTTAATCTTTAAGAAGGAATCTGACCTGTTATACTCAGTATTCACGGTGGATGGGTGGGTGGCAGAGGGGGCTATTCTAGTAAAATGAAAGTGAGATGACCTTAAATGAGGTTTAACGTCGCGTTCAAGATTACTGCACTCTTATAGCGACGTGCATGCAGCAACATATGCGACAAGTGACAACTTATACATCGGCGTATTGTCTCCATTGTTAGGTATGGTGACGTTGAATACAATTGTTTAACTATACATTCCCGTTGTGTTTTGTTTCAGTCAATTTCACTCATTGAGTGATAACTCGACCCTCAACAGAGATATTACTTTAGATGAAATACGCTCAGCTATCTCGCGACTGAAGCGTAATAAATCCTCAGGCCTTGACTTAATTGAAAATGATTATTGGATTGATTCAATTGATATTCTGGGTGACCTTTACGTTTCGTTTTTTAATTTGATTTTATCCACTGGTGTTATCCCTGACTCTTGGTTGACGGGAGTGATTCGCCCAATATATAAGAAAAAAGGTGACTCTCTTGACCCGAACTCTTACAGGCCCATTACCATTCTGAGCTGTTTAGGAAAGTTATTCACTTGTCTTTTGAATTCCAGATTAAATAGTTACTAACAATCAAATGAAATTCTTAGTTCATCACAGATTGGCTTTCGAGAAAATATGTCAACACTTGATAATATATTCATCTTAAATATGCTAGATCAGTATTTCAAAAAATCAAAACGAAAACTTTTTTGTGCTTTTATCGATTTCACAAAAGCGTTCGACAGTATTTGGAGAGTAGGCCTCAAGATGTTATCCCATAGAGGGGAGATTCCTCAAGTTAGTGAAAAACATGTACAGTAATATAAAATCTTGCGTTATGGTTGATAATAAATTTCTAACTTCTTTTATAGTTTTTCCGGGGTTCGACAAGGACAAAATCTCTCTCCATTATTATTTTCGATTTTTCTCAATGATTTAGATGTATATCTTGAGAGCAAAGTTTGTGGGGGCGTTGACATCAATTGTGTTCATGATGATTATGTGTATATGTGTATTAAATTCTTTATTTTGTTGTACGCAGATGATGCGATACTTTTAGGTGAATCCCAGAAAGATCTCCAAAATTCTCTTGATGTGTTCAAAAAATACTGCGATGTGTGGAAACTCAATGTTAACATTGCCAAAACTTACATTATTATATTTGGAGGCGTAGGTAAAAAATCTAAATTATCTTTTCAATTTGATTCTAAACCAATTGAAATTGTAGATAATTATACGTATCTAGGTATCAACTTTCATCGCAATAGGAGATTTAATACCGCAATAAACGATTTACTGTCCAGCTCTAAAAAGGCCATGTTTGCACTCCTGAAAAAATCAAGAAACCTCAATCCAGCACTTGATACTGTTATCCAATTGTTTGATATCTTAATACTACCTATAGGCTTGTATGGATGTGAAATATGGGGTTGTGAAAATGTTATAAACATTGAAAATTTTCACCTTAAATTTCTAAAGTTTGCTACTGGGTTGCGATCAACTCCTAACTTTATGGTTTACGGTGAACTTGGACGTTTTCCTGTGAACATTACAATTGCTAAAAGAATGATCTCATTTTGGTATAATTTAGAAACCATATTTTCTCCTTTCAAGTTGTCATCACGCATCCTTCAACTGTTCAAATTAGATCACACCCTCATTATTAGTAATGTATGGATATCTCACATAAAAAGTATTTTAAACAGTTGTGGCTTGACCTATGTATTTGATAATCCTGGTTGCGTTTGTAAACAGTGGCTTGTCTCTATGGTAGAAACAGTATTTAAAGATCATTTTATACAACAATGGAGGGATGATATAGATAAAAGTTCAAAAGGTAATTACTATAAATTGTTCAAAGATCTACCGTCGTTTGTGTTATGTTAGTTATTCCTTCAAAATCAGGACGGACGCAGGAGTGTGTTTGAGACACGCTTATTCGTGAGGGCTACATCATGACAACTGTGGTTGTCTCCCTTTATGCATACCACTACACACACACCCCTTCCAGGAGAAAGCAAGTTAACAATACTGTTAACTTTCAACTGTGCCTTGACAATGAAACATTATAATGCATATAAACAAAACAATCAAGATTCACTCACATAACATTGTGAACACAGCTTTAGCATACCCATGACCTCAGGGTTACAGAATAATAAATCTCTCAACCATACACAATGAATACTGACTCACTTGTCAAACTTTAAATGAGAGAAAGTCTTAGTATCTATCTGGCTTTCTTGAGATCCTGCCAGATCGTGTTATGTAAACTGAGGAGTCATTTGTTTGTTTCAGACATGGATGAGGATTTGGTTCAGGTGAGTGTTGTTTTTCAGGCACATTCGGAACTTGCTTTTCAGGAACATTTGGTAACAAGTAAATGTCACGTCTATTCCGCCTATAGGTTCCATCGTCAGTCTTTACGAGGTAAGACCGAGGGCTTAGCTGTTTGAGCACAGTACCTGTTTCTTTCCTGTCTGGTACCCATGCATTACCCCCCTTTGCAAAACAGGAAGCGCACAGCATGGCGACGATTGAAGTTATATTCCTGCTTTTTCTGTTGATGTTTCTCAAAGTTTACAAACTTTTGTTTCACAGGTGGATGAACTTCAAGTTTCTTTTCATGATTGGCAGTTTTGTGTGCAGTTTCCTTGACATCAGCAGTTCAACTGGGCTGTAACCACAACTGAGTGGGGTTGATCGGTAGCTGAGAAGAGCTGAATACGGATCTTCTGCTGAATGTTACAGTCTTTATAGTGCGCACAGCGCGTTCAGCTACTCCATTCCCAGATAAATGTCCAGAACTGCTGGTAACATGAGAGAAACCATAGTCTCGACTGAAGTTGTCAAACTCTGAAGAACTGTTCTGAGGACCGTTGTCAGAAACTAGAATCTCTGGCACACCATGTCTTGCAAAGATACTTTTAAGCGAGTGGATAACTTCTTTTGAAGATGAACTTGACAGTCGGACAATTTCTATGAAACGGGAGTAATAGTCCACCACAAGAACATACTGGTTCTTTTTAAACTCAAAGAGATCTGAGGCAACTTTTTGCCAAGGTCTTTCAGGAGTTTCAGAAGTTATCAATGGTTCATGGTGGTTGTCCATTTTCTTACAGCATACATGACACTTTGACACAAATTCAGCGATCTGTTTGCTTAAATTTGGCCACCAAACACATTGCTTTGCACGTTCACGAGTCTTTGTGATGCCTTGATGTCAATCATGAAGCTTTTCCAGGATGGTTGGCCTTAGTGTTTCAAAAATCACAAGCTTTTCACCACAGAGCAAGAGATCATCTTGAATGGTAAGTTCAGCTTGATAAAGCCAATAGTGTTTAGCAATGCCTTTGATCATGTGTTTTTCAGGCCATCCTTCCAGACAATATCGAGTGATCTCCTTGCAGATGTCATCCTCTTTCTGATGAAGTCTGATTTCTTCCAGTCTCCGATCTGAAGCTGGAAAAGAGTGGAGAATGTGTTCAACATACACTTGTCCATCTGCTTCAAGAGTCTTGTCTGAACTAGACTGAGATGCTACTTGAGCTCGAGATAGAGCATCAGCTGTATAGAGATCACAACCAAGCACATGTTCAACGGTATAGGAGAACCTCATTAGTCTCATCCTGAATCTTTGGATCCTTGGAGGGAGTTGATCAAGATCCTTCAGACCTAGCAGAGGAACGAGAGGTTTGTGATCTGTTTCGAGAAGAAAGTCTATACCAACAAGAAAGTCCTGAAATCGTTCACACGCCCAAGTCAGCGCCAACGCTTCTTTTTCTATCTGCGCATAGCGTGATTCGGTTTCAGAGAGGGACCTTGATGCATATATGACTGGTCTCCAGCCACTTGTGGTTTTCTGAGTGAGGACTGCACCAAGACCAAACGAAGATGCATCAGCTGTAACCTTGGTTGGTAAGTTCGGATCGAAGAGTGCTAGCACTGGACTGCTACTGAGGGCTTGCTTGATCCGAGAGAATGATTCTTGTTGAGGCTTATCCCATGTCCAGACAGATTTGTTGTTGAGAAAACCTCTGAGTGGCTTTGTCATATCAGCTAGATTGACGACAAACTTTCCAAGTTGATTGACCATTCCAAGAAAGCGCCTGACATCGCCTACATTCTTAGGTTCTGGCATGTCTTTGATTGCTGAGACTTTGTCCTCACTGACTTCGAATCCCTTGGCACTCACAGTTTGTCCTAGGAACTGGATCTGTGACTTTCCAAATTCACACTTATTCTGGTTGAGTGTTAGCTTCACGAAAAGCTGTCAGAGTGTTCTTTAAATGTTTATCACGCTCCTCTCCAGAAGCATCATATATTATCACATCATCCATGATGCCAGCTGTTCCATCCAAACCATCAAGAGTTTTCATCACTTGCTTCTGGTAGTATTCTGGAGCGGAAGTTATTCCGAATGGGAGTCTTTTATAGCAATATCTCCCGAAAGGAGTCATGAAGGTTGTCAACAGTGCGGATCTCTCAGTCGGCTTCACTTGATGAAATCCTGAGTTAGCGTCTATCTTTGAAAAGATCTTGGCACCAGCTAACTGACCTAGTGTGTGATCAACTGTCGGAAACATGTGACGTTCCCGCTGAACAGACTGATTCAAACGACGCAAGTCCACACATATCCTGACATCCCCTCGAGGCTTAGGCACTACTACCATAGGAGCACACCAGTCTGTAGGCACATCGACTGTGGTGATGACACCCAATTCTTCAAATTTCTGCAGACTTTCCTTGACCTTAGGGAGAACTGGAGTTGGAACACGCCTTGGTGTGGTGACTGCGTAAGGTATGGCACCTTCACGTAGTTTGATGTTGTACTCGCCCTTCATTTCACCTAGACCTCGGAAGATTTCTGGGAACTGAGACTTCACCTCTTCAGTTGTGATACTCCTACAAAACTTCACTAGACCCAGCTGTTCACTTGCATTGCAGCTGAGAAGTGAGTGTGTCTTTCCACAGAGAACATAAACCTTGTCCTCTAAGGTGTTATCTCTCCACTCGAGCTTGACACTGAAGTAACCATGCAAGAACCTAGAGTTCACTCTGGATTCCATGAAGGATCCTCTTGGTTTGCATTAGAGGTTTGTCGGGGAAGTACTTGTTATATAGTTGTTCAGATACAACGTTCACGTTAGCACCTGTATCCACTTTGATTGTGACCTTTCTTTTGTCCATGAGTATATCGACAAAGTGGTTTTCTCTTCGGTTTGAACTGGTACCATCAACCGAACCCAAGAACAGTGATTCTAGACTTTCAGATGCATCACTAGAGTAGGTGACGTCATCATCTACAGTTCTGACGTAACTATGAGACCTGCACACTGATGAGTAGTGTCCACGCTTCTTGCACGAATTGCAGATAGCATTCCTAGCTGGACAGGCTCTTCTATCATGTGCGTCTTTGCCCCAATACGAACAGCTGTCGTTTCGTTGCCTATCATTCCGGTTAGGAGCCTGGCGAGCATGACTAGGAGGTTGACGAGAGGGCTTATCTCTACTGCTTGCCTTTGACTTGTGACCTTGATAATGGCCTGTAGTCTTCTTCTTGAGAAAGCCAACAGCAGCAGGAGTTTCTTCTTGTAAAGATTTAGCATGTAGCTCACTCATTTCAGCAGTTCGACAAATATCAAGGGCTTTCTCCAACGTTAGATCATGTTCTCTAAGATGTCTAGATCGAACTTCATCACTTATAATCCCTAGCACAATCCGGTCTTTAACGAGTGAATCATGTAACTGACCAAATTCACAAGTTGCACTTTTGTTTCTAATATCAGTGTAGAAAATATCAAATTTCTCTCCTGGAGCCTGGTTTCGACTTCCAAACACAAATCTTTCATATGTAATGTTCTTTCTTGGATTACAATAATCCGTGAATTTCTGCAGAAGAACTCCGACTGATTCATGATCTGTCTCGTTTTCAAATTCAAAAGTATTATACACTTGTCTGGCTTCTTTTCCAATAACATGTAGAAATGTATTAGCTTGAATTTTCTCAGGTTTCTTATCCAATCCGCTGGCAATTGAATAAATTTCAAATTCTTGTTTAAATGTTCTGAAGTTTTCAGCAATATTTCCTGTCAATTCAAGTTCACAAGGTGGTTTCAAATTATTCATTATAAATCAAAACAGCACAAGTTAACAGTCTATAAAATATGCCTGGTGAGAGAGCACTTTAAAGAGACCGCCAGACGACGAGTGAGACAAGTTGAAAACAATGTTGGAAGTCTAGCGAGAAAAGCGTGCAAAACGTGAGCCAGTGAAGCCTTGCGCCAGGACGATGACTGCATGCGAGAGAGGCGATCCACATAAAGCAAACTCCAGGACGATTGTTCACGTAGTATTATGTACTGTTAAATACTTGAGTGTGCTGAAGGACGATGATTGCCAAGCCACTTGAAATATTGAAACAGTTCGTTTTGAGTTCCAAATAAAGTTTTTGACATAGAACTTTCGAGTACCTTTTTGGTATGATATCCGTTAGGTCCTGTTTTGACACCATCCCACTTCTGACACCATGTTATGTTAGTTATTCCTTCAAAATCAGGACGGACGCAGGAGTGTGTTTGAGACACGTTTATTCGTGAGGGCTACATCATGACAACTGTGGTTGTCTCCCTTTGTGCATACCACTACAGTTTTAAAAATACCTCCTGCTACCTGATTATTTCTCTCGACCTATTATGTCATTTCGGACATCGAATCATTATTTACCTGTAGAGACAGGCCGCTGGAAAAATATACCCAGAATCAATAGAAATTGTAACCTATGTAGCTCACCGGCGATAGCCGACGAGTTATATTATTTATTAAAATGCTACTTTTTTGATACCATGAGATCACATTATTTTCCAATTTATCTTTGTAAATGGCCGAATCTCGCAAAGTTCAAAGTTTTGTTTACCTCAAATAATTGCTTAATCGTGAAAAATATCTTCAGATTTATAAGAATTATTAATAATGCTGTTAGAAGATGAGTACAACACTATAATCTACAACTTACCAAGTGATCACTACAATTTATTGTTTATGTTAAAACTTTATATGTATTGTTCCTGTACCACCTATGGTGGTTTGTTGGAATAAAACATTGATTGATTGATTGATTGATTGACTGATTGAGAGAGCAATCCAAGCGCACGATAACAAGCTGTCAACCAGGTCAGAGAGCCTGACACTTTAACCGCCTCATACGACCTGCAAAGAGTAAATTAAATGCTTGAAATATTCTGTCAAGCACAAAGTACAGAAATATCATTACGTGTCTTTGTATATGAAACAGTTAGAGATGAGACTCCCACATAACACATGTCTTAATAAAAAACAACTAATTTCACAATTAATAATTCAGTGTGGTTACTTAATACTACTAATACTCCTCATCTCGTTAAATTTATGTTTAGTCCATAATAGTAGAGTAAGTGAGTGAGTTGGGTTTAAAGCCGCTTTTAACAGTATTCCAGTTATATCACGGCGTGTCAGCTTAATGTAGGAGGAAAGCCAGAAGTCATGCAGGTCTCAGACGTTTACCACTTCGGTGAAACCCACGAGCATGGGTATGGCGCTGACAAACCTAGAAACATAATCGGGGCGAACCGGGATTCGAACCCACAATTACAGGTTTCTGGCATGTCCAAGGACGACTGGGCCACACGTGCCCCCTAATAGTAGGGTGAGCTTTTGGAAATCAGAACCTGAATACGCGAAAAGGTGGAGTCGTTTCCCTCTTGTTGTGTTCAAATGGTGGTCGCAGCGGTTAAACTTCATTGATATCACGCTATTACCTGACTTGCCTTCACTTCGTTGGGCCAATATGTACGAAAGAGCTCCATGTTGACGTTTGGAGTGAAATCGTACGGGAATACATACATAAAGGATAAAGAAATGATAATTTACCATCTGATGTGTAGTTAACCCACACATACATTATTACTCAAATGAGCACTGATTTAATGACTATCTTAACATTATCACATGTAGGTACGTATAATGTATCAACATTCGGAAACATTATAAAGTGATATTACTGTGTTAAGTACATATTCTTACTTCACCACATTGCCATCTATCTTCCTCTTGGCAAGTTCAAAGTCTATATTGGCCTGGGAGGTTGTAAGGTGAGGTGAGGTGAAGTTTGGTTAAACGTCGCATCCAAGATTATTGCACTTATATAGCGAAATGCATGCACGTGTATGTGTGTGTGTGTGGCTGCTTGTACTTGTCAGGACTGATGCCGATTTATAGTGCTAGCACACTGAGATACCATGTCGCAGTTTTAACATGAATACCCAACTCAGACACAGTATACTGACTCCGAGCCGACCAGTCCTTGTTTTAACCCCTTAATGCCGAGCGCCAGACAGGGTAACAACAAGTACCATCTTTAAACGTCTTTTGGTATGTCGCGGCCGGGGATCGAACCCAGGACCTTCCGCTCTCCGGGCGGACGCTCTACCACTAGGCCACGGAGGCGGTCTGGGAGGTTGTAGGTATATGTACCACGTACGTCATAATTACGTGTTGACGATTACGTATTACGCTAAAACATGAGCGTATCCTTCAACGCCGTTGACATCCGTCACAAACAAATGCAAAGCCATGTCAACAGTTCACTTGAGGGGCGGTCGGGTAGCCTAGTGGTTAGAGCGTTCGCTCGTCACGCCGAAGACCCGGTTTCGAATCCCGACATGGGTACAATCTGTGAAGCCCATTTCTGGTGTCCCCCGCCGTGATATTGCTGGAATATTGCTAAAAGCGGCGTAAAACCAATCTCAATTTCACTCACAATCACTTGAAAAAAAACCTCCACGTCCCCGCAATTAAACATTTTGAAGGCATTACTGAGGCCTTGAACGTTGTAACAGTGAACGAACAACCTTTGGGAAAGAGTCACATGACGTTCTTTGAAATCTTCGTAGAACGATCATATCCTCGATTGCACCTCAATTGTTGTGAAATGAAAACATCAAAGGCTGGAGCTGAAGGAACAGTGCTCGAGAAAGAGGTAAAGTTGACTTTTTGAAAATTGAAGTCATCCCTCTTGAGAGTTTATTTTGTCACTCAGAATCGTTATTCATAGATCTGAATATGAAGCAGATGAAATTAAATCGAAGACATTGTGAAAAATGTCACTTAAAATGAGAAAGTAGTCAACAATACTACTTACTGGATGGGATATGAATGTATAATTTGCAGGCGAATCTTCTTTTGAGAAAGCAATTTTCCCAGTGTTGTAATACTCTTTCGAAGTAAGCTAAATATGTATTGTTAAAAAAAACACTGTCACCCGCCAGACCAACGTCCGAGATTATCGAATCGTTTGGCGTCACTATGAAATAGGCCATCAGCTGAAATACATTTTTCAATAGTTGGTTTGCATTTAAACACATATTTTAAATCAAGCAAACGTTTCGATTTAAGGCCATGTATATTCTAGGAACACGTGTCAAGTTCATCATTGTACTTGGGTGTTGATCAGTTGATTCTGATGACTCCATGAGGCCACGGCAACTGTTCTGCTTCCGTCTAGTGTTACACTTGGATGATGATGAACTGGTAGTCAGTTGGCCACCAGCGGAAAAGAGGCTTTGTTACGACGTAAATTGTAATAAAAAGGTAAATTGTAATACTTGCAGCAAATTGTAATAATTTTGACGTAAATTGTAATAACAACGTAAATTGTAATAAAATTTGACGTAAATTGTAATACGCAAATTGTAATAAAAATTGACGTAAATTGTAATAATCTAAACTTGTGGTAAAATGTAATAACTTTTTACGTAAATTGTAATAACCTTATAAGTTTAGTGCCAAAGGCGTTAAATGACTAGAACCTATCCTTGTCAGAGTTGGTACAGGGTTTATCGTACAATTGTCATTAAAGTATGGGTGTGGGGGAGGATTGAGGTCGTTATCGTGAATTGTTGTATAATTATATGTATATATAAACGCATTGGAATTTCATTTCTATGGTTGTCCAGAAGAGGATTAATTACTAGAATGAACTTAGTTTTCTTATTTATTTGAGAAATACTCTGTGTGTTTTGTATTATATTTTGACGAAGAATTCAAATACATCAAATGAGTGACAAATCTCCTGTGCAATGTCAAATGAAAAAAAACAGTCGTCAGCAAATGCAGCATAGATTTCCCATGCATGGGAAAGGAGAATACTTAATACATAACATTATATCCAATGTTTTTATTAATATCAAAAGAGGGGCGTGGATATTTTTTACCTACATTGCATATACTATTAGATATTGTGTATTCTCGATCTCTGTGAACTTCTCACAGATAAAGAAATAATAATAAATAAATGCAAACCATGTTAACTTATGCAATATTTGTAGCAATATATGATTAACATATGGATAATTAATATAGCCTAAAATATTTCCTTTCATAACAAGAAGTATATTTAATGAAATAAATGAATAAATGTAACTGTCTGGATTCCTTTCATATGTCATGAAGAACTAACAACAACTTACTAACAACTTTTGCTGGGATAATAACTCCTTGCCCCAACAACAAAAACAGAATCCATCATGATAACGGCACGAAATCATAATTCAAAGCATACAAAAATAATATCCGGTATCTTCGGGCATGTCTTGTTGAGTTTCAAAGAGCATCAGAATGTATAATAAAATTTGTTGCAATCAATTATTGCTGAAATATATTTGTTTTGATCAAAATTGAAAGGATGGAAAATCTATAATGAAAAGGGTTTTGTCACTAACGTAAATATTCTCTTTGACCTTATACGAAGAGTACTCTAAGATCATTAAACTCAACAGTCGTTGATTGATTGCGCCAAGCAACCTTGATGCCAAATTTGGTACCTCACGTATAATGCGGTACATAATTTTCGAAACAGATAATTACGTTTTTCATAAGTTATCACTAATTTGTGACATATATACGGACAAAAATTACCTCAGAGGATAATCTTCTCTGGGGGTTTAAGAGGATTTAAATAATTCCAGCTAACATCAAGCACTGTAATACAATATTGAAGTTATAGTATACCATCTTAACATTCCAATGAAAAGAATAGTGACTAACTAAGAAACCAAATTATATTTATCTCCGATACTATGCCCTCATCAGTATACACACACACACACACACACATACATACACACATACATACAAACACATACACACATAGGTATGTATGTATGTGTGTGTTTGTGTATGTGTTTATGCATGTATGTATGTATGTATGTATGTATGTATGTATGTATGTATGTATGTATGTATGTATGTATGTATGTATGTATGCATGTATGTATGCCAGTAAATACGACCTCTATATGTCATTGGTATCAGATCTATGACTGCACTTCTACATATAGTTCCAAGTGAAAGATGAGTGACACTACTTTGTGAGAGGTCCCACAAAAATGCTGATATGAGCAATTAAAGGTTATGCAAAATGTAACAAATGAACAAAGTAAGATATTTTAAAAGATAAAATAGAAACACAAACCTGTAGATATACGAATTAGAATGTAGCAAATACATTAGATAAACGTATCTTCTACGTAGACAAAAGTATGTCCAACAAAGACAAAAGTATATTCTTCGTAGATAATACGTTTTTCATTTTTTATCACTAATTTGAGACGGACAATAATCCCCTGAAAGCATAACTTCCTCTGGGGGTTTAAGAGGATTAAAGTAATTCCAACAAACAACAAGCACTGTAATGAAATTACAACATACTTTGTTAAATTCTGATGAAAAGACTAGTAACTATCTAAGAAACCTCAGATTGGGCCTCATCAGCATAGACACACAAACACAAACACACACACACACGCACGCACGCACGCACGCACACGCACACATATACATTCACACATACACACACACACACAGATACAGACACAAACACGTGTTGCACACACTACATACCCATACAAAAACACCCCCACACAAACACTATATGTTTGTATACATGTACGTATGTACGTGTGTGTGTGTGTGTGTGTGTGTGTGTGTGTGTGTGTGTGTGTGTGTGTGTGTGTGTGTGTGTGTGTGTGTGTGTGCGCGCATGTAGGTGTGTATGTAATGACAGTAAATGTGAGCTCTATGTCATTGGTATCACATATATGACTGCACTTCTACATACTCTAGATGACAGTATCATGTACGTAGATGTAAGTATGTAAGTGGACGATAGTATCTAGATGGCATACTATCATCTACGTAGAAGATACTATCATATACGTAGATGAAAGTATCTTCTACGTAGATGAGAGTATCTTCTACGCAGATGATAGTATTTTCTACGCAGATGGTTGTATCTTCTACGTAGATGATAGTATTTTCTACCCAGATGGTTGTATCTTCTACGTAGATGATAGCATGCCACAAACATCACATCACTTCCAATATGTCTTTCACTATGTTGATACCACCCTTTAATGACGATTGTACGATAAAGCCTATACCAACCATCCCTAACTTAACAGTTTAGTACGTTTGTCATCATACACAGTATTTCTCGAATTGTACATGTGAAACACAAGCTCAACTGACAAAGATCATGTCTAGTCAATTGACGTCTTGGACACTACGGTAGTAAGGTTATTACAATTTACGTAAGAATTTATTACATTTTACCGCAAGTAGAGATTATTACAATTTACGTCAATTTTTATTACAATTTGCGTATTACAATTTACGTCAAATATTATTACAATTTACGTTGTTATTACAATTTACGTCAAAATTCTTACAATTTGCTGCAAGTATTACAATTTACCTTTTTATTACAATCTACGTCGTAACAGGCTTAGTTTAGATTTTCGTTCCCACATTTTCCTGTATACCTTAAACCTTTTCTATTGCATAAAGGAGGTATCTGTACACAATTGTCATTGGGTAGTACGCTTGGAAGTGTGTGCAGGAATTTTCAGGGGGTCGAAATTGCATAAAATGAAGGAAAAATGCATAATTTGACAAAATTGGCTGTAACATTTTTATTAAGTCATTAAACTATCCAAATTATGTCTTTGATTACAGATAATATGTTCGGTAATCTGCATTTGGCAAACATTTTGTTTCATTTAACTGTTACTCTTATTCTCAGTGGAAACATTGGTAAAAATCATGGGTTTTTTTTACTTCATTTTCACATCTTGTGAGTAGGTAAAACACTAATTCCATTAAATTGTGACAATAAAACCACTATAACTGGGTATTAAAATCTGCCTTAACCATTGTACTATCCTACACAAAAAACAAAATGAAAATATATTACATACGGGTTGAGATATTGTATACAATGTTACTCCACCCCCCAAAAAACAATTTTGACGAAAATTGCATATTGAGATATGGTGGTAGATGATGTTGCTGTAGTGGATGAGTGGGATAATTGAAACAATGCTTAAAAACACCAAACTAGTAAATTCATAAAGAAAAATGATGTTTTAAATTTTTCTGAGTGCATTTATGGTGGCCATCCCGAATTTCAAGATGGCCGCCTTTTTTACCTGTTTTTAAAATCAAGATCTTATATTGTTCTTCAACATGGTCATGTAATATATCATATGAAAGCCTTTTACATTGTCTTGTCAATGATGTACATTATTCACTGACCCCCAACAATGAAAAAAGGAAATATTGAAATCTAATTTCTCTCGCGACTTCAACCCATAACCAAATTTAGATTTAAATTAAAATGGACATATTTTCACTCAAAACTGTAGTTGTACTGCACTTTAGTTTTTCAACATGGTCATGTAATATATCATATGAAAGCTTTTTTACATTGTCTTTCAATGATGTACCTTATTCACTGACTTCTGTGGTAATCGTATGATGTTCTTGGCGCAGCTACACCTGGATGAGGACAATCTGCCTGTTGTGCATTTACAGGTGATCAGTTCTAGACACAGTGCTGGCATTCGTTCCTGGGTCATTGGGATGGGTTCTATGACATCCTCAGTAGATGACCACCTATACTCTTCTGGTGGTGGAATGTCAGCCTTTCCTTTGTGTGCAAAACACCAAGTGATGCACTGGTGCTGACATCTGAGTAGAGGTTGTGTGGTGGGAGTTCTTTTAGGTCTCCAACTCTGTGGAACATGTCGGCTGTAAGTGTATTAATGCTAGTTGCAGTCGATGCTGCATGTTGAAGACACTAGTTTCTTCTGTTGGTTGCTACAAATCTGGTTGTGCGATAAATATATTACAGGTCGACTTCTTGCCATAACCACTGAACTGGCTTGTTGTGTAACAACCACGACCGCATGGAATGCTGGTAGAGTTGCTACAACATCTGGAGTGAGAGATTGATGTACATCATCAACTTGTATGAATAGAGGGTCCTTTGCAGTACCTGCACCCATCTATATCTGAGCAGAAAACCGATGTTTATGATGTATCAACGGTACAAACACATCAGTGTCTCGGTTGTGAATGACAATGTGATCGTATACATTGCAGGAGGCATCCATGACATTGATGATCATTCGTGTATCTGCCTCTTCATGTGTTTATAGTAGATTTGGTATCGCTGCAGATTGATCTAAGGAAGATATTACATCATCATGGTATGAATTGAGGTGACAAGCTTTTGTCAGAGTTCATTGACAATCGATTGGCGGATAATGCTAAGAGTATTCATGACAAAATATCAGAAAATATGTCCAACAGTACATGCTCCGCACTGTACACAATGCAGGTATCAAAGAAGTCAACGCAAACCAATACCTTTAAGCAAGGAAGAAATCTTCTTCAGAGGGTTGCTGAGTGCCACCCACAGTGGAAGAGTAGTAAACGTACCACATCTTCTAACACATGAGCTCTCCCAGACCCCACCTTCCCTGGCAACAACAGATGGCCTACTTTGTACAACAAAGCTCCACTTTCACATTTGCTTGCAGATTGTGATGCTACCATCAACTGATGACACAACATGCATTGTTATTTCTGGCAATGCTCTTGTACAGGCTATAGGCAAACCAAGCAAAGCTAGGACCTTTGGAGATTTGGCTGATGTTTTCAATTGGAATGTGCTGAAGAACTTCAGTGAAACTTGTACTTAAGTCTCGGACAAAAAGAGGTGATCGATCAAAGAAAATTTGAAGAATAATAGATAAATGAGACATCCTTCTGCTGACTTCATTGTCCAGTTTTATTGAAATGAACAAGCAAAATTTGATACAATTCTTGACCACAGAATTGCACACAAAGGCACAGCATCTCCATCAAAATAATCAAATCATCATCATTGAAGGTGGATTAAGCAGCCCAGATACAGCAGTATCTTCCATAGATCTATCTGAAGCAATGCCAAATCTACTGTCAACACATAAAGAGGCAGATACACGAATGGTGACCAATGTCATGGATGCCTCCTGCAATGGATACGACCACAGTGTCATTCACAGCCGAGACACTGATGTGTTAGTACAGTTGAAACATAAACATCTGTTTTCTGCTCAGATATGAATGGGTGCATATCAGTTGATGATGTACATCATTCTCTCATTCTCTCAGATGTTGTAGCAGCTCTACCATCATTCCATGCGGTCACAGGTTGTGGACCTGGAACATATTTATCGCACAACCATGTTTGTTGCATTCAACAGAATAAACTGGTGCCTTCAACATGAAAGAGACAGACTCACTTGTCATCAAAGTGTACAATCCAGCATCGACTGCAACTAGCATTAATACACTTACAGCTGACATGTTCCACAGAGTTGGAGACCTAGAGGAACTCCCACCACACAACCTCTACTCAGATGTCAACACATGTGCATCACGTGGTGTTCCGCACACAAAGGAAAAACTGACATTCCACCACCAGAAGGGTATAGGTGGACGTCTACAGACGATGTCATACAATCCATCCCAATGACCCAGGAATGAATGCCAGCACTGTGTCTAGAATTGCTCACCTGTAAATGCACGACAGGTAGATGCTCCAACATCATAGGATGTTCCCTTGAAATGCAGTTCTGCTATGTCATGCCTAAACAGAAACAACTTACCTACCTCTCCAGATGAGACGGACTCTGACGGTGACTAGAGATGACATTTCACATTTTAGTTTTAATACTTCATAATACTACAAGTATTCTCATGTTTGTTTCTTCACTCAAATTATAAACTAGTGAAATGCTCAGACAAAAGTGCAGTATATCTACAATTTTGAGTGAAAATATGTCCATTTGAATTTAAATCTAAATTTGGTTATGGGTTGAAGTCGTGAGAGAAATTAGCTTTCAATATTTCCTTTTTTCATTGTTGGGGATCAATTTACCACAGGAGTCAGTGAATAATGTACATCATTGAAAAGACAATGTGAAAAGCTTTCATATGATATATTACGTGACCATGTTGAAGAACAATATAAGATCTTGATTTTGAAAACAGGTCAAAATGGCGGCCATCTTGAAATTCAAGATGGCCACCATAACTGCTCACAGAAAAACTTGAAACATCATTTTTCTTTATGAATTTCATAGTTTGGTGTTTTTAAGCATTGTTGCAATTATCCCACTCATCCACTACAGCAACATCATCTACCACCATATCTCAATATGCAATTTTCGTCAAAATTGTTTTTTTGGGGGTGAGGTAACATTGTATACAATATCTCAACCCGTATGTAATATATTTTCATTTTGTTTTTTGTGTAGGGTAGTACAAAGGTTAAGGCAGATTTTAATACCCAGTTATAGTGGTTTTATTGTCACAATTCAATGGAATTAGTGGTTTACCTACTCACAAGATGTGAAAATGAAGTAAAAAAACATGATTTTTACCAATGTTTCCACTGAGAATAAGAGTAACAGTTAAATGAAACAAAATGTTTGCCGAATTCAGATTACCGAACATATTACCTGTTATCAAAGACATAATTTGGATAGTTTAATGCCTTAATAAAAATGTTACAGCCAATTTTGTCAAATTATGCATTTTTCCTTCAATTTATGCAATTTTGACCCTCTGAAAATTCCTGCACACACTTCCAAGCTTACTACCCAATGACAATTGTGTACATATACCTCCTTTATGCAATAGAAAAGGTTTAAGGTATACAGGAAAATGTGGGAACGAAAATCTTGTTTTTCACCCTTGGCCAACTGACTATGGGGGTTGTTTAGTTACGTCGTTGGCCCACCTTGCGTCATCTTTAAAAGTCCAGTTTCCACCCTTCCCGAGCTAGGCTGGAATTCCTTACCGTATACCCACCTGCCATACAATTGTATTGATTTATCTTCATATGCCAACTACATAGATATAAAGCAGATAGATAGATATGTCGAGTGTGGTGGACGTTTTATCTTATATACCTTTGGTTTTTTTCGTATCGTAAGTGTCCTAGTTTTCGTGACCTTATGGACATTCCTCGCAGATCCTGTCCATGCCGAGCAAGAGGTCTGTCTTGTTGAGATTAGGGCTAAGGTGAAATGGAGTTTAACGTCGTGAGCAATGCCTTTACTAGTTCGGACTTATAGTACTTGCCCACTGAGATAAAAGGCTGTCCTTCAGTTCAGAGTTATCAAGTAGACGTATTTGTATCTGAATTGGGCAAAATTTTACGTTATTTAGAGAACCTGTAATTTTGTCTTATATACTTATGCTTCTAAACAATTTTGACTTCTTTTTGTATTGGATGAATTAGTCGAAAGAATACTAGTTTTCAGCAATGTGGGGTCCAGATTGAAACGGATGTGATTCACCTTCCTCCATTAAGTTTCCTTCCGAAATTAACAGATAATCATGTTGCTTGCGCATATTTTCTCACCGCTGTTCCCCCGTGTGCATTACAGGATAGCCCGCGAAGAACCGGGGTATAATACGAGTAGGTCTTCAGCAACCCATGCTTGCCGTAAAAGGAGACTATGCGTGTCGTAAGAGGCGACTAACGGGATCGGATGGTCAGACTCGCTGACTTGGTTCACCTTTTCGCGTACACTTGGTATCATCACTGGTTGGTAGTGTTAGTAGATATTTTTATGATTATGGAAATGGTTTTCGTCGCTTTTATTAGTTTCCCGACCACGACACACACACACACACGCGGGCACGCACGCACGCACGCACGCACGCACGCACGCACACACACTTCTCTTTTACTATACTCCCTCTGAAAGTGTCAGCTATGAAAATCAACAATGACAGAGAGTACAGCGCCCTACATTTTATTCATGTGATAGTAAAACCGTTTACATATTTAGAACATGAAAACAGTCGTGATGAAGCTATCTCTGCCAGTCTATTAATAGAACGATAACCTAGTAATGGTTCTGTACTTCACTTCAACCTTGTTTTCTAGTTCTACGTTAATGTTGACTTTGACTCTTAACCTTGACGTATATAATGAACAGATCTAGTCTTTTAGATTCTACACCGGAACAGCTGGTCTTGTGTCATTCTTGTCATTTTTACCTGTCATGTGTAGGAACACTGGCGTATGTCTTGATGGAGATTCTGTAATTTTAATAGCCCATCCCCTCCATTAGATGCACATGGGAAAAGAACACTTCATGTTTTATGTAAGTACGTACGGAATTTGCGATACCTTTAACGTCAACATGCTTCCCTGGCCGATTTCTACCAAAATACGTTGAAAGATGGAACGTGTTATTTCGCTGCCTAAGAGCATACTGGCTCTGAGTCATCACAATGAGTTTGAGTGAGGGGATCCCGTTAAACGAGTGAATGGTATCTAAGTAGGTTAGCATTATAAAAACTGCAAAATTATACGTCCTCACTATAGCTGGTACAAGCAGTCACACATACATACGTGCATGCACGTCACTATATGAATGAAATAACCTTGAACCCCATATCACCTCACCACCGTTAAAGTCAAACGTGGTTGTGTTTTGTGATTTCCGTTCGTCCATTTAGTTCAATATTGGCTCTTTTCTCCATTCCCCACATGCGTATATATCTAGAGTAACAATCTAATGAAATGTTGTTGTTTTAATTGATACTTTATCTTTATCTATACTGGATATATAAGTAAATTCCCCCGGGATCAAAGGAATAAAACAAGGTTAACGGTGTCGTATTGTATGCCAGTGTAACCTATTGTCAAACATTGTTGCAATTGTATTACATTGTCTCAATTATGATTCAGTACAAATTCATTGACAATGGTTAGTTGTCATGAATGTAGTACTAGCTAATGTAAGCAGTGGTATGGAAGTTACTATATTTAGATGCTTTTGGAGACATGTCTAATCTAGGAACTTTTGCAGGCTAGACAATTCCAACACTGTTTAGAACCTTCTGGTAGGTATTTAGACTATATAAGAGGGCAAGTGCCTGTCTATCTCATCTCAAATTACATCTCGCATTACATCAATACCAGCAGTTGTGTGAAGATCGCTTTTCACCTTGGATATATTTTGGAGTGAGTAGGTTGGAATTGACGCAACTTTAAGCAATATTCCAGCAATATCACGGCGCCCTTTTTTGGAAGCTTGAACATTGCTGCTGCTTGGGGAATATTATTATCACAACATCTTTTTATTTGACACTGCCATTGAATGTTGTACTGCCACTCTATTGTGTACTACCAGTGTCATAGCTATGCAGGTATGCATTTGTTGCACCCTACCGCACTCGAGCCTGTCACACAATATCATCGAATTATCTGCATAAGAGCAATCGGTGTTTCTGAACATATTGGTCGAACACAATGTATTATTTTTAGATATTTCATTTCATAAATGTAGAATACATGAATCGGTGAGAAGGATCTGTTCATTCATCTGTTCCCGTTGTCGCCTATTTGCCACTGAAAGAGAAAACGGTATTATCAGCATTCAGTGGTCTCAGTTGATTTGCTAAAATATGCTTTACTGATTGCTGTAATATATTACTTTGATGTATGAATAACTTATTTTGCGTCGCTAGGTGTCTGAAACAATGCTAATTCAACGTTAAGTTTTAACTTACTTACTTTTCTCCACTGAACACATGTCCCCATTATGACACCTTAATCACATCAGACAGGAAAGCAAGCTTGTTAGCTTCGAACCTAGTTATGTGGTAGGATCAAACACAGCTGACTCATATCCCACAGAGTAGACTTGGGAAAAGCTACTACTACATGCCAAAGATTTACTTACAAGCCCCCAAAGCCACAGAAACAGTGACCGTCGTAGCAGTGGTGTGATTGACGGCTGTCTCTACATTTGCAGCTGTCGCAGTCGGCACGGGCCTTACATGTGGCTGAAAAATACACTTCCCTCTGAACATTCATGACATATACAGCTGTTACATGTGGGAATTAGAGTCGATTATCCTTTTGATGCTGGATTGTATTTAAAGGGCATGTGTTATTTGCAGTTGTGAATGTTGCCTAAATAAATCTTCCGTTTATGCTGTACGGATTTTAAAGGGAAGTAGAGGTACATGTACATGACTTTGGCAGCACAATGGCCATGCCGATGGGTTTCAACAAAGTGGTAAACGTCAAAGATCAAGATCATTTCTCGGTGCTTTCCTTATGAATTTAGCTGACATGCCGGAATATTATTGAAAATACTGTTTAAAGCAGCGTTAACAATATTTATAAACCTATTCATTGGGATCGCTATTAAGTAAGAGACTTATTTCTATAGGCATTAAAACCTATTGTGAGGTTTACTTTCCAGTCGGGTTAAATCTCATAAACAGAGACGTTGTAATGCCCTGGGATTTAATATAATATCCCAGGGATATTATAGGATATTCAAGTCACTTTTGCTATAATATCCCAGGGATTTTACATAATGTCCTGGGCATTTTATTAATGTAACTTCCGTTCAGATAGTAACATGTAATGAAATGTAAAATCAAATGCAAATGTTTTCTTTATATTCCCGGGGATCGAATTCGCAACCGTCATATCTGTAGCCCAGTGAGTGTACCACAAGGCTACAGAGGTGTTGATGAGCCAGACTGGTTTTTAGAATGTCCTTTTCAAGATCCGTACGCCAGCAGCAGATATTTTACGCGCGTTTCCTAAGGTTCATGGAAAATATGTTCGAAACATAAAAATGTTGAAAAATGTAGTTTTAAGTTTCTTTTTTCGGTTTATAAGTATGGAAAAACACTTTCCCTCGGTCGGGAAAACCGCGGGGGCTTCGCCCTCTTGGTTTTTCCCTCTCCCCAGGGCATGCTCTGTCTACCAAAACCTCGTAAGCGTGTTTTCTCCAATACATAGTCAGCTCGGTTCAGAATTTAAAGGGAAATGTCCGTTGATCACAACAATCTCTGTCCCTCTGAATGAGCAATTTCCAATAACACATCAATGTGGTAATATTGTCATTTTGAAAACAACATAATAAAATAAGCTTAATTAAGAATTAAATGGTCATGGTCAAACAGTCCTCATACCTTGAGCGCAGGAACCAGCAGTGGCTGAAGTCAGACAGGTGCATTCTCCATGGGAGCACCCCAGCTTTGAGGAACTATCACATGTCAAGTGACCACAGTCTTTGACGTCTCTGCAGAGCTCGCCGTAGATAACAGCTGAATGGGGAAAACAGTTTCAAATTAAGTTACATTTGAACTTGATGATACTATGTATACTGTCTATGTAGGACTCGCCCTAGATCACGTCTAGCCCCTAAACAGGCAACATGTATGTCAGATACTGATACGTATTTTTCTTTTTTTTTATTAATGATTGAGATAGAAGCATTATGATCGAGGGTGATCACCGACAACGCCGTTATTTCCCCCATATGAAGTTATACTAAAAGCTACAAAACCCTTTTCCATATTCATAAGAAATCTCCAAAATCGCCAAAGGCAGCCAAGCTTGGAGGAACGATCGCAAGTTACATGGTCACAGTCCCTCTACGGTTTTATTTGCTCCCCGACCAGTGGATCCGTTTGCCTTCCAGATACCATTCTCAACTCCCTGGGGAGTATACGTTTACATGAACATGATATTGGGGTGAGGGCGGCCCATTTGTCCAATTTTTGAAATTTCCACGTTTTGAATCTTAGTCGTGTCAGATCCGCAAATAGTGGTTTCAAAGATTCCGATTATTAGCTTCATCTGAACCAGTGCGCATGGCAATGTGTACGATGATCACTTTGTTATTTGTTTCACCTAGGTGTGGCTGATACTTTGTCATAAAACCGAAAAATGTTAAAAATCAGCAGAGCATACCTCACTTACAGTTGGTATTATTGCATCGATAAGAAACTCCAGTACAGAAATTTAATGATAAAAGTCTAATGTCTTGGTTGTTGTTTTACGCCGCAGTCAGCAATATTCCACCTTTATGACGGCAGCCTGTAAATAATCAAGTCAGGACCAGACAACTCAGAGATTGAAATTTAGAACAGAAGAACATTAACACGGAATCATCCAGGTCACCTGGTCGAAGAACAAGCATAGGATGCTGGGAATGCCTGGAACTAAACAGTAGAGCTGTACTCTCGTCTGTACTCACCAACAACAGCGCAGGAGACAGCGAGGAAGAGGGTGAGCTTCATGGTGGAGACAGTGGGTTTTATGTTCTGAAAGAAACGTTGACTTTTTTCCTTATATACCTTTGATTTTTATCTTATCGTCACCTATCCTATTTAGGAATCGTGACATCATGGTCATTCAGGGTAGATTTTATCCTTGGAGGGCAAGAGTTCTGTCTACTTGAGATAAGAGGCGGAATGAGGTGAAATGGAGTTTAACATCCCGATCAAGATTATTGCACTTATATAAAGCGTGCGTGTGTTTGTGTGTGTGTGTGTGTGTGTGTGTGTGTTTGTGTTTGTGTGCGCGTGCGTGTGCGTGTGTGTGTGTGTGTGTTTGTGTGTGTGTGTGTGTGTGTGTGTGTGTGTGATAGATACCTCACTCAGACACATCATGCTGGCCGACCAGAACTTGTTTTATCCCCTTTAATTAACGCCGGCCGTCAGGCAAAAATAGGCGAATTTGAATAAATTTGGGTAAATTCTTGTTATGCACTTGCTTCTTAAACATTTCAACTTCTTTTTATATTTGACAATTAAAAAACATGAGGTTCTAATTCATATCCTGGCTATCTCATTGAAAAGGAGTTTATTCACTGAAAAAATTGTGTTGTTTAAAAGATTTGATGTGTTGCTTAGTCACCATACTAACCCCTGAAAGGGTCAGCTGTGAAAATCGACAATGATCGTGAGGACAACGACCTACATTTTACATATCAGCTGATAGTACACACCGTTCCACAGAACAGGAAAACATTCGTGATGTAGCTATCTCTACTAATCTATTTATAAAAAGATAATCGTTTTATGATTCTGTACTTCACTTCAACCTTTGTCTCAAAGATGGGTCAACATCAAAGTCGACTTTTACTCTTATATACATCTAACCTCTGGTCCTTTAGAGTTACTGGGAGTTGGGATAACAGGGATTCGGATTACAAAGTTCGTTTAAAGGGGAGCAGTTATATGTCATATTGAAATATATATTTCTATTCTTGGCGATAACATTTCGTTGTCCGGTTCAGAAAAGCCCACATCACTCTAAATCTAATCGAGTGGTTGATTGCGTAATGTCTCATTTACGAGTGTCGTCTTCTTGACAAACAAGGAAGGCGGGTTACCTTCAAGACATGGCCTAATAAGAGAGAGAATCAGCTTCAATATCCTGGAATTGATTTGGAGTTTAGTGTACACCTCTAATTCCGGGATTTTCTGTGTCAGGTTGAACTGAAATTAAATAAACATTCCAAGGCATCAGAGCTATTCAGACAACAATAACACTATCTTTATGGCATGGTTTCTTGTCAGCAATGACACCATGAGAGCTCAAATACTTGATGTCACACAGGTTAGAAACCAGGTTTCCTTGCATGTAGAGACTTGTCAGAGTCATGAAGCGACAAAACCTCTTTCAGAACCGTAAGAAATATTGTTGTACGATTCCAACAACTGCATATGTAAATGAATCACATGGCATGGCAACCTTCTTTCATTTACTCAGCAAGATCTTGAAAAAATGTCTGATTGGGTCCCCAAACAGTATTTGTCAGCAAAATTTGTCATAATTCAATTATCATTTTCAAAGAGCGTCATACAACTCTTCCTCAATCCTTGTCAACTTTTCGTGAACACCTGGTGTCATCACTATTTGCTGTGGATTCATAAACGCAAGCTCATGGGTCGGAATAGTACATTAGTATCTGCTGTCATGATTATGTTTAGGGCTCTGACGATTTTATGTATAAAAAATTCATCATTATACAAACCCCCCGTTTCTGACAAAACAAATCGGTACTGTTAATTATAAGTTGAAAATATAGCTTCTTTCGGACAGTTCCGTATGGTTCCCAAGAGAGGGTGAATCAATTAATTGACATATGGATGAAGTGATAAAAATGTAAGTTTACTTTACAAGAGTATGTTCAAAACAAATGTACCGTGAGGGGGTTCAGGTAAAGTAAGGGACGTAAAGCATTTACACGAGAGCAATGGGGGTAGTTTGGAAGTTTGAAGTTGCGGTGATAGATAGATTGTCTTTATTACCTCCAGTTTTGAAGATACATTATATAAGATAGATACATGAATATAGATAAAAACTAAACAAAGTACGTAGTTACATGTCATTGTGAAGGGGGTTGTGAACAAATGCTGCCACTTGTTAACATAATGAGAGACTGGTAGCATAGTTTCGCCCCATATATCAAGCCCAAGGTCTTTCATGCAATCAGACAGTCCGCCTAACAGGAAAGACATGATAACATCATCATCATTCGACCAAAGATCAACATAGGAATTCGCATCTGTGATTTCAAAGATATTTTTGAACATTTCATTTCTTTCTTGCATATTAATAGTACATTAAATGTGTCTGACTTTATCATGGGCTACAGTTCCGCAATGACACTCTCGCGATTCCATCTTATAGCATCCTATTTTGACCATATTAGGCAGAAGAAAAAACTTTGAAGGAAATCGTAAAGAAAGTTGCCAAATCCTGATCTGATACTAGTATATCTTAACAGGTCCTGTTGGTCGCACATTTGTTTCGGAAAGCCTCACAGAATCTACATTTCTTATCTTTTCATTCACAAGACTAGTCCATTTACATTTACTGGAAACATAACAACTAGCTATGTAATCATTCCAGACATGGAAAAGATCGTATTTATGTACAAGGCGCAGCATGTTGAAACAGGTAGATTTATAACATCTTTTTGTCAAATCTGGTTGACATTTGTATTGCCCAAGTCTGCAAATAAATAGTTGTTTGAAATAGAAACAAATGTTACGGTTTATGAAGGAGGGTATTAATTAAATCCTACCGTTTAATTTTGATCTGACATGTAATTGGTAGTACTTGTGTTGCAGTAGTGTCTGTGCCTATCATACGTAAGAGAAGTGGATGCGATGTGTATGGAATATCAGGTGGTTAACCTCGACTGAAGGACTGTGGAAGCAGTGACTTACACGATGTTTTAATTAAATGTTTGTGCTTATGACTATTAGGCTTGTGTGGCCAGTGTGGAGTTCACTAATTGTCTTGGCCGTTAAATTGTTTTCGTGGTATCATGTAACTTTGTGTTGATGTAATTTTTACTTTGTTTGTTTAAGATCTTTTGTACCCGTTGAGATTTGGTATTGAGTTGATCATTTAGCTTTGAGCTTACGTAGGGTAATAGCTTGGGTGTGATATTGCTGTGGCCGTGTTTGGAGTTTACCGTGTTAAAGCCCTGATTTGGCAGTTTTGCGGGTTCTTCGTTTTCGAAATATTCCGATGTGGGTTGGCACCCAAACCAAGTGAACCTCCCTGTCCTGTTTTTGGATCGTTTTTACCATTGAGGGTATTTTACCTGTTTACCCCTCATTTTAGAATGATTATTTTGCAGTTCTTTTAAGCTACTTTGTGAATCAGTACCTATTGCTGTTGTGGTTGTTTGTTTTGGAGAGAAATTAAATGTACAGGGCGTTGAAGATGGCAATGAGCTCATATGTTGTGGGGATAAATAAAGTAAAAGGCGCGACACTTGACCTAAGCTTTGTCAATGGCGATAATGATAAAATGTCTTATTGTTGCCAACAAGAATGAACCTGCATTGAAATGACCAATCATTCAGATTAATTGGTTTCTTTTAAGCATATTTTATTCCCAATAGTGAAAAGGATGGGGTAAAAGTGGTCTAACTTAGAACACCTTATCTATAATATTTACATCACCAGGCAAAAAGAAGGGATTGAGAAGCAGTATAGAATAATTAATATTTGACGAATGTAATTACAATGCAATGATTTTTATGGTATATATCATAATTGAACAGCATTCACTATACATTCAATTTCACTCGCAGAGAAATGTGCATTGCCATTCAAGACTAATTTGAAATCTAACGGAAATGTATATTATTCAAACTTGTTGACAACTTTTCTTTCAGAGGTATTTAGTAGTTGGAGTACTAAGTAAGGATAAGACATATGGATGAACAACTTCTTTATTACAATTAGGATCGACATTTCGGTGTATGTTATAGCACCGTTAGAAGTACCACTTGCTTGATAACGGTGTTAGAACTCACACCGAAACGTCGCTCGAAAGTGTAATAAAGAAGTTGTTCATCAATATATCTTATCCTTACTTGTTGACAACTCATTACGTTGTTTTGCCGCACTCAGCAATATTCCAGCTATATGACGGACGAGACAATCCAGTGATTGACATCATGAGCATCGATCCATGCAATTGGGATCGATGACATGTATCAACAAAATCAGCGAACCTGACCACCCGATCTCGTAAGTCGCCTTTTACGACAAGCATAGTTCCCTTTTCGGGCAAGCATGGGTTGCTGAAGACCTATTCTATCCCGGATGTTCATGGGCCTCATTTCGTTGTACAATTATATAAAGCATACAATTTACATAAGAAAAAGTAATGAAATGATTTTTCACATGGATCACGACAGCAACACTTTGAATTAATAATAATACCTATTCTGTATAAATTTTAATTTAAATGGCTGGTCATATATCTTAGCATGGTATGAATGATGGTATAAGTTTCCTTTGCCTAAGGAACAATATTTAGGCGCAATCGAATTATCTTTCTGAAGATTTGCCCTGAATTTTGATAAAGGTGTGGTTTCTGTACAGAAGCGATATATCGTTCCACATACATATTGACGAAAGAACAAATACTTATAATAATGATAATGTTTTAATCTTGTAAACGGAAATTGCGAAGAGAATACATGTTCTTTGATCCAACACTGCTGGTATGATGTCTTCAAGATAAGATGGTGATTACATCGTAATATATTTCATATAAGATACAAAGTGAGTGAGTTGGTGATTATTGCTTAACTCCGCATCAACAATCTTGCAATAATCAATGCATAATTTGGAACAGCAGTTTCTATTCTTGCAGCTTCTAATTGAAGATTGTCTGGTTGATCCCTCCGTTCCAGTGTACACCCTTCACAACATTCAGTGACGTTCAATGCAAATAGCTATTTTTACGTGTACTATATCTTTTTTGTGTAGTTTCAGGTGAACACTTGACTTGCCTTTGCACGGGTACCATCGGACATGTACAATGGGCCCTGCTTTTATTTGAGATTCCTAATTATTATGGAAATGTTTTTGTCGATTATATGTGTATGCACATTCCAAATGCGACCAAATAAAAACTGCATGTACTTCCTATTCAATGTATTTCTATTAAACATATACTTCAACCTTCTCATCGAACATATAAATTTTGCAGTGATCGTTATAATATTGCTTATATGACATTTAGCATTTGATGAAAACAGCCTGAGTCCCAAATGTTTATGATGTCTTGATCTACTTGTTAGATTTGTTTGTTATCAAACATCAATGGAATAATCACCAATCGTGCTGATCAATTAGAAAGTAACCTCATCAGCGGAACAACGTCTTCGGGTGATTGGAAGCAGGAGAATAGCGGTCAGGTGTAGCCAGGGTATGTGTTCCAGAGCATCATCTCTAGCATGGTACATCACGTGACCCAAACCAGGTCAGGTTGCCCTGTGTTTCTACGTGATCAACATTTGCGACAAAGACGTACAACAGCTTTTTCTACAACGGCAATAATTGTAGGATTCAAGGATATTTGTCCAGACAGTGCGGGACTGCCACTGTCAGGCATGTCAGAGGTGTTATTATCGCATCAACATCGTCTACAACGACATCAGTTTTGAAGTTCTGATGAAGTCAATGAAATTGTGTGCCCAACATATCCACAGAGAATATCAAATGGTCAGTCCTCACGAGGATGTGGTCCTTCAGCACCAGACCTTTTACCTTTTACCGTCCTGGGCGCGTCACAGAAACAGAGCTCTCCGACAGCAGTGCCGGGCAGCAATAGAATTTATGCAAATGCAGTCCGGGCCCCGGAAAGAATCCGTTAGCGACATGTCACTGCTGGAAAAGAATAAATTCTCTGCAAAAAAAAAAATCCTAAAGTAGTAAAATTGTAAATATGTACAGTGTTGCCAACACACATACAAAATTAATACCAAATACGAATTTCTGCATGTACTGGAATTGATTTGTGTGGAAAGAATGAGGTACTGCAGAAAGTTGGTGAAACATGGAATAAATCGCAAAAGCAACAAGCACGTGAAAGCATGGCATGCACGTGCAACATCACTTGTTGGGATATAAAAAAAAACCCGTTGGGTTTGCATGCCATCACACTCTGACAGCAAACGAACAGCGAAACCATGCCACGACTGACGTAAGCCCAACGCAGCCACGCCATCGACTGACGGCAAACAGGAGAATCGTTATGCACGAAACTGAATACAGGAAGTTGACAGATTTGGTGTTGGTAGTGTGATGATGTGGGCAGCCATCTCCTACACGAGTAGAACAGACATGGTGCAAGTTCTGGGAATTTAACGGCACAACGTTACATGGATGAGATTCTTCGGCCACGCGTCATTCCAAACATGCAACAACCGAACGTTATTTTCAAACAAGACAACGCCCGACCTCACACAGCAAGACCGACAACAGCCCTTTTCAGGAATCAAAACATCCAGGTCCTGCTATTGCCCTCCACGTCACCAGATTTAAACCCAATCGAACATTTATGGGATGTACTGGATCATCGACTGCGAGCACGTATGCAATAACCACAGAACCTCCGACAGTTGGCACAAGCACTACAGGCAGAGTGCACGTGTGTGAACATTTCCAAGGCCACAATTCGGGCTCTGATTGCTCCCAATGCTGGTCAGTTGTGAACTCTAATGAACTTCACCTTGAAAATCTACTGTTCCATGTGTACCGTATTTTACCTTGACCAACGACAATGATGTGTGCCAATTTTGAACAATCGATTACCATCTGTTGACTTTTTATGTGACATAAAATATACACCTAATGTCACTTTTGCGTTTCTTTTTACTATCGTGATGGAAGTCATATATATGTCCATTTAGCGACTTTTTATTATTTGGTTCAATGAATATTTTAATGAACAAAATGACTCCTTGTGGGGTAGAAATTGACCACTTCAGTCCTCTTTACTTATAATAAACCCAGGAAGCCTGAGCACAGCAAGCCCTGTGCTGATGCCTATTCAATAATCGGTTCATCAAGAGAAGACATCTTCATATGTGGTCTCAGGGAAATGTGGGGTAGCCATTTCTCATTATCATGGTTCAGTTGTTGATGACTTTTGGAGTGAGTCAGTGAGTGAGTTGGGTTTAACGCCGCTTTTAACAGTATTCCATTAATATCACGGCGTGTAAGCTTAATGTGGGAGGAAAGCCCGAAGTGATGCAGGTCTCAGACGTTTACCACTTCGGTGGAACCCACGAGCACGGGTATGGTGCTGACAAACCTAGAAACGTAATCGGGGCGAACCGGGATTCGAACCCACAATCATAGGTTTCTGGCGTGCCCAAGGGACGCAACTGCACAGCGAATCGCGGTGCCTTAGACGACACGTGCAGGAATCACAGTCAGCGCGCAGCACAGGTTGCTGAAACAAAAATAGTCAAGGTTGGATTGTCAGTAAACTTTAACCACGACCACTTTGCTATACATGAACAGTTTCTAATGTATTTTTTTCTGTGCCAACCTACCAACCAACCAAACGTGCAGTGCTATGGAGGGACCGACAAGAAGCTTAATAGACGAGTGACGTAAAAAACATACCACACATCAGTAATAACAAATATATACTGCGAGCCTTAGACACGGTCTGGTTGTACGTCGTTTCCATCGTAGTCACCGTCGTCCGTAAAGGTTTGGCAGCCATATGGAAAAGGCTCAGTCATTTCTGTTAAAAAATAATGAAATGTGGTATATATGTTGCTGGTAAGGGACGTAACATATATGTTCCCGCATTTTAAGACATTTTCGAATTTGAGGTGAGGTGAGGTGAAATTGGGTTTAACGTCGCGTCCAAGATTATTGCACTTATACAGCGACGTGCATGCACGTGTGTGTGTGTGTGTGTGTGTGCGTGTGTGTGTGTGTGTGTGTGTGGCTACTTGTACTAGTCCGGGCTGATGCCGATTTATAGTGCTAGCTCACTGAGATACCATGCCGCAGGTTAACGTCAATACCCAACTCATACACAGTATACAGTATACAGTATACTCCGAGCCTACCAGTCCTTGTTTTAGCCCATTAAATGCCGAGCGCCAGACAGGGTAACAACAATTGTAAACCTATAAAAAGTGTGTTCTGTGTTGTGATTGGTTAATTTGGGTCACATGACCAAATGTCAAAGGGTGAAAATACGATTTGCATTCCCTGACCGAATCACTGTGTAGGAATACATAATTACTCAGCATTTTTTGCATACTAATTAACAATGGACGCAAATTAGAATACAAAATTAACATTCATAACAAATATTTTGATTTTCTCTATTCATGGGAATAATTGGGATTTTAAATTTTAAATTAAAAAAAATTATGATGAAATAATTACCAAAATCACAATCACCATAGCGACTAACGCGCTCCTGGCGAATCCTCAGATATCACTGTTCTGTATATCAAACGTCATAAAAAAAATCAAAGACCAAGCCAATTCTTCAAGAAATGTGTGCATATAATTTAACGAAAAATAATATCGATTTTGGTTAAGTTATATCGTCAGTTTTAGTTATAAAATAAAATGAAACGGCTATTCATGGACACTATTTATATGAACTTATAATATTGACTATTACACTCCCTTAAATACATACAAGATGAAATGTAAATGTACCTGTCACATGTACACTTGTTCAAATTAAAGAAATATCATTTACGACACTATAAACTTATCAACTTCATAAGTGAACATTGTTCAAACAAACAGGAGATTATCAAACGTTCATATATGCTGTGGCCTATATCTACGTTTGATATCATATTGAACATTGATTAATATCCAAAGTGAAATTAATTGTGTGAAAAAAATGTACAAAAGGTATGCAAGATCTACATCATGAAACAGTAAAAAGCAGTTAACAATGATCGTGTGTACTTTCATTCAAGGACCTTCACCTCAGAGAAATTACCAAATATGTACAACAAATATGTTGAAGTTTGACATCACTACCAGTGACCGCATTTTACAAAATGGCGTGTTGACTGTTAACAGTGCGCGGGATTTTACGAGGGGCTTTCGTTGATTCAGGGTTCGTATATACATAAATGTGACATGTAAGTAATTAGAAACATTCTGACAATCTGTGTACTGTTTTTTGTTGTTGTATTTTTCATTGAAACCAACGAAAATAGTCAGAAATTTTGATCAATACCGTTGTCGTTGTGCGTGATTTTGCCTCAGTCATAGCGTCACACAGGACGGGAACTTCGACAAGTTCTGTTGAAAATATCAAATTATTGCAATGTTTATAGGTTTAATTCCCTAATTCTTCCTACGATTCTCTTCCCGTGTATATTCTGAAAATGCAGATCTCGATCCAATGTACTCAATGAATAGACGAATGGCTTTGTTTACATTTCCAAAAAGTGCAGTTTTTTCAGTGTTCGTTTTCACACCTCATTTATTTTGCTTCATTACATCTAGACAATTTGTATTGGTGACAAAGACCATTTGGCATTTGATTCTAAAATGTATGAGGAATTCAAGGATGTAGGTATCGCAGCTGAAATATACGTGATGGTATTTGCGTCTCATTACCGGTGTACGTTAATTACCAAAATCACAATCACCATAGCAGCGACAGAACGTTCGATGTTGACGCCTCACAACAGAGTAAGTACGAGGTGTTAAAGAGTGCGCATGTTTTTTTCTAAATAAAACAATAGGTTAACAATATCGATAAATACAATGTGTGTGTCTATTTCCGGGATTTTATCGAGTATTTGCAGCTTGGAAATTCATCTCGAGACCCGAAAGCGTTAGCTTGAGGGGCTCGAATGAAAATTTCCCGGAAATAGACACACACATAGTATTTATCTTCTAAGTACCATCTTTTAACGTCTTTTGGTATGATCGAACCCCGGACCTTCCGCTCTCCGGGCGGACGCTCTACCACAAGACCACGGAGGCGGTCTTTTGAATTTGACCCTGACTTGATTATTGCATTTCGTCTATGCTTAAAGCTGAATTATTCTTTATAGATATGTAATAAAAGTTGGTGTACGTGTAGTTATTAGTGGGGCTCGACAATATGTTTTTGTATTTAGTTGAATTTTCAGCTTGATTTGACCTTTACATTTGGACCAAGCTCTCAAATTCTCTCACAATGCGTATTTGGCTCTGTAAACTCTTCTCTTTGAAGTCACCAGGCTGAGGGAGGCTCTTATGTTTCTTCTTAGATTTGGTTTGAGTAGGAAAACTGAAATATTTCGATATCAGTGAAGACAACAATTTTCTTAAGTTTCTCAGTTTTGTCACTGATGTCCTCCACATGAACAAACTCTTTTGAAAACTTGACTTGAGGCCTAAAATGATGTAACCTCGATCAAACCCATTTTTAACGTCGTATGACGCTCCTTGAAATCTTCGAAGAAACAACATGCTCGATTTCACCTCAAAAGTTGTGAAATGTAGACAATAAAGGCTGTAGCTGCTGGAATATTACCTATATGTTGTTACGAGTTGATGAAACTAAACAATCGGTGTTATAATCAATAAAAGGCAATACAATGTATCGAATGTTCCAGAAGCAAAATATAATAGGCCCTATTACATAAGTCAGTGTACTCATGAATATCCAGTATGGGGTACAGTCGATGGCTTGAGTGAGGCACGTGCTCCAGTCTGTAATCCAGGAAACGGTGTTGGAAGCAGACAGAAAAGTCAACGATTTCAGATAGGTATCCCGTCCAGACAGGGCAAGTACAATAGTCAGATCGTAAAAGGCTTCGAATCGCCCTCGTCTCGCTCACAACCAGCTCTCTGGAAACTATTTCCACGTGAAACTTCTCTAAAACTACAGCCTATCCAAGTGTTGATCCACAAAGGAGGATAACTCTAAAGTACTCTGATTGTCGCACAGGGTTAATGAAATATATCTTGAAAGAACGGCACTTGACATTTTACGAGTGCTTCAATCTGCTGCCATCCAACAATCATAAACTTATAACCCCTAGTACCACATAACAATGTATTATACCGCTCTTGAATGTGGCAATACATGTGTTGGGTTGGTTTTGGTATCATCAGTATGCTTATAATATAGTCGGAATCGTACTATGGACTGCTTTTTGCAGGTATTTCTTATGATTATGGAAATGGTATTGTCGCTTATATTTACATGTGTGTGTGTGTGTGTGTGTGTGTGTGTGTGTGTGTGTGTGTGTGTGTGTGTGTGTATGTGTGTGTGTCTGTTGATTTGATGTATGTTGTTTGTGTTTGGTTGTGGTGAGGCGTAGAAGATGGACTTGTTGTGTGGGCGCGGAGTGTGTGAGGAGTAGGGGTGATGGTGATGGTGTAGGGTAGTGGTTTTAGATTTGGTGAGTGTAACTCGTGTAGAAACATGTGGAAAATATGACACAAAGACACTAATTAGGTGATTTGGGGAAATCTTTGAAGTAAGATGTTATTTGTGATCGATGTCATTATTGAATAATCATAAGCTCTAAACGAAAAAACACGAAGATGGGAAGCGAAGATACAGTATGACTCACTCTGCGGGCAGGGGGCTGTGCTTGCTCCCTCCAGACACGTGCACTCTCCGTGGGAACATCAAAGTGTCGTCGAGGAGTCGCAGCTCACGTGGGAACAGTCACCCACGTTACTGCATTGTTCAGAGGTCACCAGGACTATATTACATTTAAGGAAAACCTAAAGATATACATTAATGCATTGGAATGAGCATAGAGAAATACATATATTGGCTGTATGACATTCAACCAAGTTCTATTTTCGATCCCAAAAGTGTTCAGGTTCAAGTGTACTTATCCAGTGCGTGTGCGAAATCAGGACCTAATCGTGTAAATGGAGCAAGAAAAATCAGGAAATATCGAATCGTCGGTAAAAATGGAAGAAATCGTTATATGTAATACTTTCTTTGAAAAATAACAACATTGCCTCAGGTTGTATTGCATACTGGATATCCTAAACAATCTGTGTGGTTAAACAAAATATCAGCTGGTTAAATATTGAAACGTGAGTGAAAGAAATCAATATCCCAGCTATATCATTGCAGCCTGTAAATAATCGAATCTGGGGCCATCTAAACCTTTGAGTGAAAGCATAAGCAGCGAAAAAACGTAATGTCTTTTTACTCGATCCTCATTTTTAAAGTCAAATGTCAAACATAGTCAAAGACAACCAGACATCACATCAAACATATCATCATTCACCCAATCATTGTATGGTGTTGTGCAGACTCTATTATTGACAGGCATATTACTGAGTGCGGGGTTAAATACTAGTAACACACCAACAAACATCATTCACCCACAACAGCATACACCAGTACGAGAGTGCACTTCATTATTGTAGTGTAGTACAATGTGTCAGTGAGCCACGCCAGTGGTAATTAATAGTGATGGTGTTATCTAGGACCAATAGTTTGGAAGGTGTTTCACTGACAAAACAAACATAACTGATCTGCGTTTATCGTTAAAAAAACCCACGCGTTTCCGACCTGACCTGGATTAGAGATCGTGAAACAGAAAGATTGAACTTTTTTGGTCTGTTACACACCTTGCGACCATATGTCTTGTTTACACTGATAGACAGGAATCGTGACCATGAGTAACCGTGGACGATTCCATGTGACAGAAAGTTAACCCAAATAGAAAAAGATTGATATATTCTCACACGAGTTTGGGGGAAAACAAACAACACCCCAATGTAGTGATATTCTTTATCTTCTTCTTCTTCTTCTTATGATGATGATGATGATGTACAGATTGAAATAAAATAAAGCAAAGAGGGTTGGATGATCCTGGCACAGTCAGGCTGGTTAGGCTCATCTTCAGCTCAGGGCCCTTGCCTCCTCTACACGCAGCCCAGACAGCGAATGGGACTCTCCCAGGAAGTGCTGCCTTGTCAAACCCACCCAGAACTTTTCGGAGATTGTGAAGACTCCCCAAGACTGCAGCCTTCTGCATTACCAAGATTGTCAGAAGGGTTGTATAAGATGGTAATACACTTTTAACAACTAAATCTGAAATAGGCAACAAACTTCGTGACACTTTGGCAAATCATTCCTCATCATCAAACTATAATCCTCAATTCCAGAGGTTTCAAAAACAGCAGGAAAAGAAAACAGTAAATTTTAACTCTGATAATGGTGAGGACTATAACGAAACATTTTCACTCAATGAATTATATACTGCCCTAGGACAATCTCATGACACTGCAGCAGGAGCAGACAACATCCACTATCAGCTCCTGAAACACTTGCCCGATTCATGTTTGGAAACTTTACTTAATATATTTGATGAAATATGGACAATCGGAAATTTCCCTCCTTCGTGGCACAATGCTATTATTATTCCTATTCCAAAGCCTGGACGGGATCACACAGATCCATCCAACTACCGTCCAATATCATTAACTAGCTGTGTTTGCAAAACCATGGAGCCAATGGTCAACAATCGATTAGTCTGGTACCTGGAGACCAATAACCTCCTGAGTGACATCCAGTGTGGTTTCCGAAAAAACAGAAGTACCATTGACCATTTGGTGCGTTTAGAATCGTTTATTAAAAATTCCATTGTCAACAAACAACATACTGTATCAATCTTTTTCGATCTAGAGAAAGCATTTGATACAACGTGGAAACATGGTGTTTTAAAAGATTTGCATGAATTTGGATTGAGGGGCAGATTACCTCACTTCATATCTAAATTTTTAAACAACAGACAATTTCAAGTACGAGTGGGCTCTACCCTGTCTGATCAATTTGATCAAGACCAGGGCGTCCCTCAAGGCAGCATACTGTCAGTCACCCTTTTCAGCATCAAAATTAATAGTCTCACTAAAGTATTAAACAATAGCGTTGATGGTTCACTTTTTGTGGATGATTTCAATATTTCTTGTCGTGGTAAGAATATGAATACAATAGAAAGACAGCTACAGCTCTGTCTTAACAAAATTCAAAAATGGGCCAACGAAAACGGCTTCAAATTTTCTAAATCCAAAACAAACTGTATTCACTTTTGTCGTAAATACAAACCTCACAAGGATCCAGATTTATTTTTAGATGGTACTCCTATCAAGGTAGTAGAGGAGGCCAAATTCCTGGGCCTCATATTTGACCGTCATCTCACATTCTTACCACACATTAAATATCTCAAGGCAAAGTGCCTGAAGGCTCTCGACTTGTTAAAAGTCGTTTCAAATTCCGAGTGGGGAGGGGATCAGACCACCCTCCTTCACTTGTTCAGATCGTTAATACGCTCCAAACTGGACTATGGTTCCATTGTCTATGGTGGAGCCTGCAAAAGCAATTTAGAAAAATTGGACACTGTACACCATCAAGGCCTAAGACTCTGTCTTGGAGCTTTTAGGACCTCTCCTGTGGACAGTTTGTATGTGGAGGCCGACGAACCTTCACTCGAACTGCGCCGCATTAAACTTTCACTGCAATATATCACTAAATTGCACTCAAATAAATCTAATCCAGCATACAATTGTGTGTTCCACCCTCAATATGAAAACCTGTTTCAAAATCTCTCAAACCTGGTTCCACCACATGGAATCAGAATTCAAACACACATCACTACAGCTAAATTGGATTTAAATATTATTTCACCTCACCGTCTTCTGTCTTCTCCTCCCTGGCAGATGGTGAAGCCAGAAGTAGACCTCACTCTAACCAATCTAAAAAAGTCGGATACCAATCCTTTGGTATATCAACAATCATATAACCAATTACGCTCCAAATATAATTCTCACAGGTCCATTTTTACAGACGGGTCCAAGGATGGTGGCAAAGTTGCAAGTGCCACCATCATTGGATCCAGAACTGTCTCCTCAAGAATACCAGATACTAGTTCAATTTTTACTGCTGAGGCCAAAGCTATCTTTACAGCTTTGACCTATATCAAACATCAAAACCAATCCAAAAATTTCATCATTTTCTCCGATTCATTATCATGCCTTCAGGCACTTGAAAGTATCTCCTCAAATCATCCTATAATCCTTGACATTTTAGAACTCTATAATGATCTTTCTACTGGCCAATGTGACATCGTCTTTTGCTGGTTACCAAGTCATGTAGGCATAACAGGTAACTCAAAAGCCGATACTGCAGCTAAAGCAGCTCTTGAAAAACCGTTGTCTCCACTCTTTATCCCGTACAGTGATTTCAAACCAACCATCAAATCTTATACTCGGGATCTCATGCAAAAGAGGTGGGACACCCAAGTAGGAAGCAATAAACTACACGAATTGAAACCAACAATCGGTCATAACTACTTGGGTTGTCAGTCAAGACATGACGAGATCGTTTTACGACGGTGTCGTATTGGCCACAGTCGGTTTACACACGAATATCTGCTGAAGACAGATGAGGACGAACCTCCTAAGTGTATCCCTTGCGATGAAAGGTTCACCGTCAAGCATATATTGCTTGACTGTGTGGACTTTGCAATCACAAGGGATTCACATTATCAAAGTGTAAATCTAAAAGATCTCTTTTCCCGTGTCAACGGGCATCTCATCATAAATTACTTGAAAGAAATTGGTCTGTATAATAAATTTTAAATATGTATGTGAATAATTAAATGCTTGTTTTTAAATTTGGTGTGATGCTATTAGCAACTGACATTATTAAAGGCTCTGTCCATTAATTGTCATCAATTGTTTTTAAATATGACATTGCATAAATAACTAAATTGTGTATATATTAGCTTGGTCTCGTCGCTATATGGCTGAAAAAATGCCGATGCGACGTTAAATTTTAACTCACTCACTCCTTGTAGCAAATCCGGGTACTCTCCGGATGTCAGTCAACAGATTGGGAGGTACCAAACATAACACACCAAGAACAATGGGGAGTCGGACAAGTTGGTACTTGGGATGCAAGCGTGACATTTCGAAAGCAAGGTCTGAAATAATTGCCATGTTTTTCCTGAATCTTGTCAATACCATTAGTGTCAAAAGGAACAGAAAATAAATGATATAAATTATTTCATCGGAATTATCAAAAAGGACAATATCAGGTTTGTTGGCCTGGATAGATGTAAGGCTGTATACGGGCCAATTCCAAAGAATTGTGTATTTATCATTTCCATGAAAACCTCTACATATTCTGGGTCGTACCATAGATGGACCTCTGAGTCGAAACCACAAGCATGGCAAAGACGGTAATAAAAGGATCGAGCCACTCGATCATGTCGCTTAAGTTATTGTGTTTGTGCCAAAGCTTGGCATCCACTGACAATGTGTTGGACAGTCTCATTAAATTCATTGCATAATCTACATTTCATATTTACATTTTGATGCAAGATCACACATTGACGGTTTCGAGTGGGAATTGACTGGTCCTGAACATCAAACAGAAAGCCTTCTGTTTTACTTTTCAGGACAGCCTACCTCATCAAAGCTAAGGACTCTGCAGGGTTGCCTTTTTTCTCAACACACTGCACATAAACTCGATGCCGTGGTCGTTCAGATAGCCACTCATTCTACTCTTTTATACCAAGGAAACAGTTTCCAATTTTGACTACATCAAATTCAACAAACTCGAACAAATCAAGTAAACTGTTTTAATAAATCAGCATCTATTCAGGTGTAGGCATATTGCACTGATGGTTCTCTGGTGATTGGTTATATTCAGAAGGATTAATCGAGAGAAGAGAGTCCGTCTTGGAGCCATATAAATATGGCCCCGCCATGACGTTATGTTATTAGGAGACGTTGAACAGAGTCATCATAAATAGAGAGTAGAACATGATCATAAGTGCCAAAGTTACCAAGAAGGGCGTCAGAATATGTTTCTGAAAGAGACCGAGCCATAATTAATTACTAATTGCTGCAATATTTGTATGTTCGTTGTTCTACGCCGCAGAAGGCAATATTTCAGCTGCATCCCATGGTGGCATGTGCATAATCAATGGAAGTCATTGTCTAGAGCATGAGAAATCATCCATGCCCGATCTTTCCCCAAAATTGGATGATGTTATTAGCTTTTATAGTTCGGTACAATTTCGTTTTTTCCCCATCGGAACATGCCATGCTTAAATCCCATAAACGAATGGAATACCAGGAGATGGCGAGGTGAAATATATGGTATGCACTTACATACATTTGCACACATAGATTCATCCATTCACATATTAGATGTGCTATCAAATCTAACAGAAAAGCATACATTCAGAAAACCCTTTATTCGCAATAGTTACAGGCCATTGGTCGCCAGAGTCTTCACTTTCCGCTGAAAGAATGAGAAACAGTATTGAATGAATAATAATAATGATGATCGTTTAACTGTTAAGATAAAATCCCACTTCACAGTTTGATATGTAATCATGTGGGAAAAAGAGATACTCTCTATTTCCCTTTCAATCATCTTCCCGAGGCAAAAGAATTAACTGACTTTTAAAGTCCAGTTTCCAAACTTGCCGAACTAGGCTGGAATTCCTGGACTCGATCGTAGCTCCACCAGTGGTTATTGCGAGTTATGTCCCTTCAAAGCTTCTTCTATGGGCCAATCAGATTCCACCTCTCGTATCACTTGCATTTACATTGTGATAAAACGGTTCTTACATCGCGAAGTGCATCAAATCATTTGAACACCTTGATTAAAAACATGAAAAGATTTGGAAAATATCTGTTGACAATGAGTTGTCGGTGTACATGCTTTGGAAATCCTGCAATCGACCGACATCTGCACGCCAGTTTACGAACCAGATTTCGATTTTGATTGGATTATGCATAGACTCGTTAGTCAAGCCAAAATGTAACTCCATAATACCAGCCTAGTTCGGCAAGGGAGGAAACTGGACTTGTATAGTCAGTTAACTCTCTTGCCTCTTGAAGATGCTTTCAATCTGCTGTAAACTCTTATGACAATGAACATAACGAGACATTTCTCCATGGCTTGTGTGAAGAACATAGAAATTACCTTGAATTCAAAATGTTTCAATAATAATTCTTATAAGAACATGGTCACATTCACTGTTTACCTTTGCGTTTTTCTCATCATCTTACTATAGTTTCTGTTATGGGTCATATGACATTTAGATGTATTAACTTACAATCCGAAGCCGCAAGTACAATGTCCGTCGAAGCAGTGGTGCTGTCTGTTGTCGCGACACGTGCAGGAATCACAGTCAGAGCGCGCAGCACAGGTAGCTGAAGCACAAAGGTCAAGGTTGGACTGAATTTTCTATTCATATGCCTTAATCACGACAACTATGCTGTACACGAACAGCTTAACGCTTCAGCTTCGGTACATAAATATCAATGCTGAAGCTACTTCCTACATTCACATGTGAGCTGCAGTGTCGTGGCAGTATTTGTCCTCATAAATTGATGCGTAATGAAAACTATTATTGAACATGAAATTGTTAAATTCAAACCCAGAATAGTGTTTGAAAATGGTTTAAAATTAATCCCCCAAACGCAATTAAACAAATGGTTAAAAAGTAAAAGCGACAAAACTAATTCAACAACCATAAGAATTATCCACTAAAACCAGACTCCGTTGTATGATTCCGCCTTTATCAAAGCATGTGTTTATGAATCACAATCATATGGTGGTAACACTGCACCACCGATGGCAGTCATCACAAACACATACGATGGCAAGTCAGTTTTTCACCTAGGAATCACGGGAACATATGGTACCAGTCAAAATAGGGAATTGCATCTGACATCAGTTTTGTTACTGATATCCTCCACACGTCTTCGATAATTGTTTTTGAAAACTTGACATGGGCCTTGATTGTTGTAACATTGATCAAACACAATTTTAGAGTAGTATGACTTCTTTGAAATCTTCGTAGAAGCAACATGTTCGACTGAACCTCAAAAGTTGTGAAATGTAGACAGCAAGGGCTGTAGCTGGTAGGATATTGCTCGAAGTTACAACATACGTTACCTATATGTTGTTATGCATTGATTCCTTAGTTAAAAAGCGAAATCAAACTCCAAAATCGTAGTATACAGTGCTAAATCAAAGAATAATTAACCAAATGGGTCGAATGTTCCAGAGGCAAATATAATAGGCCCCATTACATATGTCAGTGCACTCATGAAAGTGCAGTATTTGTCACAGTCGATGTCTCGAGGGAAGCAGGTGCTCCAATCTGGAATTCAGAAAACGGTGTTGGAAGCAGGCAGAAAAGTCAACGATTTCAGATAGGTATCCCGTCCAGACGGGGCAAGTACAATAGTCAGATCGTAGAGGGCCTCGAATCGCCTCGTCTCGCTAACAGCTAGCTCTCTGGAAATTATTTCCACGTGAAACTTCTCTAAAAATACAGCCTATCCAAGTGTTGATCCACAAAGGAGGATAACTGTCATGTACTCTGATTGTCACACACCGTCAATAAAATATATCTGGAAAGAACGGCACTTGGACATTTTACGAGTGCTTCAATCTGCTGCCATCAAACAATCATCAGAAATATACTTATTACCCCTACTGCCACATAATAAGGTATAATATCGCTCTATGCCTTTGAATGTAGCGATACATGTATTGGGTTGGTTTTGGTATCATCACGTATGCTTATGATATAGTCGGAATCGAAAACTGGACTGTACTTTTTGCAGGTATTTTTTTAGATTACGGAAATTATATTGTTGCTTTTATTTATATATACACACACAGGTGTGCGTGCGTGCGTGCGTGCGTGCGTGCGTGTGTGCGTGCGTGCGTGCGTGCGTGCGTGCGTGTGTGTGTGTGTGTGTGTGTTAGGTGTGTGTGTGTGTGTTACTCACGTGTGATAACGGGTGGGAAATATGATACAAGGACACTACTAATGGTGATTTTGGGAAATGATGTACATAAGATGTTATTTTAAAATGGAAAGAGAAGATACAGTATGACTCACTCTGTGGGCAGGGGGCTGTGCTTGCCCCCTCAAGACACGTGCACTCTCCGTGGGAACATCCAAGTTTCGTCGAGGAGTCACAGCTCACGTGGGAACAGTCACCCACGTTACTGCATCGTTCAGAGGTTACCAGGACTACATTACATATGAGGAAAACCTAAAGATATACATTAATGCATCGGAATGAAAATAGAGAAACAAATACATTGGCTGTATGACGCAGTCAACTCAGTTCTATTTATAATCCCAAAAGTGTTCAGGGTCACTAGCACTTAAGCAGCTTGAGCGTAATCAGGTCTTAATATATAATTGTGTAAACGCAGTAACAAAAATCAGGAATTTTTGGTTGACGAAGAAGTAAATATGCATCGGAAATAATGGAAGAAATCGTCACATGAGAGGCTTTGTTTAAAAAACATAACATTACCTCAGGTTTAAAAAAATCTAGAAAATTGCTCACCATACATGCTGGTTTTAATACCTGGCATGTATAGCTAGCCATTTTCTGGATATATGGATGAACAACTTCTTCATTACAATTAGGAACGTCATTTCGGTGTAGGTTCTATAAACACCATTATCAATGTGATGTACAGGGTATGCTTGACACTCCACTAACAGTGTAACTACGTCCCTAACCACTGAACTGTACAAACACTGCCTCATACCTGCATATATACCATACTCTGTACATCACTTGCTTGATAACGGTGTTAGAACTGACGACGAAACGACGCTCCTAATTGTAATGAAGAAGTTGTTCATCCAGATATCTTATCCTGACTCCAACTACTAAATGCCTCCAAAAGAAGTTATGCTGGGTATCCTGACCATGAGAATCAGCTGGTTAATTGTTGAAACGTGAGTGAAAGAAATCAATGATACAGCTATATCATGGCAGCCTGTAATTATTCGCGTCTGGTCCAACCAAACCATTGAATGTAACGTAAAGTCTTTATACTCGATCCTCATTTTAGTCCGAATGTCAAACATAGTCTAAAAAGAACCAGACATCACATCAAACATATCATTCACGCAATCAGTGAATTGTGTTTTGCAAACGCATATTACTGAGTGCGGGGTTAAATAACAAACCAACAAACATCACTCACCCACAACAGCACACACAGCTGCCAGGACGAGAGTGCACTTCATTATTGTAGTGTAGTACAATGTGTCTGTGAGCCACGCCAGTGGTAATTTATAGTGAAGGTGTTATCTAGGACCAATAGTTTGGAACATGTTTCACTGCCCAAACAAACATAACTGATCTGCGTTTATCTTTAAAAAATATTCACACTAGATTCCGACCTTACCTGAAGTTAAGATCTTGAAAAAGACATTTGTGGTCTGTTCCATGTGTCTAGTTTACACCGATTGTGGGGAATCGTGACAATGTGTATCTGCGCTCACTCGGTCACATCGTAGAAATTAACATGTGCATAGACTGAAATATGTTCTATTTTCAGAATTAGATATATTCTGACCCGATTTTCGGACAAACCCCAAGGTAATGATATATTTCTTATATACACTTCATAGTTAGATGAGGTAGATTCTTGAATTATATTTATAATTTTATCGAATTAATCGCAAAATAATAAATCGTCACCAAAAATTCTTGAAAACGAATTATGCTACACAACTATTGACAAAAACATATTTGCCTGCCACAAGGTGCAAGGTGTTTTCGCTTTTTAAAAAATAAGGCTCTTGGTTTTAAATAAAATAATGTCTGGTTTTGTAGCTGTAGCTGAAAAATAATATAATTATACTGTCAATGCAAAATGCCAGACGCCACCAAAGTTGTCGGTGCATAAGGTGCGAAAGCGAAAGCAGTTTTAATAAAAGAAACGTCGTCTAACGGTGACAAGAGTTGTAATTTATTTAATACTCACTTAAACTTGCACATTATCGAAATTCAAGGTTGATGTTGGTTTTAAGGTGGCGTATGAATACAGCAGCCGTACCAATACAGTGCCCATATTTATCCGGTATCAAGAAAGAAACGATAAGATGCTTTTTTCTAAAAACATGTTCATTATAGCATTTACATACACAATCATCAAGAAGTTGGAAACACCTGCTTTCAACGGGAATATCTACTGAGTTCAGTGTAGGTGACGGGAGCCCCAGAGACGAGCGAGTCATGTCATGTTGGTTGTTGTGTGGTGGTCAGCAGATGCTTAACTGGTATCTCTAATTGCAATTGGGGTCACGGGTGGCCCAGTCGTCTAAGGCGCCGCGATTCGCTGTGCAGAGATGCGTCCCTTGGGCACGCCAGAAACCTTTGATTGTGGGTTCGAATCCCGGTTCGCCCAGATAATGTTTCTTGATTTGTCAACACCATACCTGTGCTCGTGGGTTTCACCGAAGTGGTAAACGTCTGAGACCTGTATCACCTCCGGCTTTCCTAAATAATCGAATCTGGGGCCAGCCAAACCTTTGAGTGAAAGCATAAGCAGCAAAAAAAAGTAATGTCTTTTTACTCGATCCTCATTTTTAAAGTCAAATGTCAAGCATAGTCAAAGACAACCAGACATCACATCAAACATATCATCATTCACCCAATCAATGTATTGTGTTGTGCAGACTCTATTATTGACAGGCATATTACTGAGTGCGGTGTTAAATAACACACCAACAAACATCAGTCACCCACAACAGCAGACACCAGTACGAGGGTGCACTTCATTATTGTAGTGTAGTACAATGTGTCAGTGAGTCACGCCAGTGGTAATTAATAGTGGTGGTGTTATCTAGGACCAATAGTTTGGAAGGTGTTTCACTGACAAAACAAACATAACTGATCTGCGTTTATCGTTAAAAAAACCCACGCGTTTCCGACCTGACCTGGATTAAAGATCGTGAAACAGAAAGATTGAACTTTTTTGGTCTATTACACACCTTGCGACCATGTGTCTTGTTTACACTGATAGACAGGAATCGTGACCATGAGTAACCGTGGACGGTTCCATGTGACAGAAAGTTAACCAAAATAGAAATAGATTGATATATTCTCACACGAGTTTGGGGGAAAACAAACAACACCCCAATGTAGTGATATTCTATATCTTCTTCTTCTTATGATGATGATGATGATGATGATGATGATGTACAGATTGAAATAAAATAAAGCAAAGAGGGTTTGGATGATCCTGGCACAGTCAGGCTGGTTAAGCTCATCATCAGCTCAGGGCCCTTGCCTCCTCCACACGCAGCCTAGACAGCGAATGGGACTTCTCCCAGGAAGTGCTGCCTTGTCAAACCCACCCAGAACATTTCGGAGAATGTGAAGACTTCCCAACACTGCAACCTTCTGCATTACCAAGATTGCCAGAAGGGTTGTATTCCTGGTAGCAAATCCGGGTACTCTCTGGATGTCAGTCAACAGATTGGGAGGTACCAAAACTAAGGCACCGAGAACAATGGGGAGTCAGACAAGTTGGTACTTGGGATGCAAGCGTGACATTTCGAAAGCAAGGTCTGACATATTTGCCATGTTTTTCTCTGAATCTTGTCAATACCATTAGTGTCAAAAGGAACAGAAAATTATATGATATCAATTATTTCATCGGAATTATCAAAAAGGACAATATCAGGTTTGTTGGCCTGGATAGATCTGAGGCTGTATACGGGCCAATTCCAAAGAATTGTTTATTTATCATTTCCATGAAACCCTCTACATATTCTGGGTCGTACCATAGATGGACCTCTGAGTCGAAACCACAAGCATGGCAAAGGCGGTAATAAAAGGATCGAGCCACTCCATCATGTCGCTTAAGTTACCATGTTTGTGGACAGTCTCATTAAATTCATTGCATAATCTACATTTCATATTTACATTTTGATGCAAGATCACACATTGACGGTTTCGAGTGGGAATTGACTGGTCCTGAGCATCAAACAGAAAGCCTTCTGTTTCACTTTTCAGGACAGCCTACCTCATCAAAGCTAAGGACTCTGCAGGGTTGCTATTTATCTCAACACACTGCACATAAACTCAATGCCGTGGTCGTTCAGATAGCCACTCATTCCACTCTTTTATATCAAGGAAACAGTTTCCAATACTGACTACATCAAATTCAACAAACTCAAACAAATCAAGTAAACTGTTTTAATAAATCAGCATCTCTTCAGGTGTAGGCATATCGCACTGATGGTTCTCTGGTGATTGGTTATATTCAGAAGGATTAATCGAGAGAAGAGAGTCCGTCTTGGAGCCATATAAATATGGCCCCGCCATGACGTTATGTTATTAGGAGACATTGAACAGAGTCATCATAAATAGAGAGTAGAACATGATCATAAGTGCCAAAGTTACCAAAAAGGGCGTCAGAATATGTTTCTGAAAGAGACCGAGCCATAATTAATTACTAATTGCTGCAATATTTGTATGTTCGTTGTTTAACGCCGCAGAAGGCAATATTTCAGCTGCATCCCATGGTGGCATGTGCATAATCAATGGAAGTCATTGTCTAAAGCATGAGAAATCACCATGCCCGATCTTTCCCCAAAATGGGGTGATGTTATTTGCTTTTATAGTTCGGTATAATTTCGTTTTTTCCCCATCGGAACATGCCATGCTTAAAATCCCATAAACGAATGGAATACCAGGAGATGGCGAGGTGAAATATCTGGTATGCACTTACATACATTTGCACACATAGATTCATCCATTCACATATTAGATGTGCTATCAAATCTAACAGAAAAGCATACATTCAGAAAACCCTTTATTCGCATAAGTAACAAGCCATTGGTCGCCAGAGTCTTCACTTTCCGCTGAAAGAATGAGAAACAGTATTGAATGAATAATAATAATGATGATCATCCAACTATTTACAAAAAGTCCCACTTCACAGTTGATATGTAATCATGTGGAAAAATCAGATTCCACCTCTCGTATCACTTGCATTTATATTGTAATCAAACGGGTCTTACATCGTGAAGTGCATCAAATCACTTGAACACCTTGATTAAAAACATGAAAAGATTTGGAAAATATCTGTTGACAACGAGTTGTCGGTGCACGTTTTGCAAATCAAGCAATCGACCGAAATCTGCACGACAGTTGACGAACCGGATTTCGATTTCGTTGCGCGATTTTGATTGGACTATGCATAGACTCGTTAGTCAAGCCAAAATGTAACTCCATAATACCAGCCTAGTTCGGCAAGGGTGGAAACTAGGCTTTTATAGTCACTTAACTCTCTTGCCTCTTGAAGATGCTTTCAATCTGCTGTAAACACTAACGACAATGAACACAACGAGACATTTCACCATGACTTGAGTGAAGAACATAGAAATTACCTCGCGGAATGTGAATTCAAAATGTATCAATATTAATTCTTATAAGAACATGGTCACATTCACTGTTTACCTTTGCGTTTTTCTCATCATCTTACCATAGTTTCCGTTATGGGTCATGTGACATTTAGATGTATTAACTTACAATCCGAAGCCGCAAGTACAACGTTCGTCGAAGCAGTGGTGCTGTCTGTTGCCGTGACACGAGCAGGAATCACAGTCAGAGCGCGCAGCACAGGTGGCTGAAACACAAAGGTCAAGGTTGGACCATATTTTCTATTCGTATGCCTTAACCACGACCACTTTGTTGTAAATGGCAGCTTAACGCTTAAGCTCCAACATTTGAATATCAATGCTGAAACTACTTCCTACATTCACACGTGAGCTGCAGTGTCGTGGCAGTATTTGTCCTCATAAATTGATATGTAATGGAAACTATATTGAACATGAAATTTTTATATTCAAACTCAGAATAGTGTTTGAAAATGGTTTAAAATTATTACCTTAAACGCAATTAAACAAATGGTTAAAAAATAAAAGCGACAAAACTAATTCCACAACCATAAGAATCACCCACTAAAACAAGACTCCGTTGTATGATTCCGACTTTATCAGAGCATGTATTTATGAATCCCAATCATATAGTTGCAACACTGCAACAACACTTACGATTGCAAGTCAATTGTCCACCTAACAAGCACGGGAACATATGGTACCAGTCAAAGTAGGGAATTGCATCGGACGTCAGTTTTGTCACTGATGTCCTCCACATGTCTTCGATAAATGTTTTTGAAAACTTGACATGGGCCTTTATTGTTGTAATATTGATCAAACACATTTTTAAAGTCGTATGACCTCCTTGAAATCTTCGTAGAAGCAACATGTTCGTCTGAACCTCAAAAGTTGTGAAATGTAGACAGCAAATATTATAGGTGGTAGGATATTGCTCGAAGTTAAAACATACGTTACCTATATGTCGTTACGAGTTGATTACCCAGTTACAAAGAGAAATTAACTCCAAAATCGTAGAGTACAGTACCAAATCAAAGAATAATTAACCAAATGGGTCGAATGTTCCAGAGGCAAATATAATAGGCCCCATTACATATGTCAGTGCACTCATGAAAGTGCAGTATTTGTCACAGTCGATGCCTCGAGGGAAGCAGGTGCTCCAATCTGGAATTCAGAAAACGGTGTTGGAAGCAGGCAGAAAAGTCAACGATTTCAGATAGGTATCCCGTCCAGACGGGGCAAGTACAATAGTCAGATCGTAGAGGGCCTCGAATCGCCTCGTCTCGCTAACAGCTAGCTGATTGTCGCACACCGTCAATAAAATATATCTGGAAAGAACGGCACTTGCCTTTTACGAGTGCTTCAATCTGCTGCCATCAAACAATCATCAGAAATATACTTATTACCCCTACTGCCACATAATAAGGTATAATATCGCTTTATGCCTCGTCACGTATGCTTATGATATTGTGGGAATCGTACAACGGACTCTGCTTTTTACAGGCATTTCTTATGATTATAGAAATGGTATTGTTGCTTTTATTTATAAATAAATGTGTGTGTTACTCACGTAAACCAGTGATAACATATGCAAAATATGACACAAGGACACTAATAATGGTGATTTTGAGAAATGATGGACGGAAGATGTTATTTGAAGATGGAAAGAGAAGATACAGTATGACTCACTCTGTGGGCAGGGGGCTGTGCTTGCTCCCTCCAGACACGTGCACTCTCCGTGGGAACATCCAAGTGTCGTCGAGGAGTCGCAGCTCACGTGGGAACAGTCACCCGCGTTACTGCATCGTTCAGAGGTTACCAGGACTACATTACATATAAGGAAAACCTAAAGATATACATTAATGCATCGGAATGAAAATAGAGAAACAAATATATTGGCTGTATGACGCAGTCAACTAAGTTCGATGTACAATCCCCTAAGTGTTCAGGTTCAAGTGTCCTCATCCAGTGCGTCAGCGTAATCAGGACTTTATCGTGTGAATGTAATTACAAAAATCAGGATGTTTTGGTAGACGAAGAAGTAAATATGCATCGGTAACAATGGAAGAAATCGTCTCATGTAAGGCTTAGTTTGATAATAATTACCTAAGGTTTAAAGAAGTATATCAAAATGCTCGCCAAACATGCTGGGTATCCTGAACAAGAGAATCATCTGGTTAATTATTGAAGCGGGTGTGAAATTAATGACTAATACAGCTATATCATGGCAGCCTGTAAATATTCGCGTCTCGACCAACCAAACCATTGAATGTTATATACAATCTTATTACACGATCCTCATTTTAGTCCGCGCTACATTTTTCAAAGTCAAATGTCAAACATAGTCTAAAGAGAACCAGACATCACATCAAACATATCATTCACCCAATCGGTGAATTGTGTTGAGCTGACTCTATTATTTAGAGGTATGTTACTGAGTGCGGGGTTAAATAAACCAACAAACATCACTCACCCACAACAGCACACACAGCTGCCAGGACGAGAGTGCACTTCATAATTGTAGTGTAGTACAATGTGTCTGTGAGCCACGCCAGTGGTAATTTATAGTGAAGGTGTTATCTAGGACCAATAGTTTGGAACATGTTTCACTGCCCAAACAAACATAACTGATCTGCGTTTATCTTTAAAAAATATTCACACTAGATTCCGACCTTACCTGAAGTTAAGATCTTGAAAATGCATTTGTGGTCTATTCCATGTGTCTAGTTTACACCCATAGTGGGGAATCGTGACAATGAGTACCTCACACGGTCACATCATAGAAAATTAACATGTGCATAGACTCTGAAATATGTTCTAATTTTCGAAATGAGGTATAGCCTGACACTAATTTCTGGCAAATCCCAAGGTAATGATACATTTGATATGTTGTCTAACTTTAGAATTAGCTGAGGTAGAGCCTTGAAACATATCTATAATTTTATCGAATTAATCGGGAAAAAAAAATCGTTCCCTAAAATTCTTGATTTTTTATAGTTTAGACTATTGAAAAGAAAGACAATGCCTGCAGCAAAAATTACACTGTTGCAAGGTGTTTTTCTTATAAAAAAGAACAGGCTACAAAATCAGATTTTAAAAATTTAAAACTTATTCAATAAAAAAATATTTGTGGCTGTCGCTGAAAAACAATATGGTGTTGGGGTCAGCAGATGGTTTACTAGCATCTCTTCTGAAACTGATTGTAATTACCGTAAAGCTACACCATTTGGACAATTTCGGAGCATGGAAGATACACGATATTATCATTGCCGACCTGTCCTTGTTTTAGCCCTTTAATGCCGAGCGCCAGACAAGTACCATCTTTTAACGTCTTTTGGTATGACGCGGTCGGGAATGGAACACCGGACCTTCCGCTCTCCGGGCGGACGCTCTACCACTAGACCAGGGAGGCGGTCCATACCAAAAGACGTTAAAAGATGGTACTTGTTGTTACCCTGTCTGGCGCTTGACATTATGGGGCTAAAACAAGGAGTGGTAGGCTCGGAGTCAGTATACTGTATCTTAGTCGGGTATTTATGTCAAACTGCGGCATGGTATCTCAGTGAGCTAGCACTATAAATTGGCATCAGTCCGGACTAGTACAAGTAGCCACACACACACACACACACATACATGCACGTCGCTATATAAGTGCGATAATCTTGGACGCGACGTTAAACCCCATTTCACCTCACCTCATTTGATGTGACGGCCAAAATAGGCCTACTCCTATAGCTTTTCCCCTTCCATAATCACCACCACGAACTTAAATTCAAAGACTATTCAAGTAGACGCGGCGATGAATGTTGTGATAAAGCTTCGATATATGTAAATGTTTTATTTATCAGTGATGCTCAGAACCTTTTTAATATCATGATTCTGTCACTACAATACAATACGAGCAGCAAGAGGGACCTGACATTGTTTTGTTTGTTGTTTAACGCCGCACTCAGCAATATTCCAGTTTCATGACGGCGGTCTGTAAATAATCGAGTCTGGGTCAGACAGTTGAGTGATTGACATCATGAGCATCGATCCACGCAATTGGGATACGATGACATGCATCAACCAAATCAGCAAGCCGCCTTTTACAACAAGCATAGTCGCCTTTTACGGCAAGCATGGGTTGCTGAAGACCTATTCTGCCCCGGATCTTCACGGGACGGACCTGACACCTGAAGCTGTCTTAAGGGCATCTGGGATGTGCAAGTTTTGTTAATTCCGCTTTGAAGTATATTTCAGTTACATCGCACAAACAAGCTGTGATGGGAAGGCTCGAAGAGACGCGGGTCATAGACATATGCTGGACCGTAATTAGACAATCTGTGACGCTCAGCAGATACTGACAAGACAAAGGGAGCGAACTCTCCAAAACGGATTTCGGCGCCTTGTTCACTCTAGAGGTGTGTATACGATTATATTTAATCTAATGAAAATACATGATGATAGCAGGACTACAGAAAATAGGCTTTCTACAGAGATATTGAAAAGGGTGAAGTATCTCCCGATTGAGACACACCACTGGGACACATCTATCAGCAATTTGACATGAAGACCTATTTTGTTCGGACTTTATTTGGTGTTGTGGTAGGTTCAGTGAGCTAGTTAGTGAATCGGTGAACAGGTTCGCAGTTACACCACGACATGCCAACTTCATGTGGCAGAAAAGCCCTAAAAAGCACAGACCTTACAACTTTCGAGTACGTTAGTAAGTGAGTTTGTTTTAACGCCGGTTTGAACAGGATTCCAGTTATATAGCAGCGTGTCACGAGATTTCGAGTTAGAATATGATCCCCCAAATCCTATCATTGTCGTATGAAGCGACTTACAGAAACGGGTGGTCAGGTTCGGTGACGAATTGGTCCCGTCCAGAAACTTCTCGAAGCCTGCATTTTCATTTGCACAGCAAGGGCAGATAACTCTAATTCTAGTAAAAAGATAACTTGCTGTTCAAGTCTGGCCACGACAGCTCTTGGTGGAGCTGCTGGTGAAAATGTCACTGACAACCACCACAAACACCCACAGCATTCTCCACCGCCACCAATATTACCGACACAGAACAATGGGTTCTCAAAGAAATGCGGCTATCAAACTGGGGATCAGGGGCTATAACAAGTTTATGCTGCCAGACAAACTTCAAATCACGATCTGACAATTGAGAAAGCGTGCGGTTGATCACAACGGCAGAATAAAAGGTTGGTGGGCCAGTCGGTTGTGTGCTTGTTTGCTGAGAGCATTCGCCACCAGTCGCCTCTTTCCGTAACCTGCAAGAAGACTCGTCCCCCATCGATGAATGTTATGTGCGAAAATACGACAAACCAACCAGAATGCGCGTATGATTTCAAGTTCTTCGTCACAGAATCCCTCAGAAATATTTTTTGATTTTACATATGTCTTGCATCTTAAAATATACCAAAGACTGCATCTAAAAATATACCAAAGACAAAGTTAAATGTGTTCAATCATACTGTATAATTCCGCATGTCCAGATGTGCTTTAAATTGCATATGAAATATATATAATATATGTGGAAATATATGTGAATTATTACGCAACGTGTTGACAATTGTTAGGGGTATGCCCGTTTGCGCTAAGACGGAACCCGTTTGCAAAAATGGCCATGAGAGGGGCACGAGTCGCGATTCAGCTTGTCCCGGAATAACACGAGCTGGTCACGAATGTGCTAAGAGCTCAGTTTCCTCATATGCACTTGCTCCACGTGAATCACGTCACATCCTACTGCAGTCCCCTACTCAATGGAAATGGATTCTTCCGCTGCACTGTGTTCACGTTCAGTTTCAAATACATGTATTTGCTCAATGGTAATCATATACAGAATGTATATATTATTTCCGTATCGGTACATCTTCAAATGTGTGTTTCGGGTAAAAAAAGAACTCGTTTCAAAGAGCATTTCAGAAATTATAGAATCATATGGATATCCCCGTGAAATCGTGATAAATTATTAATATAAACTCGTCAGCAGGAATACTAACTCAGTCTGGTGTGGCCCCTCATGATATTGCTAAAATAGTTCTTAAAGCGGCGTAAACCCACTCTCACACACCCACTAACTCACTTATGTTACCTGTTGAACACCTTGACTTAGCTCCCGTGAGCGCTAAGCCTGGTGCGCGTAGCAACAGTGGAACCAGTTTATCAGATTCACCCGGACTGTGAATGGCAGGAGTTGTCTTCGCCATATTGACAGCATACTTAATGAAGATACGTAAAATCTGGCCAAATCTACCCCTTGCGTTAAAACAGAATCAATGGTTGTGGAATAGTCGTGCTGTCAGTTCTTGGGCTATATTTAATGAAGAGCTACAGTTAGATTTTGTCTCATTTCTTCTTGCTATTATTCTTCTATGGGAATTCAGAGGTACTCTAGATCTGCGTCCATATATGTTCATAATAGATTAGGGTGGTCAGGCTCGCTGACTTGGTTGATGCATGTCATCGATCCCAAGTGCGTGGATCGATGTTCATGATATTAATCACTGGATTGTCTGGTCCAGACTCGATTATTTACAGACCGCCGTCATATAGCTGGAATATTTCCGAGTGTGGCGTTAATCAACCAACCAATCATAATAGATTATGCTTCCTTAAACGATTCTGTGGTGTCAACAATACAACACACATGCAACGTTCAATTTACTAGCGACCCGTGAAGATCCGGGTTAGTGTAGGTTTTCAGCAACCCATGCTTGTCGTAAGAGGCGACTAACGGGATCGGGTGGTCAGACTCGCTGACTTGGTTGGTTGATGCACGTCATCGTATCCAAATTGCATGGATCAATGCTCATGTTATCAATTACTGTATTGTCTGGCCCATACTCGATTATTTACAGACCGCCGTCATATAGTTGGAATATTGCTGAGTGCAGCGTTAAACAAACAGTGACGAGAATGTTAGTAGCGCAAACAGTCACTGGCTTGTCTGGTCCATATTTTTACTGCGTTGTTTATTTATCATCGTTTGTCACATGCATTCTTTGGGTTGATAATTAAGGTTTGGGAGTGTTGGTGTATGACTGATAATTTAGGAACATTTCTTTTATTATATTTGTTAAACTTTTGAATGACCCCCTAACGATGTAAGGATTCGAACTCTCACTTTATGGGTTACAAGCGAAGGTTCAGTCTAGTGTGCTACCATACAAGAAACATATAAAAAGATATGGGTTCGTTAACTTGTGAATAGGATCGTAGTAGCTGTCATTCATTCTTCAATCTCTTCGATATTACAGTGTATGTTTTGATATTTATGGCAATAATTTGGTTCGCCCGATAAACTAAGAGGTTTGAAGGTTTGCCGATGCGACATTAAATATTAACTCACTGACACACATCCACGAAGACGACTTTACCATGTGAAACACTATTTGCGTGAAACAAGAGTTGTCTCCCTTCCATCAAATTCTAAACCTATGGCAGGAATCGGGGTTCCCAGTACAATGTTGCGGTCTGATATATCTTAAATTCCTTTCTTTGCAAGTATCATAATCATCTTTGCTATCCATGCGACAGAAAATGATCAACAACTACTGAAGCATACGTTTCCCCATTGCCCTATATAACGATGTTGTACCAGAATGTTAGGGCGGGGGCATAAAAAGAGAGTTATCTCCCTTCCATCGCTGACAAATGACGACCGACCCGGGACCCTCTGTCGACAATCACGCCACACTATTTATGCAAATCAAGTTTTTGTCATCCGTATGAATCACCTCTATTTCAAAGACTGAAGAATTGAATTTTTAATCTCTGTTAAAGGCCCCCTCGAAAATTTATTTTAACGCTGTAAATTGTTTTAATTTATTCACTATAAATTATCATATTACATGACTGTCGAGGACTTGCGAGAGCACTGAGCGTGAATGATGCACATTTTTTTCAAAAATAAATTTTCATCTAAAATTTAAATTTGGCAGAAAATAATTACTAAAAAAAGAATTAATATCATGATAATGACAGTTTCGGTGCAAATACGAGTGCGAACTTTAGTCATTTATGATACAGGATCGAAAAAAATGAGACACCTTCTGTCAATGTCTAGTTAGAAAACACAAGCAGAATATTTCCGAATGTTAAGTTATGATATTGCAAATAAAACGTTGAGTATTAGTAAAAAAAACTTAAAGATAGTCAACATATTTTTTTAATTGGGTGAAATCTGGAGTTTGCTAAAGTGTTGGCTTAACGAAACGAATTCTATAAAACTGAAATTTTCAGATCTAATGTCGTTCCTGTAACATTGCGTATATATCGGGTTAATAAATCTGGAAGAGTTATATTAATACCGAAAGCGTTTTTAACCGACCCGACATATAATTGACAACAGATTCAAACATTTAACGCAGATTCGATTGAGTACAGCTTGCCCGTACAAGATATATAGACTATTCCTACGCGCGTTCTCGCGTAAATTGCACGCACTTTTACTGACCCGCTGCGCTTTTAGGGGAATTTCAAAAGCTTTTCTTCACGTGAACAGTGGCAGCTGTATGAATGTCGACTAATACCGTGCTGCGAATTTAACTCCATTTCATCTGTTAAACAATCTACTGTAATTCTAAGCCTGATACTTAACGTAGCCCCGAACAGCTGTTTCAAGATTACCGCATTTCGATGTTAGGCACAACGCGATGAAAAATTGCTGTTTCTTTCAGCTGCTTGAGATCATGTTTGTTCAACCGAAGAAATTGGAAATCGGGAATTGTTGAACAGAGGTGAAATAACAAAAGATGTCCAAATATCAACGCGTGCGAGGCTATATATAGTTTATTCCGGTGGTTCATCGCTCTCTATTGAAATGTACCCTGATGAGGTGCCCTGTTCTGGTGCATTATGGAGGCAGGTGCGCGGTATTAATGGGGGAGCGGAGGCAGATGACCACATATGCTTTGTGTACCTTTGACCCCATCAGGACGCGCAGAGGGGATATGCTATGAACAAAACTTGGCTTGATACGGACCAAGATAGGATGCAGCCGGCACAGGGTGTACAATTAACAATGAATATATTTCACCGATTTATCATATGCTGGATGGCTATAAAATAACGGTCATTTGTTGAGGATAAATATGTCTATTTTATGATTTAACATATGTCGCTTTGTGTTGGGGGTTAGAGTTTTTGTTTTGTTTTGTGGGGTTGGGGTGAGGAGGGGTTGGGGTGGGGGAGTTGAGGATGGGTTGGCGTCGGGGGTTTGGTGTTATTCCGACTGTGTGTACAAAATGCCTTGTAACGATATCCAAAATCAAAAGTTTGCACAGTGAACCCATACCATACGAAAAGCATACTAACACATACGATAGTGTGTTTAGTGGTAACACTGTAGTTAATGTATTTTGGTTTGCAAAAGTATACATATATGCTAGTCGTAAGAGGTGAGTACCGAGATGGGTTGTCAGGCTCGATGACTTGATTCATGCATTTCATCGTATCCTAATTGCGTAGATCGAGGCTCATGGTGTCAATCACTGGATTGTCAGGTCAAGACGCGACTATTTACAGACTGCCGCCATACAGCTCGAATATTGCCGGGTGCGGCGTAAAACAACAAACAACCATCATTGTTATCAATTTAAAAAAAGAATGAACACCCATATCAGAGTTGAAATACATCTTTAATGAGTACCAAATATTTAAAAATATTATATAATTTTAAGAAACATACATTATATAGAACTTCAGACACGTGTGTCACCACATACGACGAACTTGTAAATAGATTTATGAATTCAGGATCGTGTAGCAACATTATAAAAAATGGAACAAATTGTCTTCTAATACACTTCGGTCGTGTGTAAGCCTCGTGAGGCAGACGAACAGCAGATAAGGCCCCGTATCACTCCTCGTCACCTAGGAACTATTTGTTCAGGTGGAGGCGCACGTGTTGGTGTAATTAAGTGTCCAGCAACATCACTTTAGTATCCTACGTGGATTGCAGGTAGTCCGTTAGGCACTATCTCTGCGCGGTGTTGTAACAGAAATGAGTTTTCTTATCGTGTGTAAAGAATGTTTTTAATACAGCCATTTCAGTTCTTCAATGGGAGCTTTGTTCATCAACCTGGTTTCCAACTTCTGCCTTGGTCTAGACATTGCCATTCATACCTTTGATAAAACTTGAATATTGTCACTACCACAAGTATGTTTGGGATGATGATTTTTGTATTACCCAACCGGGAAGCATGAACAACACACGTGCTTCAACATTCGTGACCAATTCGTGTTTTTCCGGGACAAGCCGAATAGCGACTCGTGCCCCTCTCAAAGCCATTTTTGCGACCAGGTTCCGTCTTAGCGCAAACGGGCATACCTAAAACAATTGTCAACACGTTGCGTAATGGTTCACATATATGTCCCCATATATTATAAATAATATATAATCACTCTTCATGTCACACGTATTGTTAGCTGCAGCGAGAACATAAAGTGTCAACAATGACGTCATTGCTGTGGGGTATCTATTAATGTGACGTCACTGGAATCTGTATCACACCAAAAAAGATGTAGGGCGCTTAATAAAAGTGTGAATATTGATATTGCCGATGCACCGTTAAATAGTAACTCCCTCACTTTAGGCCGCAATTGTGTGTCATATTTTTGGCAGAAGGAGAAAATTACTGCTTATTGTGTGGAAACACTGTCACGTGCATGGATGCAATTTGGTGAAGTTTATTAGAGGTAGTCATCGAGCAGTCGTTCCAAACGCTGCTTCCACCAAATAACGAGGTTTTTATGCTTAAACTATTTGAAGCGTCAAGGACGTTCCCCATTTGTCTTGTATTGTGAGATAGGTTCATGTATGATAGTGTAGTGATAGGAGATGTGGCGAATTTAGCTCACGTGCTACTTTAGATCGTCCAGCCTTAGTGCATCGCTCGATAACTTCCTTTAAGAGAGAGGATCTGAAGACATAATATATACATAAATATACATAATTACACATAATTTGTGACAGCCTGAACCTCATCATAACACAATGAATACACGTCGACAACGTTATTAATAACATTTTTAAATATTATGAAAAAGCTTTTACACATGATCATTATGGCAATAAATGAATTAAACTTATAACAAAAATACCACGACAGCTTAAACTTTCAGCATGATCTATTACAAATGTCACTTTTCTCGAGATATGTTTTCGATCAAGATGGTATTTTTGCTCAACTTTTCGTCTAGCCAAGGAATAAATTTAATAATCAAGATAAAAAGTGTGATGGGCCAAAACAATAATTTTTCAATTCCATTTCCAAATGATGCCATTTCTTCTACAATATGACCTCACCTACTCAGCGGACGCTGCGTAACGGATTTACATTGTTGATTAATCAAGGCATATAATCAATTCTAAGTAATTGCACAGATAATAAATCGGACCGACAAAGATGGAAATAAGAGGTTACACTACCGTGCACACTAGGAAAGAAAAGATAGCTACAATGATTAGAGCTTTTAGCGAACTTCTGTGTTTACAACGTATAATCATAGTTTTCTGTAGTGATGTGTGTAGAAGCGATTCTTTTCCACAGCCTACTGGACAGCGACAATGCATCGACGAGGTGGAACATTGCTTCTCTGTACAATACGACCCCTCCCACCCCAGTCATGTGTGGGGACGCTATTTCATTATCCCAGGCAGGTGCTTGTCCGTGGGAGGGGACAGAGATGCATTGGTTCGGAAGCCTTCATTGTATATATTCCGATGATCAAACACAAGGTGAGGACAATGCAATGTTAAAACTTTCAACTAAATTGTGCACTTGTTAATGGCTGTTGTCTTGCAGAAGGAACAATAAAAGACACAGAGAAACGGGCGAGAAGCTTTGGGGGCGGTCTCATACTGTAATTACTAATAATTACGGGTACACGTACCTAAAAGCATAGAAAATCACAGAATGAAAAAACATAAAAAATTGGTACGCGGGATTTTGTTTCAGCGGATGTGATTGTATCGTATATCGATTGACATGTGAACTACAGACCTGACTCTTGACCTCCTGACACACGCTCCCCTATACCCCTGAAATTACCTTCTACAAGTTTTCCCCTGCACATATTTCTCCGACAGGTGCTTAAATGAACGTAATGTTATCAATTACTAGTTGTAATACACTTCATAACCCTTAGGGTCAATGCTGGTTTCCCTTGCTTGTCGTTAGTCCCAGTTGCGACGCTTGTCGTGAGAGGCGACCAAATAGATCGGGTGGTCACACACTGTGACTTTTTTGATTGCGTCATTGTATCCCGATGACGTGGATCGTGGCCTACAATATCAGTCACTATATTGTATGATCCAGACTCGATTATTTACGGGCCGTCGTCATATTGCTGGAATATTGCACAGTGCGGTGTTAAATAACAAACAAACAAACAAACAAACAAACAAACGTTAGAGCCAACTAAATTGGGGACCAGGTGGTCAGGATTTGTGACTTTGTTGATTAGGTGTTACCATGCCCGGGCAACGCTGATCCGACTATCAACCGCTGTCGGTTATCTAAAGGAAGCCATCAAACGATGCCCGAAGACTTGAAGACCGAAAGTCATACTTGACCTTAGACGTAACAATGGAATTGCCATTTTTCACAGGACACCAGTGTTATGACTACCAGTTATAACGTACGATATCACACGATACTGTCAGCCTCCTTTGGGATTAAGCAGCACTTGAAATGAGCTATCGATGTCGACCTTTAACGGCCGCAGTGATATTGATGACTATTGCATAAAGCAAGCGATTGTGAGTGAGTTAGGATTTACGCCGCTTCGAGCAATTTTGACAGTTTGAGAAGGAAAAGTGATATTAATGGCTGGCTGTGTTGAAATTCGTACCCTGATCAAAGACAAGCGGGTAGGGTGAGCACTGTTATCGAACGTGGGGTGTTGCATTCCCATTGTCACTATAATATTGTTTAAACACTTAAATACAACCTCGAAATACTTAAAGGTTATACAAAATTCACCCACTCATACAATGATAGATATAAGGTGTGAGTGAGTATTTTTTTACGCCGCTTTAAGCACCAGAAACGGGGAATCGGTTAGACGAGCAAACGCTTCAACCGCTAGGGTACCCCACCGCCCCAATAGACATAAGGAACGTGCGACGATGCGGCGAGTTTTTATATCCTTTGAAGGCAAGACATTTTGAAGGAAAAATTGTAGCAGCGAAATATCGCCACGTGAGTTTCATAATTAACCATGGGATTCCGACGAAGAAATAATCAATATTTTGGCTTTAGTATGGTAACTGCGAACATCTGGTACGACAGCTCAATCTACAATCTACACTCACTAACCAATGTAATATCTGTTGGCATTATAAAAGACTCGACTCATTAAATGTATAATTATTTGAATATAAAACCTTTTTCAGTGTATTGTCATAACAGGGTCACGTATGACTAATTCCATGGCATTCCGTTTATGAAATGTTCATAATCAGATATAACATAATGGCTTCAAAATGAGCCCCATAAACAGGCTGACTTTATGACAACGTGAATGTGCTCAGCTGGTCCCCGTGCAATCAAATGATACGTATCTCACAAAGGACGTATCGCTCGAGGACAAGCCGTGCAATATTAGAGGTAATCAGATCGGACAGAGCGCAACTGTTTTACCTGCACAATGTTGAAATACCAACGTAGAACGCCTCGAGAAATGTACAGATATGTCGCCGATACTGATTTGCTGCCATCGTATTTATGCAGCTGACACACTATTAAAATAACTACCATGAACCTTTAACTAAATCGGGGTTCCTTTGGTCGTTAGAGTACATAGAACTAGTATATGTTTTGTGCGCGTTAAGTGAGTAAATGAGGTTTTAGGCCCATTTTAGGAATGTTCCGGTAATACCCAGAGGAAGATGTGAGGTATTGGTATTTTTTCACGTTTTAGCAGCATTCCAGGAATATCACAACGGGGACACCATAAATTGGCTTCACAAATTTTACCCATGATGGGGATCGAACTCGGGTCATCAGCGCGACGAGCGGAGCGAACGCTTTAACCACCAGGCTATACGAACATCCAAGGGTTTGGTGTGCTTCAACCATTGTACCTTGTGGGAATCGAAATGAGGTCTTCGTTGTGACGAAAGAACGATTCATCCGTTAGGCTACATGGAACAGTTATAATACATACCATGAGATAATCGATTTCGGTTTTCAAAATAAGTATGGATACAATGTCTGAAGCCAATTTCTGGTGTCCCGCCGTGATTGTGCTGGAATATGCCTAGCGGCGTAAAACCATATTCACTCACTCAGTAACATCAGTGTGTCACTTTGTGTACTTAAACAAAATTAATGTGCTTCGTCAGAACGCTAGAACGAGGTCGATCTAAACAAATGACTATTTCATTTGGAAATTCAAAATATACTTTACTTAGCGGACACTTAACAAAACATTCGTGTTATTTGTTTCCGAAGTAAAACGCTTGGAAACCAGAGAGTCAATCCAAACGTTGAACTAACATACTACTCCTAGCAAGAGTCTGGTAACTTTCCCCAACAACTCGCAGAGACGCAGAGATATATCATAGCGACACTCACTCCCTCAGCATAATAAATCACTCATGTTTAACGTTAATCTCGTCCAACGTTCCCGCCATGCTGTTTAAGCCTCACAGGCCAAACGCGGCTTTGCCAATATTTAAGTCAAATCTATTGATTCGCATGTCAATGGGCAATTACATTATACACAAGATATCTAACAAGTGCGGAGGAATATATCATTGTTGACAGATAACAGTTGAAGACATAATGTAGATCCATCCGCGGTCAGTAATGAGTCCCAACCAGACAACGGGCGCCATCTTGCATGTTAAAAACAGTTTTTCAGGTTTTGGATCTCATTTTCGTATCGATATTTTATTACCTGAACGATTGGGAGTAAACCCGATGCGGTCTCAGGATCATTTGCTCGCATCCTTTAGTAAAATCGATATTCTTGGAATAATTGTGGAGATGAATTAGGGATAATTTTGTGTTTAACTACTTCACCTACTAAAATAGAGGGAAAGTACTGGACAGCATTAATCAATGTATGTATTTGGGGATGAAGAAACATGACTAAAGATAAGGCATTGATGGTATTGATTCTGTCGGGGAATCATTGGAACACGAACAATTTGTTTCGAGATAGTTTTTACTTTAGAACAGGTTTCATGTGTACTGTTAACCAAGTGTGAAATAGAATAATATCCTTTAAAAAAAACAACCAAAAAACATGTGAAACAGTACAATAATTGTTGTGCAGTGGCACATTATCACGGCAGCAGCTGACGCCACATTAATCATTCCTTTCCATTTGCAGTGGCAATATGTTTGCTCAGGCATGGTGTCATACTCGCTCAAACCACTGTAGATCATGTTTTTTGAATGATAAGATATATATTTTGATATTAATTTTCTGGTTCCACTTAATATCACGGTCGTAGTTTTCTATTTTAATTTTTTATGAAAATTTTCAAAAGTATAGGAACGCATCCTTAGTCTCGTGTAAGAACGTATGTCTACCTGCGGAAGGTCGGTGGTTCGATTCCCGGCCGTATCACACAAAATGACGTAAGAAGGTGGTACTTGTTCTTACCCTGCCTGGCCCTCGGTTTTAAAGGCATAAACAGGGATTGGTCAGCTCGGAGTCAGTATACCGTGTCTGAGTGGGGTATTCACACACACACACACACACACACACACACACACACACACACACACCAAACAAACAAACACACACTGTGTCAGTTTAGTCTTCAATATGCTCAGAAACGTGCACCTATGTGGCCAGTAAAGGCCAACGAGACTTCCCTACTGCCTCTCACAAAGTTGTAATTCCTTGGCTATTTCGGTTCCAGATTGATGAGGCACCATAACACAACGTATATATATTTCACATCGGCGGGGGTGGTTGCTTTGGGTGTTTGTTCTAATGTTGGTGGGCTCGAATTCCAAGATCGTCCTTACCAGCATTCTTGGTTTGTCGGACAAGTCCCGTGCTTGTGAATTTCACAGACCTAAAACACCTTTGGCTTTGTCCTTCCATATTTCCACGACAAAGCATGTATGGACAACGGCACCATATAATGTGTCATCTAACTCAAGTTAGCTCTTCCCCATTGCAGTAAACATAGATGAACAATGAATGAATGGATAACAAACACAATGCTCAGTTTCAGTCAAGGGACTAAAATATTGACTGGAATAAAATATGACTTCCATAACATATGGTTACACAACATGTACACATCACTTCAGGGGGCACAATGCCAGAAAACTGAGTTAGCACTGAGGCCAAGAAAACCAGTCGAATCAACGGGATATTTCTACTTTGAGCACTGGGCCGATTCGCGAAGTTCGGTGTATCTATAAGAATAGGTGTGCCTTGTGGACTGCGTCTTCACAACGACACCGTCAGTTGCAACAACCCCATGACCCGCCCTGTCAGGAACAGCAGTGACATCATAACTGTCTGGATAGAGTTCCATGTGACTAGTTTATTTCTGAATTTGTGGCTGTAACTCAGACAGTGATACCTGACGGCTTTCTTGCCGTGTCCTGGAAAGGTGAGTTCCAAACCAGGAACGTCAGTGAGTATGGAGGATTCAGTAAAATACGTCATGACTTTGGGATGGTATGGCGACCACAACTTATGATTAACAACTTGGTGGATAGGGTTGAACCTCTTGGATTGAACTTTGACATAATGAATGTTCAGGCAAACGGTTTTGTGACTTGGAAACCATCAGACACTGTCAAGACATTCTGCCAAATGGATGTTACCAACTTTCCATGAGATGAACACGAAAGTTTGTACGAAGTATTTGTTTGGGGGACCTTCCGCGAATGAAGTTAACCTGAAACCAGTGAGTACCTCAAAAGGACTACAATTTGTTGACACGGTCAATGGGGTATCTTTAACTCATCCTCTGCAAGCTTTGTCTTTGATACCTTCGGCAAATCAATTTTGGTTTGTATACTTCAAAATGACACTGAAGAGATAGCTCTCTCTGAAGATACTGACTACTCTCTGCCTGTCTTGTTGTTGGGATTAGTCAATTTGGTGGAGTTCCTCATTTCTCTGGAGTCTGGGGAAAGGCAGCCACTTGCCATCACGGTGTTGCTGTCATTCAGCGTATCCTTGTCCTTCATCCCAGCACTGCTGCCACAGAGTGGTGACAATATACCTGTATTATCTATTTTCTTGTTGGCCGGTTTGTAATGAGCTCTCTCTGCGTGTTTCTGACCATCTGGATCGTGCAAATATTCTGTCGAGACGCCGCCATCAGGCTCGGTCCCTCCTCGACGGGGCGTATAACAAGGGCCTGGGTGAGAAGCTTCTTCGGCACTCCTGCGGTGGGAGTCAAGGATATCCTGACCCGGGAAAGTAGGGAAGCTTCCGATGACCCATCACCCTGCTGGTAGCGAGTCGGTAAAATGGCTAATATGCTGTTTTTTCGGTTTGTTCTTTACTCTGTGTCACAGCAACAACCGGCAATTTCTTGATAATAGTATAACATGTGCTTCTTGAATTGATCTGCAACAAATATTGTTATTAGTATCTGGGCAATACATAAATACAGTATATTCACTGCCCCAGGGCCGTCGACAGGTGCGCAACTAGGCAGCCAATTTTAAGTGTAAGCAAAACCAATGTTACGAGGGCACGAAAAATTAGATGTTCTTAAACGCTATTTCCTGCGTTTTGGGACCGTTTTTGAAATAAAATTGTGAGAGCGTGGTTTGCTCTATACCTACCACTATAATCCATAAGTTCGTAAAAGTTCCGATTTCCAAGTTAGACAGTAAATATCATGTTCAACCTCATATTTACTGCATAGGTGGTAAATTGAGGTTTACTTATAATAAAAATTGTGCTTTTTTAAGGTTGATGTACAGTATGTTTGCTATCCCTTATATATACGTTGTTTACACTCTTCTCATACATGTTGTGAATATTGACTTCTGAGATGTTGCCGATGGTCATTACCGACGGTATACACTTTATAGCTTCAACATTACATTTCATTACCGATGTCCATTAACTTTCTGTAGGGTAACATGATAGTAAATTACGTTTTATGTTGAAAGAATAAACAGAATACGTCCAAAGCATAGGCATTTGGGTGATTAAAGTGATAAAACATTGTTGCGGATATTAGAAATGTCATTTGACAAATACCTAGGTGTTGAATATGTATTGCAAAGTAAGAAGGTAAGGGCATCCTGAAATCTTAATATTAATAAAACGTGTTAAGTAGAGACCTTAAAGTTCAAAGTTATCTGCGAAATAGAATTTTTATGATTTGTGTGAACGTAATTTCAAAACGAAAGAATATCTCCTTACATGTCTATTGAATAAATTCAAAGTACATATTTCTACATTTAGGTGTTTAATTACATGCACATTTTCCGAATTAAAATAAAAGAAATAGTAAATAACATTGAATCGCACGATGATCACTTACGGGTGAAAAACACTGACATTAAACAATTTCATCAGCAAGCATATACACATTCATAGATATTATGTCCCTAGATAATAACAATGCACTAGGATGCTGGGTGGGTGGATGGGTGCGTGCGTGCGTGAGTGAGTGGGGTTTTACGCCACGATGAACATTATTTCAATTATATCACTGCATGTCAGCTTTATGAGTGAGGAAAACCCTTGTCACGTGCGTACCTGCAACAGTCACGTGCTTTTATTGCATCAGCTACAGTTACGTGTTATGGACCATGTGACACTTTCTACAGCTACATTAGTCATGCGTTCAGTCCAAGTGGAATCATCTGTGGAAGTTGACTGTTTCCAAGCACCCATTACCATGTCCTAACACTGGCGCACTTAACCATCCAGGAGAAAGATCAAGTCAGTGCGGAAATCTGCCTTTTCACTCATTTTTTAAATATAGCATATTCAATAAAGTTGACTGTAATATTTTAAACAAATCCGAAACTTTCCATAATAAGAGGCATAAAATATTCCCTTATACACTATAAAATTGGTAAGGAAGATAAAACATTAATTGAAACCTGTTGTCCTTAGTCAACTCGATTAAGCTTAGAAGGGAGATCTTCTGGATACCTTCCCACTTTGAATCCTTCTCGTAAACACACCAAGTCCGTCAAACCTATCCTACACCACCGCCCCCACGAAATCCATCAGCATTACCCCTCACCGCCCGACACTAGGTCTATCAATCCTACACTACACCACCGCCCTACAACTGTTCTACGACCCCTACCATACCATAGACACCGTGCCCATCACCTCTACCCTACCCCTACCCCTACCCCCCCCCCCCCCCCCCCCCCCCCCCCCTCCCACATACACGCCATCACGAGTCTACACAACGCCATCACTTCAAGTTAAGATCTACACCTCACACTAACTCATTACTTCTACCCCACCCCACCACCCCACTACTCTGTCATCAAACCAACTGATCAACCCCACTCTACGCCCCACGGCGGTCGGGTAGCCTAGTGGTTAAAGCTTTAGCTCGTCACGCCGAAGACCCGGGTTTGATTCCCGACATTGATACAATGCGTGAAGCCCATTACTGGTGTCCCCCGCCGTGATATTTTGGAATATTGCTAAAAGCGGCGTAAAATCATACTCACTCACTCACTCTACGCCACACAAACCCCAACAACCCGAGCACAGATTCAACTGACATAGAGGATCACCGATAAATCACTATCAAACCAAGTTTGACAGCGGCCGTTTCGTCAAAATTCGAAAAGATACTCACTGGCGGGTAATAAATAGCTTTCAAACTGTCGTTTTTTTAATATCACTATTATCAATATTTTTAATGGTCACTTATATCACCTTTACTCACCTCACGCCTCGAAAATCGATTATCAAAACCTTGCTCGTCATTAACTGTTCCCTCACTAATTAGCCCATCGATCGAGCTCTCTGTTTGCTAACTGTTGATGTTCGCCATGCATAGTGGATTGTGCCTTGACCGGAAATACGCCCTGATCAGACAAATGGCTTCCAGTAGTTACCGGAAGTACACGTATGACCATCGACGTCGGTTTGCGGTTGTCGTAAATGCCCACCGGTGTTTTTCATGTGGCCGTTCCCTTAATGAATCTTTTCACGCTGGGAGCTTCCTGTTTGTCAGCTAGGGTGACCTTCAGCTAAACAAAGAGAATTGTAATTAGACTTGCGACTTCATTAGAATTATGGCATGAAGAAAAAGTTGAACGGTCATATCGGAATAAAGATTTACAAGAATCACGTATGTGGTCCATAAAGCCTGAAAGGGCAGACAACACGAATACATACGCCACGTCACAAAGAGTAAAGGACTCTCAAGTCAACATGTGTGCCTCTATATTTTAAATAAAAGACGTGTGTTACAGTAGACTCAAACGAATCGGCCAAGGGATTTTATCATAAAAGATTGAAGATATAACACCCTCGATAATCGAGGATGGTTTGGTCTTTAAAAAGCTCGATTGTAACAGTAGCCATGTAATATCAATAGGCCTAGATATATAATATCGCCATCGTGACCATCACCATGGCAACATTTCAACTGACATAGATAAAAGCGATAAGCACGTACCTAGTGTATGTCCTGGACTACGTGTTACACAAAGCCATCAGTACCAGCAGCATCTGTGCCACCGGCCTGGACCATCTCATCATTTCACACTCACGACTCTTAGTGTTAATGAATATTACAAGGGGGGTAACTCATGTGTGGCTGAGCAATGTTGTTGTACGTGTGAAGATATTTATTAACATTTCATCTCAACATCTAACACATCAGCATAGCCGGACATACAAGTGTGAAGCTATTAAACAGCTAGTGGTTTATGACATACTGTACCATCTGGTGACGACAAGGGAGATAATTTCTATCACTTCAGGCACCAGCTGGGAGTAGGCCTGATAATGAGAACAAATCACGACAAGGTGTTGGACCACAATCTGTTGCACGTAAAATGTCCGTGGGGAGCCTATATCTGTTTTCACATATTGTAGTTTGCTGTTGTGAACACCCTTCAGATAAAAAATATAACCGTCGAAAAGATAATCATTCAGCTCAACCAGCAACACGTAAAATGTTATTTTTAGTGTTTACAATATGGATTAAATTTTGCTTTTCACAGAAATTATTTAATCCTATAACAATATAACATGACATAACAGCCGAAGTTAGAAGTACCGGGGTAGTGCAGCCAAGTTACTGTCGGGGTGAGTGAGTGAGTAAGTGAGTTAGCGAGTGAGAGGCGATCACACCGCCTTTAACAGTATTCCAGGGACATCATGTCATGCTTGTTAAAAAACATACTGATTAAATCATCTTAACTTGAACACAACGCATTTTTTACGGATCGCATCCAGTATATTGTTAAACTGTAAAAACTCATAACAACGCCTTACCTATTGATCCGAATTTTTTTATGTGAAGACAAAGTATGACCTAAATCAACGTTGTACGTCATTGCCTTATTCTACAGTGAAATCTGTACACGAAGACAAACACAAGGTCTACTAATTATATAATCATTATTTGAACTCACAAACATGTTCTACCAAAACTTGCATGCACGGCACCACATGGACAAATAACTACACAATATCATATGCGTGTACGCCATGCTATAGCATTCTACAGCAGCCGCTGTGTGAATACACCAAACTGCCTAATTTTACAGTAGCCGCTGTGTGAATACACCAAATAGCCTAATTCTACAGCAGCCGATGTGTGAATACACCAAATAGCCAAATTCTACAGTAGCCGCTGTGTGAATACACCATATAGCCTAATTCTACAGTAGCCGCTGTGTGAATACACCAAACAGCCTAATTCTACAGTAGCCGCTGTGTGAATACACCAAATAGCCTAAGAATACACCAAATAGCCTAATTCTACAGCAGCCGCTGTGTGAATACACCAAATAGCCTAATTCTACAGCAGCCGCTGTGTGAATACACCAAACTGCCTAATTCTACAGCAGCCGCTGTGTGAATACACCAAACTGCCTAATTCTACAGCAGCCGCTTTGTGAATACACCATATAGCCTAATTCTACAGCAGCCGCTGTGTGAATACACCAAATAGCCAAATTCTACAGTAGCCGCTGTGTGAATACACCATATAGCCTAATTCTACAGCAGCCGCTGTGTGAATACACCAAACAGCCTAATTCTACAGTAGCCGCTGTGTGAATACACCAAATAGCCTAATTCTACAGCAGCCGCTGTGTGAATACACCAAACTGCCTAATTCTACAGCAGCCGCTGTGTGAATACACCAAACTGCCTAATTCTACAGCAGCCGCTGTGTGAATACACCATATAGCCTAATTCTACAGCAGCCGCTGTGTGAATACACCAAATAGCCAAATTCTACAGTAGCCGCTGTGTGAATACACCATATAGCCTAATTCTACAGCAGCCGCTGTGTGAATACACCAAACAGCCTAATTCTACAGTAGCCGCTGTGTGAATACACCAAATAGCCTAAGAATACACCAAATAGCCTAATTCTACAGCAGCCGCTGTGTGAATACACCAAATAGCCTAATTCTACAGCAGCCGCTGTGTGAATACACCAAATAGCCTAATTCTACAGCAGCCGCTGTGTGAATACACCAAACTGCCTAATTCTACAGCAGCCGCTGTGTGAATACACCAAATAGCCTAATTCTACAGCAGCCGCTGTGTGAATACACCATATAGCCTAATTCTACAGCAGTGGCTGTGTGAATACACCATATAGCCTAATTCTACAGCAGCCGCTGTCTGAATACACCAAATAGCCCAATTCTACAGCAGCCGATGTGTGAATACACCATATAGCCTAATTCATAGGTAGGCGCTGTGTGAATACACCAAATAGCCTTACTCTACAGCAGCCGCTGTGTGAATACACCATATAGCCTAATTCTACAGCAGCCGCTGTGTGAATACACCAAATAGCCTAAGAATACACCAAATAGCCTAATTCTACAGCAGCCGCTGTGTGAATACACCAAATAGCCTAATTCTACAGCAGCCGCTGTGTGAATACACGAAACTGCCTAATTCTACAGCAGCCGCTGTGTGAATACACCAAACTGCCTAATTCTACAGCAGCCGCTGTGTGAATACACCATGTAGCCTAATTCTACAGCAGCCGCTGTGTGAATACACCATATAGCCTAATTCTACAGCAGCCGCTGTGTGAATACACCATATAGCCTAATTCTACAGCAGCCGGTGTCTGAATACACCAAATAGCCCAATTCTACAGCAGCCGATGTGTGAATACACCATATAGCCTAATTCATAGGTAGGCGCTGTGTGAATACACCAAATAGCCTTACTCTACAGCAGCCGCTGTGTGAATACACCAAATAGCTTAATTCTACAGCAGCCGCTGTGTGAATACACCAAATAGCTTAATTCTACAGCAGCCGCTGTGTGAATACACCATATAGCCTAATTCATAAGTAGCCGCTGTGTGAATACACCAAACAGCCTAATCCCACAGGAGCCATTTCTCTCATAACACACATGTGAAAACGGTGGCGAAACGTTCCACGACCTGTTTGTGCATCTAGCAATACGACTTCGACATAACGAACTTTACGCGTATGCTATCCCGTCCGTTTCTTACCGTTTTCTGGTCGAGACATCATAAGGTCGTCATATTAAAAACTAAGATTACAGTTTTGTTAGTTGTTGTTAGGTCAATCATTGCGTACCCTAAAAGGAAGCGCACATCTGAATTTGTGTGAATATAAATAAACGCGGCGTAAAACCGCATTCACACAATGATAACAATATATCATCGGTGCCCGTGTCAACAATACGTCATGGTCCTGCCGAATATTATGATATGTATGTTACGTATACGTCGAGTATCAATGTATCGGGGGCGGTGGGGTAGCCTAGTGGTTAAAGCGTTCGCTAGTCACGTCGAAGACCCGGGTTCAATGTGTGAAGCCCATTTCTGGTGACCCCCGCTGGATATTGCTGGATTATTGCTAAAAGCGGCGTCTTTGTAAAAACATCGACAAAACTTTTCCAGCAAGTACTTGGAAGTAATCTCATTACACAAAAAAAAAGCAAGGTATCGCGTTTCCAAAGACAGAAACTCCATTTGCTTAACGACCTCGCCGACTGTCATAATGCCAGGAAGAATCTATCAGTTTTGCTTCGGGGTAACAAAACTGTACCGTGTATAAATCATAGGCAGTAATCGACCAAAAGCCACAAAAGGGACAGCCTCTCACTACGGCTGCGATTGATGCCAACTGGGAGCATGGCCGTCTTGATTTACTTTATCACGAAGCGACTAAAAACAGTGCAAATACGTTTCCTAAAGCATTAGGGTTTGATCTCGTTAATACGCATTGTTCTCGAATTAAGACTAAACAGAAAAAATGTTAAAAAGGGACCACCGCTGACATACAGATGCACATAGACCATGTAAAATATTGAAGAATTAACTTTCACTTCTTGGAGTAAGAACCTTCAAAGCGAGGGTAAACTGTGTGAAATTCGGAGCCTGCGGTATTTTGCGGACATTTTCGCGATAATTTAATCGTCCTTAAGTCGAGTGGACAATCCGCATGTCGTGTGAACGTAACGTTGAAACAAACTTAAACTCACAATCTATAATATTTTTAAAATAAATAGGATCAACAAATAACATAAGGAAAATATTTGTGAAATTAAGGAACAATTAATGCCTAAGTAAACCATCTGTGTCCTCCAGTTGAGATATAACTGACTACTACAGGAAACTGAGTGAGTGAGTGAGTGAGTGAGTGAGTTGGGTTTAACGCCACTTTTAACAGTATTCCAGTTACATCACGGCGTGTCAGCTTAATGCGGGAGGAAAGCCCGAAGTGATGCAGGTCTCAGACGTTTACCATTTCGGTGAAACCCATGAGCACGGGTACGTTGCTGACAAACCTAGAATCACAATCGGGGCGAACCGGGATTCGAACCCACAATCATAGGTTTATGGTGTGCCCAAGGAACGCAACTCTGCACAGCGAATCGCGGCGCCTTAGACGACTGGGCCACCCGTGCCCCCACTACAAGAAAGCGTTGTGAAACAAAATTCTTCACTTCGAGTATGTGGCTATCACCAAGCAAAAAGGACTTTTCAAATCTGGAACCTTTAATTGCTATCAGAGTGGCACATTGATCCGTTGTCTCAATTCGCTACGCCGAGTTTCGCCCCTTAGCAGTGTCGGGATGCAATATGGGTTCGAATTCTTAATTCGTCAGCACCGAACCAGTACCCTGGGTTTCAGCAATCGGCAAAAACGTCCAACATAACATTAAGCTTTGTGTCATTTTTAGCTGACACACCGGGATATAACTGAAATAATGTTAAAATCATAGTTAAATCCATATAATTCACTTATCCACTCCATGCTGTTTTCTAAATTCATGGTTTCAGAAACGAGAACCAAACAATTGTTTTTAGGATACACAAAAATCCACAATTAACATGTTATTTCAGGTTTGAAAGCCTGAGACGTCGTTCAGAAATTCACCATACTGTAACCTCATAAAAATATTATTAGGATACAAAAAAAGAAGAATAAATTAGGTCACTGATAGTTTTGCCCTTTGCTTGTTAAAAAACATAAACGTTTTGGATGTGGGGAAGGAAAATACGAGCTGACTCAGTATCATCTGATCTCAGAATACTTCTTCAAGAAACGTTGGCACTAAAAGGCTCTAGCTATTAAAATTCATATACGTTGTCCTAATGCATCGTATCATGTCCATGGGATAATGAATAATTCTAACGACAACTGACGAAGTGCAGAAGCAAAAACAATCATGATTAACATATCGAAGTAAAGTCACATCAGCCTCAGTTACAGCAACGTCATCTCTACGTCTTCCGGGTGGCACTTCATCTCCTCGAATGCATTACCATCTATCAATTATTCAGACTCGATATCAACGGAATGTTGACCAAAGAAATCGACTGTGTAGTACCTTAGAAACATGGGAGTGATGTGATATATCATAGAGACCCGGGTTCGTCGTGGCGGGAGAAGGTATGAGAGTCTCGATGCCTGGCTGTACAGGTTGGACTCGGTTTATGGGGCGGGATCTCGGTTTGCCGTTTCGTTGCAAGCCAGGGTTTGAACAGATGTTGTGGTATTTCTCTGTTTAGTTGGCTTTCGTTATCGAACCTGTGATTTACAAGTCGCGCCGGTTGTGCAGCGTGATGGCGCGTTAAGGGTTGTGTTGATGTTATTGCTTCGACATAGTTTGGTACCATGGCGCTGCGTGAATGTCTGATGGTGTTCAAGAGGTGAAGTGCTTTGATAAGTTAGGTGCGTGGATAGCGAAAGAGCGTCAGGTCAAATTCGCTGATAAGTGTCCACTGAGTTCCCTTACATGACTGTGCTGATGATATAATGATTATGATGATGATACTACTACTACTACTACTACTACTACTACTACTACTACTACTACTACTACTACTACTACTACTACTACGCATCTATCCACGCAATTGGGATACGATGACATGCATAAAAAAATCAGCGAGCCAGACCACCCGATCCCGTTAGTCGCCTCTTACGACAAGCATAGTCGTCTTTTACGGCAAGCATGGGTTGCTGAAGACTTTAATTAGTAGTGGTAGTAGTCGTAGTAGTAGTAGTAGTAGTAGTAGTAGTAGTACTAGTAGTAGTAGTAGTAGTAGTAGGCAACTAACAGGATCGGGTGGTCAGGCTCGCTGAATTAGTTGAGGCATGTCATCGATCCCAATTGCGTGGATCGATGCTCATGATACTATTCGCTGGATTGTCTTGTCTAGACTCGATTATTTACAGACCGCCGTCATATAGCTGGAATATTGCTGAGTGTGGCGTTAAATAACCAACCAACTTAAACCAGGATGATATCTCTGAGAATGGCGCTGTTCGAGGTAATGCGGTCCACTGTATGTGTCGGGATCTGCAGTCTGATATGTATTGACCAGGGTTTGGGACACCAGGGGACCATAAAGAATCAAACCATAGTGATAGCGACCACACCTCCCAGAAGGCCACCCTGAAGACACGGAAAGGGCGGTTCGTCGTGGATATATGATGCCAAGGCTAGTTTCAACGTAAAGAATTGTATTTCAGGTTGCTCGCGCACATTGGCAACACTCCTGACTGCCATTGTGGTACATATGTAAAGTGGAGAATGGTGAAAGAAACGAACTGAGCATAACTAAAGTTAAACTAAGCAACGAAACGAAATTAAAAGACATTTGGGTTCAAACGGCTTTCTGACAAATATGACAATCACAAGGATAGTAGTTGTAGTAGTAGTAGTAGTAGAAGTTGTTGTTGCAGTATTATTAGTAGTAGTAGTAGCATTAGTAGTAGTAGTAGTAGTAGTAGTAGCCGAAGTAGGAGCAGCAGTAAGCGACGCAGTTGTTACGTGGGTGTCGCGTGATATGAAACGCGTGAGTGAGAAGTGTTTTACGCCGTTGTTATCACCTTTTGTATCCACGTTGGGAATCGAACCCTGTCACTTGTGTGACGAGACAATGCTATACCACTAGGCCACTCCACATCTGTTACTTAGAGCAAACCTCGTTAGTATGGACGCCGACAAATCAAAAAGTTGTTATTCCGGTCGATTTTACAACACTTCCGTCCAGATAAACGAGGTTTCACTGTCGTGAGGTCGGTATGTATCGACATGACTCAACCGATGATGTACAGATACTGCTTCAGAACAGACTGCGCGTCAACATCGCTATGGAGAACCTCCGATTTTTCCGCTCGTGTGATTGATCATTCGCGTACTCTGTCAAGATAGCGACACGGAATTCGCTGTGCAAATGTTGAAGCTCCGAGATTGGGTTGAGTGGAATACCAGGCTCTGTAATGGAACTTTCTGAGATAAATGCTGATGGTCCCCGACCCATAAATAAACGGATGTAATATTTCTCTGGGTGTTTATCTCTGTTGATAATAATCCTATCATTAATATTTCATTCGTCCTTGGCATTTTGTCTTATTTTAGTATTGTGGCAATGTCATGTATCGCAAATGCTTTCATGGAACTAATTTATGTTTACAAAAAAAATACCCAGTCACATATTACTTTAACAAACTGTTGCAGGATGAGTGATGGTTAAATTGACATAATCAATAAAATAATAATTCTTTCAATTTCAATGACATAATAAACAAACTCGGTATAGTTTCTTAAGCCACTCATATTACATGTTGACAAGTTAATTTTAAAAACATCTTTCGAAGTTGGTATTTTGAAATTTAATTTTTAACAACGGTAAATACACGGAGGGTACGTGAATCATTTTGTCAAGTAAATTGTTTGTGTCAGATGTGGATAGAGAAAACAATAGTTTCAGCGTGAAATATTCATATCATTCTATCATATAAATATAGCATTTTACTACAAAATACATAACAAATTAACATATCTCAACAGAGTATTCTGCTGTAACTCATTTCCTCTCATACCGGTACATGTACTGTGTAGTCTTCACTTCATAAGCGCACCCCCCCCCCCCCCCCCCACCCCCCCCCCACCCCCAACCATACATTAAAAACATTTGTACATCGTTTTAAAACAGACGTGTCAATGCTTCAATTCGCTTTAAATGTATGCTAATACATTTCATAATCTAATGTGACCATTGTTAATTTGCGTAGCTAATTGATACAATAAAACATTCCCACCCGAACACGATCCATAACATAAAAGACACGGTATCGTCATAAAATGGACGACTTTCGTTTTTTTATTGTCAGAGCAGCTTTGGGAAATTATTAATATCAATAATCATTATACTGATAGTGTAAATCTCCAGCATATTACCAGCATAGGATTGTAAAGACCACTATATGGGAGAGGCAGATGGCCGCCATTATTGAGTACGGCTCCTGGAGTAATAAAACATTAATGCTAAATATGAAGTGTTCCACGGCGGGTAGGCATTCATTCAAATGGGCGTCTCAAACCGCCTTCAGCACTCTATGTCCTGGCATGCTTGTATGCACGGTCGGCGACAGATGGAGGGCAGATGCATTTAACACTATCAAAGATTGATGAAGCTTGAGGAGCGGGTACCTGTACCTGATGTACCGTTAACACGTGGGGGGAGGTCAGCGCGAGGTGACCTCCCTTGGTATTGTGGCTCAGTCACTATTGGTTTTATGACCCATGGCGGTGTATACTGAGGTTGAAGTTTTGCAAGCATTCCCATGCGTACGATTCTATAATACTGCTTATGAATATTCAAATATGTGAAGGTTTACAAACTGTTATTACTAGAATGTGACCACATTTACTAGGCTAAGATTGGTACACTGATGTTTGATGCGGGCGGTTGACAATATAGTGTATCATATATATATATGGTAACTGGTATAGTTTATTTAAGATTAAGAAATATATTGTTTTTGAAGGATAAATTGACACTGGAAACATATCAAGTACGAGAACAATTAAATTTTGTAACTGGTCGGATCACATCTGTATGTCAATTGCACATCTGAATTCCCAAATGATATTTGCCATTGTTGCCAAAATGTTTGCCCGCAAACCATTTCGAAGACGATGTGAATAAAACACTTATACGGATATATCTCGATAATCGCCCGGTTGAACGAATCATCGGCAGGGATGATAATCATTTGCACCGTATTTCCTGTACTAAGCGCCGGATGCGAAGCAGCGTACTTCACAATATGCGCCGGGTCTCTAATAAGCGGCGAAAATATTAGCTTTCAATTACTTCTCCTTGGAATAACGATACTTAGAGACGAGGAAGAGGAGATTGAAATGTTGTAAAGAAGAAGAACTGTGTCATAGTTTAAATATGATGCGCCGGGTCTCTAATTGCTACTAGGCCTCCAATGCTCGCCGGTTTTAGAAGCTTATTCAAAGAATAAGCGCCGATCCGCTTATTAGAGGAAATATTTTTATTTTTTTCCTTAAGATCATCCAGTAGGCAGGGTCTCCGGACTCACGAAGTTTCACTGTACAAAGGGTTCCGAAGAAGAAAAAACACAAATATGAAATAAATAACATGATTGACATATAACTGTATTCAGTCTTTGAAAACAATTCCATGTATCCTTACATTTGGGAAAATAACGAACAGTTCATGGATAATTTATTGCTGTTACCGGAGCTAAGTTAAATCCAGTGCACTGAACATTCGTATCTATAGCGAAACCCCGTTAATCCGGACGGTACGGGCCAAGTGAAATCGTACGGATTAACATATGTCCGGATTAACGAAACACGGGTAAAGGGTTATGTAAGCTGACGTTCCTAACAGTAATCGTCCGAAAAGCAGTGTTGTCCGGATTAACGAGGTGCGAACTATAGGGATTCACTGAATAACTGGAAAAAGTATACAAATATCTAACTTTTATCCAATTATCCGACACTGATATGGACACACAATTGAGGTTTACAACTGTCATAAAAGCACGCTCGTTAAAATGACGAAATCCATTGCTCACACTCTTAAAATCAATTAACTAACTATAACCTAGAGTCATATTAAATCTGATTGATCATCTGTTTGTGATTCAAGCTGACGGTATCCATATTTGGTTAAGCTTGAGATTAATATCCTTGGATGACACATCAAGTCAATTAGCGTGTGAAATCATGCCCGGCTCTATGAATTATGCACAACTAAGTTTGATTGCAGAGGTACACGTCATGAGGGATGACATACCGACGTTGTCCGTGCGAACACGTCATTGTCGACGCGTCATCGACCACGTGTCCAGGGAAGCTGTCGTTCCGATACACGGATGTCGTTACTAATTAGTCAGCTGAATCTGGACGCAGTCATTGTGAGTCACAATAGCATTGTTAGATCATCGCGTTGTTGTAGTTGAAGATGTCTTGTTGATCTGTATAACAACTCTGCATTATTTTGAGTCGGCTGGCAATGTTTATCGTAGAGTTTATTTTTTTTCACATTCATGTACATTTTTTTTTAAAATGAAGAAGTATAAGAATTGGTTATCCTTCAGTTGGTGAAAAATTAATAATTTAAAAAAAAATTGTGTGAAATTATCATAGGGTAGTTATCATAAATATTTAATTTGCATGATTGTTTAATTAAGAATTTATTTGAAAGTGTTTGTGATGTTTATGAACATTGTAATAGATACCATAAGCACTACAAATCGGTAATCAGTAAGGAGGGGATGTCTAAATATTACAAGTTCTGTCGTTTCTCGCGTAACCATTTCGTCGAACTCCGTTATCTCGAATATATCGATGTACTGAACTGATAGTTTTTATATGAAGTAACAGATTAACGTATTCCGTGAATTAAATTTGAATACTGATATCTCGAACAGATTGATGGGTCCTCGCTTAAACTCATTTTTTCTTGACATAAAATGACATACAGTCAAGTCTCGTTAATCCGACACATGTCAATCCGACAATCGGAAATGTATATGGGAAATGTCTGCTTATCTCGAATGTTGATAAAACAACAAGAAGCAGCAGCACCGGGAACACAAGGAGGATTAGTTATAGTCTGTTTCTGGTAAATCGGCTCACCATGACCGCATGTGCCAATAAAATGGTTGAAATCATATTCATGTGAAAATTGTTAATTTGAAAATTGACTTTGGTCAGTTAAACTTAGTAACAGACTTGACATGGGTAGGCATATAAGTGTTCGTCACAGATGCACCATTATAACGCAAAGGTTAATAGCATGTTCATCACTAATGCTCAAGGTGGGAAAAACAAAATCCTATTCTAGTTAATATGCCTACTGTATCCTTAAGTATGTTATATAAATATACACATTTAACAGCTAACTGTATGCTTTAGTATGTTATTAATAAACATAATAAATAACATGTACACAATACGTGACACGGTTATGAAATAATCTTTTTCTTCTTCATATCTTACAATATTTGTTTTAGTTTTCTCTGACAAGCTGACGAACTTCAATACAGGCTATACCCAAATCCCGTAATCCTCTAAACCCAAAGTTAGGCAAAATGGGGTCGACCACTTGTACACCCCCTTACATAATCTGAGAGCCAGGTTACAACTCGCTAGTCTTAATAAATACTTTCGTCACTTTTATTTGTAAAAAGGTTAAATCTGCAGTATTGCCTCAAATGGTGATCCGTGAAGATTCAGGTTAGAATTGGTCTTCAGCATTCCTGCTTGTGGTAAGATGCAACTAACTGGATCGAGTGGTCAAGATCGCTGACTTGGTTGTCGCATGTCATCGTATCCCAATTGCGAGGATCGATCCTCATGATGTCAATCACTCGACTGCCTTGTCAAGACTCCATTATTTACAGATCTCCGTCATACAGCTGAAACATTACTGAGTGTGGCGCTAATTAACAAATAAACAAAAACCTTAAATCCTCTTTGTAGAATACGTATGTCCTAGAAACACATTGGTTTACTCTTAATTAATTGAATGAACAAGAATATTTGGTTCATAACGTGACTCAAGTCATTTTGAAATTTGAAATTTAATTAGTTATTGAGCATAATTGCCATGAACGAGCTGCTGATGTGTATGTGTCAAAGGTAACGCATTTAAACCTGATGCAACGGGATATTACGAGACTTAAAATAGAGAGGATGCTGATATAGAGGCCATCAATCTGATATAAAAGTAGCTTTCTCTGTCTCCGAACCCCAGTGAACACGACATGTATCACAATTGAAAAGTGAAAATGAGAAAATAAACTTTGACGTTCCCGCTCTTCGTATTTAACCAGTTTTAAAATCCCGGATCTTTCGCATCAGGATTAGAATTAAATATCCCCTGTATCCGATTTTATGTCAATATTAACGCATTTAATTTACCCACCATGGATATGTTGATACCACTCAAGCGACAATGGATGTGACACACCAAAGGCATTGTCATCGGGACGGGTATATGACGTCATCACAGCGCTGATAACCCCGGGCTCGTGTGGAGAATAGTCATTAGTGACACGTGACTTGGAAATATCGCGAGGGTACGCGAGATTATCTAAGTCTGAGTTCGCAGGCACAGCCGACATCTCCGTGGGACGGATGGTGTCGCAGCCTGCAGAAAATGTGATGGAATACTTTAAATCTTTTGTAACAAAATGGCATTGAGAATGTGTCTGTATATGTGTTCGTAGTTTCAAACTTATTTCTCAAAATGATTCATCAATATAAAAACTGATCCACGTGGATCTTGGTGCCTTGTGTAGGTACGAGAATATTTTGTTTCAAACATTTGATCCGTCCATGATAAAACAGATTTATTATCCCATGGGGATTCCGACTGAGATCTGTTACCAGTACATCTTGTAGTAGGCAGCTCCTGACAATCGGTGTATGTATTCAGACCTCGAGGACAAACTTGAAGATCAGCTAATGGTCACATAGCGCGGACAGACCTGAAGATCAGGTAATGGTCACATAGCGAGGACAGACCTGTAGATCAGCTGATGGTAGTCCAGTCACCCATTGGCCAAGACCCCCAGAATGAGTGTGGACAAGCCCTGAAGATCGGCAATATCACCAGAGTAGATGGACGAGCCCCGAAGATCAGCTAAGACTCCCAGAATTAATGGACGAACCCTGAAGAGCCAATACCTCCAGAATGAAGGGGCAAGCCCTTAAAGATCAGCAATATCACCAGAATAGATGGACGAGCCCTGAAGATCAGCCAATAGCTCCAGAATGAATGGACAAGCCCTAAAGATCGGCCAATAGCCCCAGAATGAATGGTCAAGCCCTGAAGATCAGCCAATAGCTCCAGAATGAATGGACAAGCCCTTAAGATCACTTCAGACCTTCAAAACGAATGTACTTTACCGATGATTAGTCAAAGGCGGGGGACACCAAAAATAGGCTTCACGAATCGTACCCATGTGGGGAATCGAAGCCGGGCCTTCTGCGTGACGAGCGAATGCTTTTAACCTCAAGGTTGCAGATGTGGCAATCTGAAACTAGAAGTAACATAACTCAGTAGTGAAGAGTGAAAATAAGAAACAAAATAGCTGATCGTAGAGACAATGAATGAAATAGTCACATCGGAATCCGGGGTATGATTCCCCACATGGGTTTAATGTATTAATACAATTCTTGTAGTCACTCGCAGTGTCACGGCCGAAATAACGCTAAAGCTATTAAAGATCTAGAGTAATCACTCACTCACTCACTCAGTCACCCATTGGCTTCGTTCAGCTGTGATTCATTGTCTACAGCTTGCATATTCAAGATGTTTGTCTGCAAAAGTTTTTTTCTTATTAACGATGATAGAGTGAATCCTCGACAGAGTTGCTAATGTATTGTAATAATTTCCTAAGTTTCAGTAAAGAGAAAAGTTTACATACTTTTTTTTCACTCACAGCTGTATGTAAGATTGCAATGTGCAGAGAGGAATAGCGTGTTGTCCCTCGTTAAATACCCGGCGTTCTCGGCAGCAAAACGACTCAAATCGAAATAGTTGTAGTTTTTCATGCGAGCGAGTGGAAACTGGGAAGTCATTATTATTTTTCATAATCTGATCGTGTAATAATTTCATTAAATTATCCAATCAAACACCAGTAACTGGATACTACCAAGCTAACACTTTGCATCGAAGACAACACTGGAGAACTCACAACAGGAAATCACGTTTTGATAATTTCAATACTTAATGACAAATATTGCCTTTTTACGCATTAACTGTTGTAACGTTTCATCAAATATTCTATAAATGCATTAATCTTTAGCAACTGAGACGAGTCGTGTTCATTTAGCCGACAGCAAAAGCTAAAAATGGATGTTATTAGACGTGTGCTTTAAAAAAAAAATAATAATAATTGTTTTACTTTTTTTCGATAGGGGGGCGAAAATACGTAGTAATAGAGTTCGTTGCTCAAACGATCATGTATTTAAAACTGAAAACAAAATAAAGACATTTTGAAAACAGATCAATGTAAGATTTTTAGGATTCTTCTTCAGATTTGTCTTTTTAAATGACGATTTACATTTGTGCCTAATCAATAACGTAAAATGTTTTGATGCATTGTAAACAGCATACCCTTTATTAACCGTGAATGAGTGATTGAGTTTGGTTTAACGCCGCTTTGAACAATATTCCAGTTATATCACTGCGCGTCAGCTTAGTAAAGAAGGAAACTGGTGCCGGTCTCAGAAGTTTACTACTTTCATGAAACCCATGAGCACGGGTGCTGACAAACCAAGAATCACAATCGGGGCGAACCGGAATTTGAACTCACAATCATAGGTTTATGGCGTGTCCAAGGGACGCAACTCTGCACAGCGAATTGCGGCGCCTTAGACAACTGGGCCATCCGTGCCCCCTTAACCGTATTTGAAGCCATGATGACACCTTCTGACACAGGAAAATTCGATTGTGTGCTTCCCCTTAAAGATTTTTTTTCTAATTCATTGGTAGTTTGATTCTAATACATGTTTCAGTTTTATGTTCTGTTGAACAATTGACTTGCTTTTGCATGTGTTTGTGACGGGTGCCACCGGTGGGGCAGGATGCGCTCACCTTTTCGCGAATATCGAAATGATTTATCGCTTATATTTAGATGTTATGAAATCATTTGTTTATGTCCTCTCTTTCGACGTACAACGGGACCTTGTATATCCGGACAAAAGATAGTAATGGGTTGCACATTGAATAAGTGAGGTGAGGTGAAATGGGGTTAACGTCGAGTACAAGATGGACGCACTTACATAGCGACGTACATGCACGTGTGTGTGTATGTCTGTTTGTGTAGCTGCTCGTACTAGTCCGGCCTTATGCCGATTTTAGCCCACTGAGATACCATGTCGAAGTTCAACAGTCCTTGTTTTATCCCCCTAATGCCCAGTGCCAAGCAGGGTAATTTTTGGAATGACGCGGCCAGGGATCGAACCCCCGACCTTCCGCTCTCGGGGCCAACGCTCCACCACTAGACCACGGAAGCGGTCAGCAAATGAGAAGGAAGCGCATTATAAGGTAGCATAATATCAGGTAGCACATTACTGGGTATGGCATTACTGGTATCACATTACTTTGTATGATATTGGTGGTATCACATTACTGGGTAGCACATTACCTGATATGATATAAGTGGTATCACATTACTGGATAGCACATTACTTGGTATGATATTAGTGTTATCACATTAATGGGTAACACATTGAAAGTGGCACATTACTGGATATCACATTACTGGTATTAAATTGCTTTATGTATCACATTATTGGGTATCACATTACCGGGTAGCACATTATAGGGTAGCACATTACTGGGTAACACATTGAAAGTGGCACATTACTAGGTATCACATTACTGGGTAACACATTACTAGGTATCATATTACTGGTATCACATTACTGGGTAACACATTACTGGTATCACTTTACTGGTATCACATTACTAGGTATCACATAACTTGTATCACATTACTGGGTAACACATTACTGGTATCACAGTAATGGTATCACATAACTGGTATCACATTACTGGGTAACACATTACTGGTATCACATTACTGGTATCACATAACTGGGTAACACATTACTGGTATCACATTACTGGTATCACATTACTGGGTAACACATTACTGGTATCACATTACTAGGTATCACATTACTGGGTAACACATTACTGGTATCACATTACTGGTATCACATTTCCGGGTAACACATTACTGGTATCACATTACTGGGTAACACATTACTGGTATCACATTACTGGGTAACACATTACTGGTATCACATTACTGGTATCAAATAACTGGTATCACATAACTGGTATCACATTACTGGGTGGTAGATAACTGAGTATCACGTTGCAAGATAGCGCTATACTAGGTAACTTATCAATGCGACGTGAACTGTGTCTAGACAGACAAAGCCAGTCAAACACCGGAGCTCCGGGGATCCCTTTAATGTGACATAACACACTCTTACGTTACACCCATAATTAAAAAGATGCAGAAACTTCAAATCCAGATGGGGCATAATATTTCTGAAATATAATTTAAATCTAATTATAATTAAATCCTGGACGTGCCGCTCGTTTCAGTTGCGAGATTTGAAACACAAGCCAGGCCAAAAACAAAATCGGAGAAGAATCTTATGAAACCCAAAACATCGATATTTAAACAAAGACTTTAATCTGACATCGGTATTCCGGGGTGCGAATCTCAAACACAAGGCCAGACTTTGTTAGCTAAGTCAATAGAATATTAATACAGGACAATACCTTCAAGTAAGGCATACAAGCGTCTTCAAGGTTTGGACATTGGGGCCCTTTGAAACGCTAGTAGCCCAGCCCTATCTGTAAGCAAGAACGCGTGGCAATGGGATAGTAATTGGCACGTGCGCTCCCGGGTAGTTGAGGACAATACCCGGTCGGGTACGGCACGCGACAGCAAGGGGGGGTGGGGGATGGGGTGGGAGGGAGAGGGAGGGGACCCTGCAGGTGCCCTCTGAGCTCCCATAGCGGCGTCTCTGCAAATGTCGTGTCGGGATTTCTGTTTGTAATTGGATTAAATTGCAATGCATATTTTGATCTGAGTTAAAGTATGCTTAATTGTTTAACTCTTGGGTGGGGATGAAATCAACTGAGGTGTGTTTGTTTAATTCTTAAATTTCATCAAATGCGAGTCAGTTTTCGCCATATTGTTTTGCATCTATTTAGTTGAGGCTGATTCCAAAATCAAATATATTTGACCAAATATAGGAAGCTTTGTAGACAAAAATTATTATAAATCGACAACAAATTCAAAGAGAATGCCAATTCATATCACAAGGGTTATTGTCTATATCGTAAAGGCTTATTAAATCATAACTAGGCTCAACTTTTCGTTACTTGCTAGTTGATTTCTTGTTAAGACTCGATTCTTCTTACAGGCCGCTGTCGCAAGTTGTTGAACTGTGCAGCGAAAAATAATAAACAAAAAGGCACTTTGTATGCAAATTGTGTGTTTACATTTTCGCGAAAGCCAGGTGTCATCTTAGATTTTCATTGACCCATTCACATAATTTTCAACTCTATGTTGGCCTTTAACGCCATATGGAATCTGTTTCGGATAATCGAGACTGGTTCTTCTCTTGCGTTGACTTTTTATATTCTGTTTTCGTTTTATTATTTTTTTGGTTTTAAATCTTACTGATATGCCATATAGCCGATATGACTTTAGACAATGTATGAAAATAAAAACGGAGTCAAAACCTCAATGGTATGATGGCAATACGAATAACAAGAAAGGGAAATGATTACAAAGTAACACTTCAAATATACTGGTGTGAATTTAAGCAAATCCTCTGAAGAGTGTATCGTAATACCCCCAAACAAACACAAATACTGAGTCTCATATTTCACATGATCTCTTGGCACATTAACACATATGGCCATCTGTAGATTCCCCGTTCTGTTATGAACCACCCTTTGATATAAAGCTTTATAACAAGACCAGTAATAACACGTTTTACGTACAAGGCCACGTGACAAAGCTCCATGACAGCGTGGTGCGACATCTGATATCACTGGACAGGTGTCCACTCCATTGATTTTTCCCCGAGATGTGATTTTACTAATTGTCTCGATGCAGATCGGGCTTGGTAGGGTATAGTTACATGTTTATACACAATGGGTAAAGCCGAGGGGTTCTCTAGACGAGGTTAATTCCGCTATAATTATTGTCTTTAAGTCAGTATAGCACAGAGCGATGCTTTCCCCCAAGAGATCGCCAGACTCCAAGGGTTGAAAGTAATTAATAGCGCACTCGGGGATGTCAATAGCTTGTCGGTTCACCTTGTGGTGATTGACGGGTTTGTTCTTAAGATTAATGATACAAGCTATCAAATTACCTACTCGAGGCTTGTTTATTTTCCTTATATTAACGTTATTTGTTAAATATCGACCGCATAGCATGAACGAAAGCATAATTACCCATGGGATACTTCGGTGATGTAATTTAGGAATGATTCAATGGCCTTAAATTGAATTTTGTTTCTATTAATCGGAAAATAATTTTCTTTCGATATGAAACAACACAATGTTCCTATGGCGACAAGACCACAAGGGGAAAAGATGTAAGAATTAAAAAGCAAAACATTCTTGATAATATATTACATTTTTTTCTGGTCTATAATTTAGAATTCGGCTCAGACATCAACCAATGGGTTGTTTGATCGTAAAACAACAACAACAACAACAATAATAATGATAATAATAACAACAACAAAAGAAGAAACAAACAAACACAGATATTACTTTAACCAACAGCAGAAAAACCTCCGTCCATATACATCTTGGTGTCACTGGACGTCCCCACAAGTACTGAAATGGTTCGGAATAACGAGGTTTCATTGTATAGACATTCACAACATTAATCTTGATCATTGAACAGTATTTCAGTAAGATCGCGGCGAGTCATGCTGCTGAAGAAGGAATGACGTAGATGTTTACCACTGGAGACCTTAAAGTAGGACAAATGAAGTTTCATTATATGTCATGATGTATAAAATAATACTTCATTTCCATTTCTGAATAAAATGTGATATACTTGTTCGGGACTAGAGAATGTGACAGCATGCATTGAGCATGGTTTCTAATCAACAAAACCTGGGGTCATGGTGACCATATGAATATTCCGGAATGCGTTGTCTTCCCGCTATTTAGCTTGTGCTTCTATTGAGTGGTTTTGAGACATTATTTCAAATTCTAATAGTAAATTATTATTTTTTAAATACTTATAATATTAAAAATTCATAAATGACCCTTACATTTCAATACATCGTTCCAATACGGTATGGCAATTTTAACAAACACATGCCAGATATGTAATCACACACAAATGTTTTGCCCCGCTTTAACAAATAAATCAATACGCTAGCAAACACCCTCGTTCCATCGAAAAATTAGCTCGAAGCAGTGCAAGATTATTATGACATAAAAGTACAATTAATAACCCTCAGATACTGCTCACTGGAAACAGGAATAGAGTTGAGCCCTTTGTCTATCGCAGTACACGTGGAGACATCATTTCAGGTCCCGGCGAGATCTCGTCACGTGACCCCCAGCTGCAGTCGCGAGACAAAGCTGGCTTGGATTCAACACGTAAAGCTCAGCATCATTGAAAGAAGGAAATGGTCATAAGTGATAAAATCTCAACCCAAAATACAGACTGATCAATATTAGACGATAAAGGCCGTGGATGCGGGTGGGGTTAATGGGTTGTGCCTGAGATACGGGGGTAAAGGGAAAGGGGGAGGGGGTAATGTTGAAGTTATCAACATGATGGAGATTAATATTGCTAATTAACTTATGAAGTATCACTCGACGGATATACTTCAAATTGGAGTTTCATGAAGAGCCCACTGTTCACTTTATTTTCTATTCGTAAGTGCAACAATTACTGGTCATGATTTTATAGGAAGATATTTTAAAATGTGAAGTTTACACCAGATACGGCTTTTCCATTGGGCGAGAGGTCGGTCATATGGCCGCGAAACTGACGTTCATAAGTGTATGAACGACACAATTTGACGTTCATATGTTTTTATACACGACACTGTATTCCTGAAATAACGTAAACACTGACTGACTTCGTCCACATTCCTTGAGAAACCCCTGGGAATTCCCTTGGGCGGATACATACAGAATTCATTTACAGGTTCATATACAACTTTAAAAATCTCTCCCGTTACGTTTATCGTGCCGGCCATTTTGACGTCTTGTATTTGATGTAAATATATTATGACGCGCTGTCACTGTGACTGACTTACTGAGGTAGTTGTTAACAGGCCGTCTCTACTAATGATGATACTACTTGAATATATTTGTTGTAAACAAACTACAAAGACGTCACTGTAGAATACTGAGAGCACACATACGCTCACGTCATTCTCCTTTTGAGGAACTACAACATGCCGCGATACAGCTGGCTGTTAAGTGGCTGTCAGTGTAAACATGTAGTCACACTACTAAATAAAATTGTGTGTAGATCTACATCCTTCGAGGTAAAAATAGTGATATAAAAATAAAAAATTGACTTTCACTTTTATGTGAGTTCATTGGAGTCAATTGGACGTCAGTTGGACGTCAAGAGCAGCGTTCAGTGACGTCTTTGTACCTTTCGATCAAATACGGTTTTTAATCTCTGTTTCCTTATACGGATGGATATACAGACAAGTCATTATAGAGATGGAATGCAGACACGTCATTATAGGGATGGAATGCAGACACGTCAATGTGCATGTTTGATAGCGTTCAGTTACAAAGTTGTGGACTTTGGTGAGGAGATAGCTGTAAATGATATTTGTAGTATATAATCATGAACCCGAGTTTAACGTATTGTATCTGTTGGACATTATTACATTTTAATTGGTATAATATTTTATACGACCTGGAAAAGATGTCCTCTTTAAACCAAGCATGTACATCCGCTTTGATCAAAGTTACCTTCTTCAGAGAACAAGAACAGAAACGTCCTCACACAAAAACGAATTAAAACCTTGAAAACAAAGTTCACGTATATACCACGAACTATGTTAAAACTATCTACGGGCCTAAAAGAATTGTTTTCAAGTTGACCGCCATTTACAAGATGGTGGTCGTGAATATATAAATATCATCCTTTCGAGTGTTATGAATAACAAATATTACCATTTTACCATGAATTTGGAAAACAGAGGTTTCAAGTCAATGAGAGGTTTCAAGTCACAATAACCACATCTGACTGTGAAACAGCTCTATTGACATCCACATTTCCGCCGAAGAAAATATTTCGAGAGAGGTACTTCTGTCTCGATAATTGTCGGTAGGCATTATCAAACCATGATGTGTTCAATTATGAATTACAAAATGTAGAGTTGCAGTTACCAAATCTTACTGTAGCATGTGTGACAATACATTTTGGGCAGGAAACAACGATAGAAATATTCTAGCAGAGTGTATCTAAAGTTTTCGGGACAACAGAGAGCTTGAAATTTGGCGCTTCTTTTGTAGCCGACGGTAACGCCATATATATGCGCACAATGAGCGATATAACGTCACAATAGTGACGCGTGGTACAGAACTAAACCTTTCAAGGCTTGCTTATTTATGTTTAGGGGTACCCACTTTGTGTTTGCTTACGAAGCAGCTGGTCTACACACTTTCAATATCTGTCGTATATGCGAGTAAGGCATATTGATGTAAAAAAAAACAAATAAAAAAAAAACAATGTTCGATATAAGCAGTGTGGGAATTTCGTAACTTCAGATCGACAACCACTTAAGATATTGAACTCATCCTTGTCACACCAAGGGGTTCACGTTTTATTTCGTCAGGATAGAATTGAGATAAACCTACAATGTTGAGCTAGGTTACCTGTAGATTTAACAGCGTTAAATATGCCATTTGAAACCTTCCATAGGTAACGTTGCCCTACATTGAAAGCACAGTATGTTTATCTCCTAACATGTAAGTTATATGCATTATATGATACTGAGTGTGCAGCTTGCACGTCAATCAGGAGAAACAACAGGACATCGTTCATATATGAATAATCGAATCCTGATTTTGAGAATATTAACTTATCGACTGTCGATTCTTTGAAGATTCTTCTTTTCTGCCTTTTTAGCATATGTTATTGTCATAAGACAAATGGATTGGTTGAACCGGCCATATTGCTTTCAGCCTATACCATTCGCCCCGATTATGTTTCTAGGTTTGTCAGCAGTATACCCGTGCTCGTGGGTTGCAGTATACCGTGCTCGTCGCTGTGCAGTGTTGCGTCCTTTGGACACGCCAGAAAGCTATGATTGTGGGTTTGAATCCCGGTTCGCCCCGATTATGTTTCTAGGTTTGTCAGCACCGTATCCGTGCTCGTGGGTTTCACCGAAGTGGTAAACGTCTGAGACCTGCATTACTTCGGGCTTTCCTTCCACAGTAAGATGACACGCCGTGATATAACTGGGAAAATGCTCCAGTCCAGTCCAGTCCGAACTGTATACCAACAGGCCCCATTGATAAGCCTGTAGGAGTTGTCCGCTTTCTAACCGTAGGGAGATGACAGACTAGGAATCATAATCAAAGCGAATCAGAGACCAACGGCAATATCAGAATCGTTCATGGGGGTAAGCTACGCATGACACCAGACAATGTATCAAGCTTACCTAAATAATTGAATGCAACGAGTGTCGTAAATAAATTCAAACTAACTACCAAGTCCTGTTCGAAGAGGGCACGATGGCCCAGTAGTCTAAGGCAACGCAACACTTTGTGCATTTGTGTCCCTTAGGAATGCCAGGGAACCTATGATCGTGGGTTCGAATCCCAGATTCTCCCTGATAATCTTTCTTGGCTGTCAGCACCATACCCGTGCTCGAGTGTTTCGCCAAAGTGTTAATCATCCAAACCCTGCATCACTTCGGGTTTTCCTCCCACAATAAGCAGACATGATTTGACATAACTGTATAATACTGTTTACAAATCACTCAGACAAATTGTCGTAACAACCAGCCACATATCTCTTGACGCATGGCTTATGACTGAAAGAGAGGTCAATTCAAATCAAACTCATAGTTAATAATGAATATTAGTTGAATGATTTGACACAAATCAAATGCGACGGCCGAAATCGAGTCCAGTGACCTGAAAGATTACAGTGTCGTTATTACGCAACATTGTGACTTCTATTCATCTCGCAAGCCTTCACAGCCTCTGACACTAATCCGATTCTACGGGGATTTAACGGGACCAGCTAAACAAGAACACAGTGAATGAGGCTGTGCCAGTTCCTCGGGCGTATGTAATACAACGATGACGACCAATCTGCTTGTCTTGTCCGTCTTTTCACCCGAACACGCATCGACTACAGACCAACACGTACATACCTTTACACAGTCTACACACACTGTCTACCATCGGAACGAACGCCATTAGAGGAATAAATAGCTGTATTTGGCCAGACATTATATATCTAGGTTTAAGGATTTGTATAGGATTAATTAAATAAAAAGACATTTCTTTAATACTCTCATTAACTCTCACACTCCTATATGAAGTTTATCGAATTGTAATTTGTATACACTGTCTTCTTGTTTTAAAAAGAGAAGAAAAATACATAGCTCTGGCCATTTTTTGACCTTATGAGGCCTAGTTCTCGTGCTTTGTCATCAGAACATGTATCCCCTTGTTGCTTATGCTATTAATGATATGTTACTACAATTGCTGCTACGATGTACCTGACTGCTACTTTCTACTACAAGTTGCTGCTGCTAACGTTGCTGCTACTTATAATATTTATATTGGTGTTACTTCTAATATTGCTATTGTTCATACTACATGCACATTAAGTCTTGCTGTTAACTGTAATATTGATATTGCTGTTACTTCTAATATTGACTGTGCTGCTACTTCGAATATTTATATTGCTGCTTCTTCTACTATTGACATAGTTGTTACTATATGCACTGTTAGTCTTGCTGTTAATCGTAATATTGATATTCCTGTTACTTCCAATGGTGATATTGCTGTTACTTCTTATATTGATATTGCTGTTACTTCTAATATTGATATTGTTGTTACTTCTAATATTGATACTTCTAATATTGATATTGTTGTTACTTCTAATATTGCTATTGCTGTTACTTCTAATGTTGATATTTCTTCTACTTCTAATATTGATTTAACAGCTGCTAATTTGTTGTTCCTTCTAATATTGATATTGCAGTTCCTTCTAAGATTGATATTGCTGTCCCTTCTAATATTGATATTGTTGTTTCTCCTAATGTTGACATTGTTTTTACTTCTAATATTGATGTTGCTGTTCCTTCTAATATTGATGATGTTGTTACTTCTAATATTGATAATGTTGTTCCTTCTAATATTGTTACTTCTAATATTGATATTGCTGTTACTTCTAATATTGATTTTGCTGTTACTTCTAATATTGATATTGCTGCTACCTTTGTTACCCGTGAAGATCCGGGGTAGAATAGGTCTTCAGCAACCCATGCTTGCCGTAAGAGGCGACTATGCTCGATGTAAGAGGCGACTATGCTCGATGTAAGAGGCGACTATGCTCGATGTAAGAGGCGACTATGCTCGATGTAAGAGGCGACTATGCTCGATGTAAGAGGCGACTATGCTCAATGTAAGAGGCGACTATGCTCGATGTAAGAGGCGACTATGCTTGTCGTAAGAGGCGACTATGCTCAATGTAAGAGGCGACTATGCTCGATGTAAGAGGCGACTATGCTCGATGTAAGAGGCGACTTTGCTCGATGTAAGAGGCGACTTACGATTTGGATGTTGCACTCAGCAATATTGCAGCTATATAGATCGGGTGGTCAGGCTCGCTTGACTTGGTTGGTGCATTTCGTCGTATCCCAATTGCGTGGATCGATGCTCATGATGTCTATCACTGGATTGTCTGGTCTAGACTTTATTATTTACAAAGTGCCGTCATATACATGGAATACCTGGCGTTAAACAACAGGCAGACAAACAAACAAACAATTTCCCCCCTTAATATTAACATTGCTGTTCCCTCTAATAGTGATATTGCCGTAACTACTAATATTGTTGCATTTCGTATTGCGACTTCTATTGGTACAACGCTGCTAAAGCTGATGTTCATGCTGTCACTATTCGTGCATGTATTGATGCGACTATTGACGTTACCGTTATTGTTACTATTACCCCGATGGCGACGTTAGCGGATTAAGGACTTCTCCCCCAGCAGAACTAACTACCTCCACAGTGTCTAGCAGAACCCATGAGTCCCTGCTGCATCCCAACGACATCTCTCTCCGACTACCACCACACTACCATACCTCTCTCCTACTACCACCACACTACCATACGTCTCTCCTACTACCACCACACTACCATACCTCTTTCCTTCTACCACCACACTACCATACCTCTCTCCTACTACCACCACACTACCATACGTCTCTCCGACCACCACCACACGACCATACCTCTCTCCGACTACCACCACACTACCATACCTCTCTCAGACTACCACCACACTACCATACGTCTCTCAGACTACCACCACACTACCATACCTCTCTCCGAATATCACCACACTACCATGCGGCTCTCCGACTACCACCACACTATCATACGTCTCTCAGACTACCACCACACTACCATACGTCTCTCAGACTACCACCATACTACCATACCTCTCTCCGAGTACCATACCTCTCTCCGACTACCATACCTCTCTCCGACTACCATACCTCTCTCCGGGTACCACCACAGTGCCATACCTCTCTACGACTACTTCCACAACACTACCATACCTCTCTCCGAGTACAACCACACTACCATACCTCTCTCCTACTACCACCACATTACCATACGTCTCTCCGACTACCATCACATTACCATACGTCTCTCCGACTACCATCACACTACCATACGTCTCTCCGACTACCACCACATTACCATACCTCTCTCAGACTACCACCACACTACCATACGTCTCTCCGACTACCACCACACTACCATACGTCTCTCCGACCACCATTACACTACCATTCCTCTCTCCCACTACCACCACACTACCATACGTCTCCCCTACTACCATCACACTTCCATACGTCTCTCCTATAACCACCACACTAACATACCTATCTGCGACTACCACCACACTTCCATACGTCTCTCCTACTACCACCACACTAACATACGTCCCTCCGACTACCACCAAACGACCATACCTCTCTCCTACTACCATCACACTACCATACGTCTCTCCTACTACCACCACACTTCCATACGTCCCTCCTACTACCATCACACTAATATAGCTCTCTCCGACTACCACCACACTACCATACCTCTCTCCTTCTACCACCACACTACCATACCTATCTCCGACTACCACCACACTACTATACCTCTCTCCGACTACCACCACACTACCATACGTCTCTCCGACTACCACCACACTAACATACCTCTCTCCGACTACCACCACACTACCATACGTCTCTCCGACTACCACCACACTAACATACCTCTCTCCGACTACCACCACACTACCATACCTCTCTCCGACTACAATCACACTACCATACGTCTCTCCGACTACCACCACACCACTACATCTCTCTCCGACTACTACCACACTACCATACCTCTCTCCGACTACCACCACACTACTATACCTCTCTCCTACTACCACCACACTACCATACGTCTCTCCTACTACCACCACACTACCATACGTCTCTCCTACTACCACCACACTACCATACGTCTCTCCGACTACCACAACACTACCACTACCACTACCATACGTCTCTCCGACTACCATAACACTACCTCTCCTATAACTACCACACTACCATACCTCTCTCCGACTACCACCACACTACCATACATCTCTCCTACTACCACCACACTACCATACGTCTCTCCGACTACCACCACACTAACATACCTCTCTCCGACTACCACCACACTACCATTCCTCTCTCCGACTACTATCACACTACCATTCCTCTCTCCGACTACCACCACACTACCATACCTCTTTCCGAGTACCACCACATTAGCATACCTCTCTCCGGGTACCATACCTCTCTCCGACTACCATACCCCTCTCCGGGTACAACCACATTACCATACCTCACTCCTACTACCATACCACTCTCCGACTACCACCACAGTACCATACCTCTCTCCTACTACCACCACACTACCATACCTCTCTCCGAGTACAACCACACTACCATACCTCTCTCCTACACCCATCACACTACCATACCTCTCTCCGAGTACAACCACAGTGCCACATCTCTCTCCGACTACCATCACACTACCATACCTCTCTCCGAGTACAACCACAGTGCCACAACTCTCTCCGACTACTTCCACCCTACCCTACCCCTCTCTACAACCAAACCGTCCTTATATTCCCACTCAATATACCTATCAACTACCATTACCAATGGCAAATTCCTGATATAATATGAAATAGAACGAGTGAGGTTTTACGCCGTTTTAAGCAATATTCCAGCAATAACACGGTGAATGACACACATTTTACCATACGGGAATCGAACCCGAGTTTTCCATGTGACTAACAAACGCTTCACGTGTACGTTCCTCCGATCGTAACCAATTTCGATGACTTTAAGAATCACTTTTGTATGTTCAAATGAACAAAACCAACAATACTATTGATCGATGTTGGAACAAGGTACGTTTGGCCAGTGTTCTTTGTGCCTGTCTTACATCCGAGGCGGACAACGATCCTGGTCGATACTGCTGCTGCAGAAAGTGTCACATTTCATAATCACAAAAATCAAAAGTTTGTTTCACAATCTTTATTCAAGTTCAACCATAAAATATACATACAATATCCAATTCATATTCTTACAGATGTACAATCGTCAATGTTTTATTGCCTCACTGGTATATAATAATATTCTGTAAAAATAAAGTACTTTCCGAGACTTTGAAATAATCGGATAACATCGTAAGGCATTGATTTGATACTTTGATAAAGACACTTTGTTAAGTAACTATGATATAATTAAGTATATATGAATACATCCTAATCACCGACAGCCATAGGCATGCACGTAGGCACAAACACAATTCACAGTAGGCACTTGATATAGATCATTTACATTGCATACGGGTCACAAAGTTCAGAAATATATATAAATTTCTTTAAAACTCATAATTCTCAGTCAATACTGATTCTCAAGAATACAACCGATCATAGTAAATATATAATGTGTGAATTTACTCTGAACTATTGCACAAGAATGTGTATAAAGGTTCAATAAACATTGCACATAATTATGTAAAAGTTAAATAAGGTAAACATAAATCTTTGATAAATAAGCTATCTTCAGATATTTGATAAATACCAATATTTGATGTATTGTCTTTTTCACTTCACTAAATATTTGTATATGAATATATTGCGTGACATATATAATTATGAGCATTGCCATAATCGGATATTTATCAATTCTGAGTGAATAAATAAGTATAGATAAAACTCTGTAATAACAAAATGAGAAAAAGTGTAAAGTTAACCCAAAAGAGGCAAAAAGTTAAATAGCATTAAATAAATACGACTAGGAATTAAGTCCAGAGTACAATAATAATGGGACTAGAACCACCAAAACATTAAAAAGCAAATCATGAGACTAGAATTAACACAATAATACACATGTAAAATTATAAATATAAATCCAAATAAAATTGCACATTGAAGAAATAAATAATTACGAAAAACGCCGACTAGAACGTAACACAATGACAAGCATAAATAAGTAGAAATAAATCTCGATAAAGCAAATAAATATGACTAGCAACTCTGTGCTGTAAATAAATAAAAGGTCTATAAATAAATAAGGATTTCAATTTGGGGACAAAGTTAAAGGCACGTAATGCGTTGCACACCTTCCTTATAGGGTGCTGTTCGACGGAATTCCTGAATGCTGCTGCTTTTGCTGCGATGGGAGAGTGACTAACAGTATAATTAACAGACGATCGCATGAGTCACGGGCTAATCTTGAATAATACCAATCTGTTCAGTAAACACTTCACAAGGTCCTAATTGGTGTCTGCTCTGACTCAGAAAATACTCGAGAAATTATCTTTCAAAAATAAATCAATCTGTGTAACAATACTATAGCTGGTCAATAAACGTTATTAATACTGGGTATTGATCTCTAATTAACACAATGGCAAAATATGTATACAAACATGAGAGAAACAGGATCAGACATGGACCGGTCCGGTTGAATCGATCCGGACTTGATATCGATAACAGAGAGACTATGGTTCATAGCGATACAGCAATGCATGTTGACATAGCTATTACAACAGTACTTACGGCCCGGATTGTACAGGGAGGTTTTGTTCACGCCTGTACTTCATAATAGAATACAGCACAAGCGAAACACAGTACATGGGCCACATGGACTCACGATAAAGTCAAGTTTATACTTCTCCTCTAGAAGCAAGTTTTGATTCACAATAAGCACTGAACTGACCTTAAGTGTTCACACAGAATATAATGCCCTCCTTGTCTATATCGTCTATCCCCACCCTGAAGGGCTGGTAGGCCCCGCAGGGAGAGGGTCCCTCCCCACGGGCCTAGCAAGGCCTTGAGACAGGGAGCTGCAGAAGAATCACTTGTCTGTTTTCTGAGGGATGGCACTTATTAATATGCCGTGTCAAACCTGGAGAACTGTAAAATGTACTCGCGCAGTATTTGCACGTGTATATGTCCTTGCTGTGAGTACGCACGTGCTTCTCGAGGACGATCTTGTTTGGGAATGTCAGGTTGCACGTGGAGCACGAGAGATCTTTGCTTCCTGGGCCATGCTGCGCCTCGTGTTTAGCACGTGAAGTTTCGTTGAGGAAGATTTTCCCACAAAACTGGCAAGGCAACGGTCTTTCGTTAGCATGAGTGGCGACGTGCTTCCTTAGGTAGGCCTGTCTCCTGAACTTCTTCCCACAGGTTTCACACTCGAACTGACCCTCGTCACCGGAGGATTCGCGGTTGTCATGCGTGGATGGAGATAACGGGGATAACAGTTTATTATTAAGTACTCTCGCCTGCTCAAGCGATTCCAAGTTGTTATTATTTTCGTTTGAAGTCTGAGCAGCGGGCAAGATCTTGGCAGGTGAGACGGTCTTGTTTGATCCGGCGGGGGCGGTTGTTTTTGGTTTATGCCACCTTCTGTGTGAGGCCAGATTTGCGGGACAATTGAACACCTTGTCGCACTCGGGACAACGGTACTCCACGTGCACAATGCGCGAACACCTGTGCTGGGCCAGCTGGAAAGCGTCCTCGAAAAAGTCTTTACAAAGTTGGCAAATATAGTCTCCAATTTTGTTTTCAATTTTCTCAAGTTCCGCTCTGGCTTCTGGCGTGACTTCGACGTAGTTGTAACTGGGTTCAATGTCGCCGCAGACAATTCTTCCTCCGTCTTCTTCGCTGTCGGAGAAGTCGCGAATGATGGTACCAGACACCGGGGATGTCTTGTCGATGTCAAAGTTGATCTTGCGAGCCGCTTTTGGTTTCTTTGTGCCAACTGTTTTCTTCTCACTTTCCCCATTCCCCCTTTTTCTGTTTGGGGAGTGTGGAGACGATGCTACGGTGAGGTTGTCATTTCTCGCAGCAAGTCTGTGAGGAGAATTGTCATTGCACAAACTCAGTTTGTCAAACGCCGAAAAGTAGAGTGGGGAGGGGTGCAGGTTGGTGTTACTCACCCCAAGGGGACTGCCAGCGGGAGCGACGTTGTTGTTGTCACGATCCTGTAAGAAGGAGTCCCTCTCTCTGAATGTCATGGAGATTGGGCTTGCAGAATACCCCGAATCAGGAGACCCAAAGTTGGTGTATGGGTACTCATGTTCTGATCCACTGTCACTCTTGTCATCATCGGAATGTCGTCGTTCTCTGTAGGAGTAGGCGGTGTTTTTCGATCGCTTCACTAGGAATCCCCTAGGCATGGCTGATGGGAGATTGACGTCCAGCAGCTAAGGCACTTGCGGTGTCAACACAATACAAAGTCACAAAAACGACATGAGGTTTTCAAAAACCTCCGTGGCGCTAAGGCATGCGAAATGTCCACGAAAAAAAAACACGAAAAAAGGGGGATCGCACCAGGTTGAGACGGTCAAGTTTACAACGCAGCAAAAGTCACATACGCTGTAAAATAATGCACAAAAGCCACTCAACTTCTCGAAAAGTCTGTGAAGAAACGAAATAAACCACTGTCAAGGTATGACAAAGGGAAATCCTTTGAAATACGTCGAAATACTAATGCAGTTCCTTCAATGTTTTTGGTCCGATCCGTCCCTGTGTTGTGAGAACTCGCTTATATAGCCCAACAGCCGTCTCATTCATATGTAGATTCCAAGCGCTAAGCCCCGCCCCTAGGCCGTCACGAGCCTGTCGCGAGCCGCATCGGCAGACGATAGTCTTTGTTTCCCGCGCTGTGTGGCAGTCGTCTGCTACACATCCACTCACACTATTCATTGTGTTACGCCGGGACGGTATCGCAACTTGAGCGCTGATTTGTGGAGAAATGAAAACGGGATATCTCCACTAACTTGCCGCTCAATATCAAGAAGAACAATTGAGAGTTGCCTTGGTTGTCTGAAAAGCTGCAAAGCTCCGAAATTCTCTGACAAAGAAGCCCGCGACAGGCGTGTTGTTACAATAGGGTAGTGGTTGTTAAAAATAGATGAATATAATACACGGTAACAAAGGCTAGGGTTCCGTTATTCGATGCAAATTGCACACAGTCTTGTGATTAAATGACTATAGCAAATTCTGAGCGCATACCCTTGCAAAAGTGAAGCATTCTGCAGCAGACATAGAAGGTGCTCGCTCGCTTGATTAATTGGAATTAACACATTTTATCCTTAGTGTTGAGGGAATTTCGGTAATTATTATCCGCTGATTCCTTTGATAGGAATAGCTTTGTTTGATGATGTGGGCAGTGAAATGGGAATAAAACCAAATATGTTGACCAAGTAGGCTGGCGTTGGTCAGAGGCGCTTGATCGAGTTATGTTGTCGAGTGGGGTGTATGATTAAATCATTACCTGACCCAAATGATATGATAGTCCCAAATCGCTATAGATCTCAACATGAAATATTTATACATAATATTACTGAACACTGAGGAATTCAGCACGGTAAATTACGAACAATGTACGGATGATTAGTATGGAAAGTGAGATCATATTGAGTTTGCGAGGAGTTAACACGATATGATCGGTTAGGTGGAATTAATCCTTTTAACTGTAAATAACATTCAAATACTTCCGCTTCTGACTTTTAATAAATCAAAATACTGTTTCTAACATTATTAATGTTGAAGTCATTAATAATAAATAATCAAGTATTTTATCTTGGAAATACCAGTTGAGGATTTGTTACGGTCGTGTAATTGAAGTAATATTATTGAAACTGATATTGTTATTATTCAGTGCATCTTTTAACAATATTGTAATATAAAGTCCACGGTTCAGACTGGTTCAGAACGTGCGTTTACCATACAGAAGCGTTATGCAGACATTCCTTCTAAACTGGTCATATCAAGAAAAGCAGACTTGGATATGCCAGATGCAAAAGAATATATTTGAAGCGGCGCCAATACGTATATGGCAAATTAATGCCAATATATATACTTAGTAAACGGCTTTTTAAAAACTGTTTCAAAGGTGTCAATAGGTATATAGTTGAAAAGATTTCAATAGATATATGGTACATATATGTACATGTATACGTCTTTCTGTTCTGTTATCCTTATAGAAGTGTATATTATGCGGTTTATTACTAATGTCTGTATTTAATTAGAACGAAAAGACTAAATAATCGACTCGGTTAAAACAAATGCATTTGTTGCGCTCAGTATTACAAAAATATGTCGAATAAATTACCTTTTCGTGAAAATAATCCTAACTTTGTTTGCCTTTATTCTTGATAATATTCCAGAGCCAAAAGAAACATGTTACCTTCTCAACCACAAGAAGTAAGCTAAATGAACCGCTTAAATGGAGAACATTGAAAAAATACCGCTCGGTTTATGTCCAAAATACAAAAGTTCTTGTGCGCATGATCGAAAAGGAATCACGAAAAGCGCCAAAATGTGCCTTCACAAAAACATGTTACTTTTCGATGTTGATAGAAACATGTTCAAATATAACTTGATTTCCGTGGAAAAAGTCATTTAAAAAATAAGACGTGCCATTATTACCAACTTTTAAGTGGGATCAAATTATTCAGAAGAAAGGCGCGTGAGATCATTTGCATACAGCTGGCGGTCTCTGTACACAAGCCAGGTGTGTACGGTAGAGTGGTTTCCCTCCAAAAGGAGAGCATTCTAAGGTTCCACGTGAAAAGTCTTGTACTATTCTTTCAAAGCACGTGGATTTTTGGAAAATGACATTTTATAAACAATTTCTAAAATCTTTATCGATCCGCATTTTCGTTTGTGTTTATGTAGAGTGGAGCATTACGCTGGTTTGTCTTTTGTCAGATTTACCTTATGAAATCCCACTTGCGTGAGATGTCAGGAAAAATGAAACAATGCTCTGATCTAAAACGAAACAAGACTTCTAATCGGGATCATTAATTATGAATACGGAATGTTAAAAGCGTCTCTAAAGAATCAACAAATCATATTGAATTTTATATACCACATTTCTATTTAACCGTAACTTGAGAAGGTTTTAATTGACTATTGAAACAAATACATGTTCTTTCTCAAAGTCTTGACTATTTTCAAGAACATCTTTACATGATTTTAAAGAGTCATTATTCTGACAGAAGCACACGAGATAAATGCTTAATGTGCTTGAAAAAAACAACATTAGTGAGACCGAAAATATATATATCTCTTTTAGTTGAGATTGAATGCTTGAATACATATTATGAAACACAGTGACCTTTTAAGGATAAGTCGTTTTTTAAGTAGTGTAGTTCTAGGCGAAATTGGGCTAATGGCTTTAATAATTAAGATCTATTTAAAAGAATATGATATATGAGTATTAACACGACAAGAGTTGTGCTGTTTCAAACCACCATCATATTTCTATTAACGAAACCTACTGAAACCGATCACCAGTCAACTTCAGAGAGAATTAATTCCGATATATAAGGATCCGCTGATCGCGGGTTCGAATCCCAGATTCTTCTTGATTATGATCCTTGGTCAGCACCATACCTGTGCTCCTGGGTTTCACCGGGTTGGCAAACGTCTACGATCTGATGAATTTCTGGCTTTTCTCCCACCTCCAGCTAACACGCAGTGACATAACTGTAATACGTTTCAAGGCGGAATAAAATCCAACTCACTCACAACTGAAAATATGTTTGTAACCCACTCGTCATACTTTGTCTGCCTGTTGCATCCCATGTAACGTCAAAATCAAGCTTAATCGTAGACCCGTGAAGATTCGGGGTAGAATAGGTCTTCAGCAACCCATGCTTACAATCAAAGGCGACTATGCTTGTCGTAAAAGGCGACTAACGGGATCGGGTGATCAGGCTCGCTGACTTGGTAGATCCATGTCATCAAACCAAGTTGCGTGGATCGATGCTCATGATGTTAATCACTTGATTGACTGGTCCAGACTCGATTATTTACAGACCGCCGTCATATAGCTGGAATATTGCTGAGTGCGGCGTTAAACAACAAACCAACCAACCAACCAATCGTAAGATGCTAGTATTTAATGGTGTATAGAATGTCAGTTCTCCCTGACAATGCCCTTTGTGGAAAAGTGTTGTTTAACGCCACAGTTAGCACAAATGTAACTATATTGCGACGGCCTGTCAATAATCGTGTCTAAACAAGGTTCTGTCTGTATGAATCCTCGGTATCGTCGCCGCTGCTGATTGGAAAAAAGATGTTTAAATGAACATATGATGCACCCATAAATCTCCACTGCGCCTAAAAGCATATCTCTCCATCTCATCCGTGTTTGTTTGTTTGTTGATTAACGCCGCAATCAGCAATATTCGAGCTATATGAATCAGCTGTAAATGATTGAGTCTGGGCCAGACAATCTAGTCATTGACATCATGAGCATAGATCTAGACAATTGGGAAACGATGACAAACATCAACCAATTCAACGAACCTGACCAGCCGATCCCGTTAGTCGCCTCTTACGACAAGTTTGAGTTGCTCAAGACCAGGGCCCACTTGCACAAAGCGATCTTAGTGCTAAGACTGTTGTCAGCCTATGTTAAACTATGGGAGTTACGATCATCTTAGCGCTAAGATCGCTTTGTGCAAGTGGTCCCAGTTCTTGTCCCGATCTTCACTTGGGATCTCACCTGTGCCATGTTATTGTTTGCTGTGTTGAATTATAGACACAGAAATTCTGCAAAGCTTACCGTTCATGTTACTGCCAGTGGGTTGATTATAACGATGCTTGTGCGATATTCGCTACTAGATTCGGTTATTAGATTGGTCCAGTATTCGACATAGGCGCAGTTGTGGGCGCGGTTGCCCGAGCTCGATTCTAAACATGTGAATACATAACGGCATTTTAGTGTAGTGCTATTTCTACAGGTTATGTATAGCTAAAAGATCAACGAAGTATTGATCCATTTATAGGGAGGATGAATGTCTTTTTAACACAAACGAATTGTGCCATTTATGTGTCATTGCTGTATTGTGAAGACAAATATCCAAGGAAAGACAAATAACGCCTATATTTATTAACCATAGAGGCAAGAATATCGGAAACGAGAAAAGGATGAAGAGAGGATGCTTGGCCTTTGCTGTAAAATTTCATTTTTTCTCATCGAGTGGCCAATGAGATAAAAGTATTTTTTAGTAAGAAAAGTAAATTACCCTCTAAACATTAGCAAGGATACTGGCGAAACTATGTTCAGTTATTATCAGGTAGAAATTAGACTCAAATAACTCGATAATTTATGAGTGAGTGAGTATGGTTGTACGCCGCGTTTTGTCAATATTCCAGCAATATCACGGCGGGAACAACAGAAATGGATTTCACATTGTACCCATGCAGGGAATCGAACCGTGTTTTCGGCGTGACGAGCGAACGCTTTAACCACTGAGTTACCGACCGACCCCCGCCAAAACAGACCCCTCAATAAACACTTGAAGTTTTAGGCTACCACACAGACCCTCAATAATTACTATAACTGTAAGGCTGCCACACAGACCCTCAATAATTATTTTAACTGTTAGGCTACCAAAGAGACCCTCAATGATCACTTTTATTGTTAGGCTACCACCCAGAGCCTCAATAATCACTTTAACTGCTATGCTACCACACAGACCCTCAATGATCACATTAACTGTTAGGCTACCACGCAGACCCTCAATAATCACTTTTACTGTTAGGCTACCACACAGACCCTCAATAATCACTTTAACTGTTAGGCTACCATCCAGACCCTCAATGATCACATTAACTGTTAGGCTACCACACAGACCCTCAATAATCACTTTTACTGATAGGCTACCACACAGACCCTCAATAATCACTTTTACTGTTAGGCTACCACACAGACCCTCAATGATCACTTTTACAGTCAGGTCACTGTTTACTTGTTCCCACAAAGAGAGTAGAAATATTAGTAATTTTATTCACCTTCACAAAGTTGCTTCGAGGTATAAAGTCGTCGATAATCGACATGTACCCTCAGTATAAGCTTTATAAGAAAAGGACTCAGTTTTAAAAAACAATATGTCTTGATTTTTATATTTCAAGATTATGTCATTATTTCTGACACTATTACTTTTTTTATATCTACTTATTTCATATTCTAAATGTGTATGCACTGTACGTGTGTGGTATTTTGAAACGGGTTTATTCGACAGGACATTATCTTGACACTGAGGATTATTTAAACGGCAAAGAAGACACATTTTATTTTTAAAATGTTTGTATGTGTGAGATAATTTAACGCCACTTTTAGAACAAATTCCAGCAATATCTCGTCGGGGGGCACTGCCAAACAGCTTCATACGTAACAATTTGGGAATCGAACTCGGGTCTTTGGTGTGACGAGCGACCGCATTAACTATTAGGCTATCCTACAACCAAACTATAATGTAAGCAGCCTTAATTAAATAAGACAACATGAATTACAGCTTTAAATTCGAATATTTCGATGTCCTCGCATTCCATTGGTCGCCAGCAGTCCCGCGCACGTGACGACGAAAATGAAGCTAGAAAAATATCTACTTCCTCTTTGAGCACTCCAGTCAGATTTAGTTAAAGACTTATATCACTTTGAACATAGAACATTCATCGATGGCCCCGTGGGATGATAATTACCTTTAACATCATGAAAGCACTCACTTTCCAATATCGGAAAATCATGACAGTGAAGTTCAATTGAAGTATGACGTTAATAACCGTTCCTATGGTTGTTGGCCGTGCAAAACAATCTCCCTCGGGGTAGCTGTGTGTCGACACGCAATGAGAGAGTCTCTCAGTCTCTCCTTCTCGTATCGCTTACCCGTCTGACCAGTAGGCACAGGAAGCCATTATTTATGATATGCCGATATGCTGATATGCATGCCTTTAAACAGCAGGACAAGCAAGACTACGGTGAATTAAAAGCAGCGTCAGGTACATAAATCAATAATGGTGAAATAACTAGGGGTGATTTTCATCACTCCGTGTAAATAATCATTCGAGTAGTCTCCAATCTGTCGCAATTCAGCCAAATAGCCGGAAACTAGATCTAAGGGAGCGTGTGGAGGGGGCAATTCATCCCCCAAGCACACACAGACCTGACTCCCATCTCACCTTATCGCCATTGCATCAGGCAAAAGCAGCAGAAAACACCTTTGTTCTTCAAGCCGTGATATCTGGCTTCGGAACTAACATCTCAGCGCGACTGTGTATTTTGAGGAATTTCCGTTGTGTTTTCGCTACCTTAATGCAAATATCGTATTAAACGCTCGCGGCTTTGACATAAATCTGATTTTCTCCGATCTGCTGCTAACACATCTCTCCGTTCAAGCCCGGATCATATTTAAGTCAGATTTCTTGTATTTCTCCGCTGGTGGCGAGAATTCGGCGGTACTGATAAAAGCTCAACCAGACGGCAGATGGGAGACATGCCGTTATCATTACATAAGCGGCACGCGCGCACCGGCAGACGCCATAATCACGTCTGCTTCAAAGTTCCGCCCTTGGTCAGTACCAGGTAGTCCGTCGCATTCAGCCTCGTATCACCTGCTCTATTGAAGTCAGGGCCCCGGTCATCATTAACGGTTAGGATATCCTTAACTATCATAAGATCAAACAACCTGGACAATGGTCAGCAGCGCGACGCAGGTGATACCTCGCGCAAGTAAAGCGAACGTAACGTGACCGTTAACGCTACGCATGGTAAATTGTTAATTAAATACAAGAACGGACCCGGAATTGTTGTACTTGCCGACGCCAGGTGAAAATTGAACGCAGGCAATCAATAAACACAGTGTGTAAAGTGTAAATTTGGGGACTTGAAATACTGTTATTGTTAGAGTGTTTGGTCGGGGAAGCCCAAAACACCTGCACACATTCTCAGCCGCCATGAAAGAAGTAAAGTCCACGGCTAAGGCTCACATTAATTCTAAAGATACTAATGACTCGGTAACTAGTTGTAATGGCTTTCATTCAAATACAGCTGAACCCACAATACATCAAATCTGAATATTTTTAGGGAAATACGTTCATATATTTTGAAGCTTTCATGTACTCATTATTCAAAATACGTATGTCTCCAATTCATGCTTACCCATCGACACTCTCTCTGTATTTTTAACACTTCATGGTCCTTCGTTTGTAAACCTTTTTACAAAAATAAAGCGAAATAATCACAGTTTTAATGACAATCAATGTATTGTTTATTTATTTCGTTTTATCTTAAACAGTGACATCGCACCTTAACTGAAAGGGCGCTTTAAGAAAAACAAGTTTTTACTTAACTTTGATATTTACATATATTTCTAATGCGTAAATCTCAAAATGCAGTAAGCAATTACAAATGTACGGGTTAATAGAATGTAACTTGAAACAGAATGGTGTATATAGCATTAACTAATACATTATTTTAATCAACTCGGTAAATACAAGTACAGTTTTAGTACACTAAACTACAGTAAACTACGGCTATAACGAACACGCTTATAACGAACTGACGGAGATAACGAACTTACTTTTTTGGTCCCGACTATTTGCTGTAGTTATGTTGTATATATGCTTATAACGAACTACGGTTATAACGAACTAAAATTAGCAGTCCCTTTAAGTTCGTTATAATCGTAGTTTATTGTACATTAATTTCGTCAGTTTATATGAATCTGAAACAGCGTATAAAACGCGTCTGACATGATGAGATCCGCATTTCGATTTGCTGGATAAATAGAAAATAATAGTATTCTTTCTCCTTCCACTTTAACACACAAATTTCGTTCGGTAAATACAGTGGCACAATCTTTATCATTTATCTTGCCCCAGCGGTTCAAAGCATAGCAAGGTTAGAATTGTAGTGTACGGAAGTGGCATATGTGCGACGGCGATAAGGTTCCGATAAGCAAGTGATAAAGATCGAATCACAGCGCACCTTAGAGGTAAACATTAATACTCTTTAATAATTCAAGATGTCATTTTTTGACGTCCGTGATGGCATTGCGTAGACAGCTAATTCTTTACCGATCAGCGCCCGATAGTCTCACAACTGCTCTCGCGATCTCCACTCCATCTTAATTGCTTTTCTTTCAAATATAGAAATTTCATCGGAGAAAGCTGGGGTTTGTGTTTAAATGTCTCGGCGGGCCGAGTGAAAGCATGCTGGGTTCTCCAGCCGGTGATCGGATAAAACGCTTTGTTCGCCATGCTAGCGCGTCGCGTGCCGTCAGAGTGACTGCGCATGCGCGAGACTTCAGCTGCCTATTATAGGTTTGGGCGGCATTGTGGTGGTATTCAGATTCAGCGTCCCGTGAAGGGGGTGGGGGAGGGGTGCGGGAAGGGGGTATGCGCTTCAGGAGAGGCGGGCATAACGATGGGCGGGCTTGCAGACCTCTCCGCGGCTTCAAACGCAAGAAAACAACATCCGAGACATTGAACGCGCGACTAAATCAATTTCCATAACGTATTTTTAATTTCTTTTATGCGCATGTGAGACAGATCTGACTACAACGTATAAAAATCTTAAAATTTTATTTTCGTTTCGAACGATAGTAACGCTTTGAAGCATTAGAAAACGCTGCACTCAAACCTTTCAATGAAGTGTGTGAGCATTCGACTCTGAAGATACGCCTCTTCTGAAATGGACGTCGATTATTCTTTATAATACACGGGTCACAAAACTTCAAAAAATAAGTCACGACATACATTAAAAAGAGACGAAACTGTTTAACATTCCGATAATAAATTACAGAAAGCTGGCCAGATTCACTTCAGACGTAAGACTTAAATGTATATGTAAATATGTATGAGTATTAAAGTATCGCGTTCCTTACTCACGAATGACACTATATGGTGTCCTTGGTAAGTCGTTATATAATGTAGATTCCCACTTAGACATTGGTTGTGTATCAGATGGGACATACACACTAATACACAAGACACAAATGAAGTGTACTGAACAAAGAAAGATAGATCACAATATCATTAGAAGCATATGCATGGACGGTGGGTGGAGGTATATGTGTTGACTATTTGAGGTATATGTGTAGAATATGGGAGGAGATATATGTGTAGAATATGGGAGGCGGTATATGTGTAGAATGTGGGAGGAGATATATGTGTAGAATATGGGAGGAGGTATATGTGTAGACGGTGGGTGGAGGTATATGTGTAGAATGTGGGAGAAGGTATATGTGTAGACGGTGGGTGGAGGTATATGTGTAGAATGTGGGAGAAGGTATATGTGTAGACGGTGGGTGGAGGTATGTGTAGAATGTGGGAGGTGATATATGTGTAGAACGTGGGAGGAGGTATATGTGTAGAATGTGGGAGGTGGTATATGCGTAGAATGTGGGAAGCGGTATATGCGTAGAATGTGGGAGGAGGTATATGTGTAGAATGTGGGAGGAGGTATATGTGTAGAATGTGGGAGGTGGTATATGTGTAGAATGTGGGAGGAGGTATATGTGTAGAATATGGGAGATGGTATATGTGTAGAATATGGGTGGAGGTATATGTGTAGAATGTGGGAGGTGGTATATGTGTAGAATGTGGGAGGTGGTATATGTGTAGAATGTGGTAGAAGGTATATGTGTAGAATGTGGGAGGAGGTATTTGTGTAGAATGTGGGTTTAGGTATATGTGTAGAATGTGGTAGAAGGTATATGTGTAGAATATGGGAGAAGGTATATGTGTAGAATGTGGGAGGAGGTATATGTGTAGAATGTGGGAGGTGGTATACGTGTAGAATGTGGGAGGAGGTATATGTGTAGAATGTGGGAGGAGGTATATGTGTAGAATGTGGGAGGTGGTATATGTGTAGAATGTGGGAGGTGGTATATGTGTAGAATGTGGGAGAAGGTATATGTGTAGAATGTGGGTGGAGGTATATGTGTAGAATGCCGGAGGATGTATATGTGTAGAATGTTGGTTTAGGTATATGTGTAGAATGTGGGAGGTGGTATATGTGTAGAATGTGGTAGAAGGTATATGTGTAGAATGTGGGTTTAGGTATATGTGTAGAATGTGGGTGGAGGTATATGTGTAGAATGTGGGAGGTGGTATATGTGTAGAATGTGGGAGGAGGTATATGTGTAGAATGTGGGAGGAGGTATATGTGTAGAATGTGGGTGGAGGTATATGTGTAGAATGTGGGAGGAGGTATATGTGTAGAATGTGGGTTTAGGTATATGTGTAGAATGTGGGAGAAGGTATATGTGTAGAATGTGGGAGGAGGTATATGTGTAGAATGTGGGAGGAGGTATATGTGTAGAATGTGGGAGGAGGTATATGTGTAGAATGTGGGTGGAGGTATTTGTGTAGAATGTGGGAGGAGGTATTTGTGTAGAATGTGGATTTAGGTATATGTGTAGAATGTGGGAGAAGGTATATGTGTAGAATGTGGGAGGAGGTATATGTGTAGAATGTGGGAGGTGGTATATGTGTAGAATGTGGGTGGTGGTATTTGTGTAGAATGTGGGTTTAGGTATATGTGTAGAATGTGGGTGGAGGTATATGTGTAGAATGTGGGTGGAGGTATTTGTGTAGAATGTGGGTGGAGGTATATGTGTAGAATGTGGGAGAAGGTATATGTGTAGAATATGTTGGGAGGTATATGTGTAGAACTTGCGGAATTGATCAAATAATGTAGATGGTGAAGGATGTATAGAATAATGTATACGGTACGGAAGTGATGTTATGATATATACGGTATAACTTAGACAGAATGGATGGAATATGTTGATGCGGCCGAAATGATGGAATAACGTAGACTCTCTTAAAGTGATGGAATCACGTAGATTGTACTTGAGTGATGGTGTAACGTCGACGCGAGTGATGGAATAATGTAGACGGTGCTGAATAGATGGAATAATGTAGACGGTACTAAAAGAATGGAATAATGTAGACGGTGCTGAATAGATGGAACAATGTAGACGTTGTGGAAGTGATAGAATAATGTAGACGTTGCCGAAGTGATAGAATAATGAAGACGTCGCGAAAGTGATAGAATAATGTAGACGTTGCGGAAGTGATTGAATAATGTAGACGTTGCGGAAGTGATAGAATAATGTAGACGTTGCGGAAGTTATACAATAATGTAGACGTTGCGGAAGTTATACAATAATGTAGACGTTGCGGAAGTTATACAATAATGTAGACGTTGCGGAAGTTATACAATAATGTAGACGTTGCGGAAGTTATACAATAATGTAGACGTTGCGGAAGTTATACAATAATGTAGACGTTGCGGAAGTTATACAATAATGTAGACGTTGCGGAAGTTATACAATAATGTAGACGTCGCGGAAGTTATACAATAATGTAGACGTTGCGGAAGTTATACAATAATGTAGACGTTGCGGAAGTTATACAATAATGTAGACGTTGCGGAAGTTATACAATAATGTAGACGTCGCGAAAGTTATACAATAATGTAGACGTTGCGGAAGTTATACAATAATGTAGACGTTGCGGAAGTTATACAATAATGTAGACGTCGCGAAAGTTATACAATAATGTAGACGTTGCGGAAGTTATACAATAATGTAGACGTTGCGGAAGTTATACAATAATGTAGACGTTGCGGAAGTTATACAATAATGTACACGTTGCGGAAGTTATACAATAATGTAGACGTTGCGGAAGTTATACAATAATGTAGACGTTGCGGAAGTTATACAATAATGTAGACGTTGCGGAAGTTATACAATAATGTAGACGTTGCGGAAGTTATACAATAATGTAGACGTTGCGGAAGTGATACAATAATGTAGACGTTGCGGAAGTTATACAATAATGTAGACGTTGCGGAAGTTATACAATAATGTAGACGTTGCGGAAGTGATTGAATAATGTAGACGTTGCGGAAGTTATACAATAATGTAGACGTTGCGGAAGTTATACAATAATGTAGACGTTGCGGAAGTTATACAATAATGTAGACGTTGCGGAAGTTATACAATAATGTAGACGTTGCGGAAGTTATACAATAATGTAGACGTTGCGGAAGTGATTGAATAATGTAGACGTTGCGGAAGTGATGGAATAATGTAGACGTTGCGGAAGTTATACAATAATGTAGACGTTGCGGAAGTTATACAATAATGTAGACGTTGCGGAAGTTATACAATAATGTAGACGTTGCGGAAGTTATACAATAATGTAGACGTTGCGGAAGTGATTGAATAATGTAGACGTTGCGGAAGTGATGGAATAATGTAGACGTTGCGGAAGTTATACAATAATGTAGACGTTGCGGAAGTTATACAATAATGTAGACGTTGCGGAAGTTATACAATAATGTAGACGTTGCGGAAGTTATACAATAATGTAGACGTTGCGGAAGTTATACAATAATGTAGACGTTGCGGAAGTTATACAATAATGTAGACGGTGTAGAAGTTATAGAATATTGTAGACTGTAGAAGTTATAGAATATTGTAGACAGTGTAGAAGTTATAGAATATTGTAGACAGTGTAGAAGTGATAGAGTATTGTAGACAATGTAGAAGTGATAGAATAATGTAGACAGTGTAGAAGTGATAGAATAATGTAGACGGTGCGTAATGGATGGAATAATGTAGACAGTATAGAAGTTATAGAATAATGTAGACAGTGTAGAAGTTATAGAATATTGTAGGCAGTGTAGAAGTGATAGAATATTGTAGACAGTATAGAAGTGATGGAATAATGTAGACAGTGTGGAAGTGATAGAATATTGTAGACGTTGCGGAAGTTATAGAATAATGTAGTCAGTGTAGAAGTGATAGAATAATGTAGACATTGCGGACGTGATAGACTAATGAAGATGGTGTAGAAATTATGAAATAATGTAAACGTTGCAGAAGTGATAGAATAATGTAGACAGTGTAGATGGCTATGGAATAATGTAGATCGTGTAGAAGCTATGGAATAATGTAGACGTTGCGGTAGTTATAGAATAATGTGGATGGTGTAGAAATTATAGAATAGAATAATGTAGGCGATGTAGAAGTTGTAGAATAATGTAGACGGTGTAGAAGTTATAGAATAATGTAGACACTGTAGAAGTGATAGAATAATGTAGACGGTGTGGAGTGATTGGATAATGTAGACGTTGCGGAAGTTATAGAATAATGTAGACGTTGCGGAAGTTATAGAATAATGTAGATGATTTAGAAGTGATAGAATAATGTAGACGTTGCAGAAGTTACAGAATAATGTAGACGGTGTAGAAGTTATAGAATAATGTAGACGTTGCGGAAGTTATAGAATAATGTAGACGGTGTAGAAGTGATAGAATAATGTAGACGTTGCAGAAGTTATAGAATAATGTAGACAGTGTAGAAGTTATAGAATAATGTAGATACTGTAGAAGTGATAGAATAATGTAGACGGTGTGGAGTGATGGGATAATGTAGACGTTGCGGAAGTGATGGAATAATGTAGACGTTGCGGAAGTTATAGAATAATGTAGATGATTTAGAAGTGATAGAATAATGTAGACGTTGCAGAAGTTATAGAATAATGTAGACACTGTAGAAGTGATAGGATAATGTAGACGTTGCAGAAGTGATAGATTAATGAAGATGGTGTAGAAGTGATGGAATAATGTAGACGTTGCGGAAGTGATAAGATAATGTAGACGGTGTAGAAGTGATAGAACAATGTAAACGGTGCGGAATGGATTGAACGATGTAGACGGTATAGAAGTTGTAGAATAACGTAGACGTTGTGGGAGTGATTGAATAATGCAGACGGTGTAGAAGTTGTAGAATAATGTAGACGTTGTGGGAGTGATTGAATAATGTAGACGGTGTAGACAGTATCGAATAATGGAGACGGTGCGGAACGGATAGAGTCATGTAGATGGTGTGGGAGTGATGGAATAATGTAGACGTTGCGGTAGTCGTCGACTTATGTATGGAGCCCATGATGGCATTATGAAATGATGTAGACAGTCTGGCAGTGATGGAATTATGTAGACAGTCTGGCAGTGATGGAATTATGTAGACGGTCTGGCAGTGATGGAATTATGTAGACGGTGTGAAAGTGATGGAATTATGTAGACGGTGTGGAAGTGATATGGAATTATGTAGACAGTCTGGCAGTGATGGTATTATGTAGACGGTGTGGAAGTGATGGAATTATGTAGACAGTCTGGCAGTGATAGAATCATGTAGACGGTCTGGCAGTGATGGAATTATGTAGACGGTGTGGAAGTGATGGCATTATGTAGACGGTCTAGCAGTGATGGAATTATGTAGACGGTGTGGAAGTGATGGAATTATGTAGACGGTGTGGCAGTGATGGAATTATGTAGACGGTGTGGAAGTGATGGAATTATGTAGACAGTCTGGCAGTGATGGTATTATGTAGACGGTGTGGAAGTGATGGAATTATGTAGACGGTGTGGAAGTGATGGAATTATGTAGACGGTGTGGAAGTGATGGAATAAAGCATACCGTGAGGGCGTGGAGGAATAAAGTAGACGGCCCTCAATCTGTCAAGGGCTGTCATTGTGTATGGCCCTCTTTGATTACAGAAGACACGCTGTCGTCAAGGCTGGAATACCCATGGAATCCACCCAGTACATACCTGAGCTGCAAAACAGCTCATCGATACCAATCGATGCAGGTATGTGACCGCTGTTAGAACTCCGCCACGCAGCGTTTCCAATATTCTGCCTGGAGATTATTACCCTTCCTGTGTAATGAAGGAATTGGTTTCGGCGCTAGTTCTACGTTCCTGATACTGAGGCACCTGAGCGTAATCAACACGCCGGAAGCACACACGGGGCTCCCTTGTTCCAGTGTTTAGCTAACCGACTCTGATCAATTTCTCTGATAATATTTATTAGCACAATATCGCCGGACTATAACTGCAGGTAGTGGTATGTCAGAAGATGTTTACTTAGCTGAAATATTGCATTCCGTGTTAATACATGCAGTCAGATGGGCCATTGATTCGAGGTATTGACGCGCACAACAAAGACAAAGCAACTGGAATAGTCAGCAAGGCAGTTTCCGACCGCGGTAATTTTAGCGCTAACTGCACGTGAAAGGTGAGGGTTGCGCGTGCCGATGACGTCACACGTTGTTGCACGTTTCGACAGAGACAATGAATCAGATTGGCGTGTGTCTATGACATCACGGCTGTACGGAGCGCTTTCCTTGTGCGGTCATATTTCAATTGAAACAGCAGCGAGACTACAGACGCATGCTTTCATTGAAGTGCAATGCCTTTGACAGGAGGCGAAACGTTACACCGCCGACTTCAAAACTGACTGATTTCATTGGGTTTGGGAAAGCAGGAGTTCTTCTATAGCCCGTGTCAGCTAGTCAATAACAATATTCTCTGCCACTAACCCTAAAAAACATCCGAGATAAAATGCAGCGCGTATTGGTATTATGAGAAACTTAATCGCTCGTGGATTCAATTTGGTATAGTATGAACATTCGAATAGGTTTTGTTACTCTTAAATTGAAACCACATTTCTTTCTCTGGATTTGTTTTCTGTCTTTCAACGATATGTTGGGTATATAACGGATTCTGATGATGCTACGCAGCGATAACCAGTGAGTGAGTGTGGTTCTTATTGTAGTTTTCACAATCAATAATAAACGCTACTACTACTGCTACTACTACTACTACTACTACTACTACCACTACCACTACCACTACTTACTCCTACCACAGCAACTACTACTAGTACTGCTGCTACTTCTCCAACTAATACTACTACTACTACTACTACTACTACTACTACTACCAGTGCCGTATCCAGCCGGCGGATGGGCAGTTGCCCCCCCTTCAAAAAAAATTAACTACGGCCTTGACTACTACTACTAGTACTACTACTGCTACATACTACCACAACTACAACAGCGTAGTGATGCTACTGCTACTACTGAAATGATATTGCTATAACTACTGCTGCAGCTGCTACTCCTACAGCTACTAGAACTACTACTTACTACTTCTACTACTACTACTACTACTACTACTACTACTACTACTGACAATGACAATTAAGCACGTAAACATCCTAACATCTTATTGGTAATATTACCAAACGTCGGCTGAGGCGGCAATCACTCACTCACTCCTCCAACATCCGCAAATAACGAATTTTATCTTCTCAAGAATATATTCTTATCACACATAACCCGGCTCAAAAGATCCAAATCGGTCGTTAATCGTGGATAAAATACAATGAAATCATGTAGGATAGGGTAGACTGGCATACTTTGGATAGGCTTGATGTGATGGCTATTTTTGTATTAAACATCATGACAGAATATCATCATTTTGAAGCAATATAAGGTCGTCATGACGTCAATCGAGGAAAATAGTCATGGACCGGTATTCTCACTGTAAATGTATCAGATATTTGCCTTAAGAATATTATTCAGCTTTGGGTTATTTTCAACCCATGGTGATTTCGGGTAAAAGACTATAGGGGGTGGTACCACATTGAGTGGTGAGGGTCGGCCTGGGGGACGAGATGGTGGAGTAACTGCCGTATTATGCAACGTTCACAGGGGGTTCGGTGTCGAGGTCGGGGTAAGGGTAGGAGTAATGTTTATCGTGTGGGGTTGGGGTGGGGGATGGGGTGGGTAGTGTGAGATGGGGTTAGGGTGGGTGGGGTGGGGGTGGGGTGGCGGTGCTCCAGGCAGGGGGCATCTCCGTGTCACCTCATCATCTACGTCATGTCCCGTGTGACATCTTCACTTTTTGAATGAAAGTCATTATGTCCATTTAAGGCTTCGCGACAAACATGACTCATTAGATTTCAAATTTAAGAACAAAAACGGTTCCTTGGAAGTGGCGTGGGTCCCAGTTTGAAAGGGGGTCCCCGTTCTCCTCGTATTCTTCGTATTCGCTAGGGTATTTCTCAGCTCCTTCTATAATGAAGGGTTCCCGTGAGTTTAGTCCCACGAAGGCGCTGGCCGGTCTGCTCCTTCTTCTGCTAGGCACAAGATTTGTGCGTAATTTACAATGCAAACACGCACTGAGCGATTTTAATTGAACCGGAGGCGTGGTTTTTCTCCTAAATATCTCAGGTCCGCTATTCAGTTGCACATTCTTCGCGCCAAATTCCTGACACATGTCATGGAAGCAGACGATCCAGTCGGGATAGCGGTCACGTGGTCGACCTACCTGCTACGGCCATAGACGAGTGTCTGTCTGTAGAATGCGCGCGCATCACTATCCCATACTTCCCCATGGAACTGCCAACGAGATTTCACAGTAATATTTCACCAGCCCACCCTAACGAAGTTTCCTTGAGAAGGCAAATGGTTGGTCGGCATATGCACGTGTCGCTAAAGGCTGTGAAATAGCAGACTAGCGGCCATCCAGACACGCATTATGTCATAATTAAAACTCAGACGAGGTCGCTCGGCATTAATGTATAAAGCTATCATCAATCTTGTCACCAAAACGCTGTCATGACAGCGAGCGATTTGAAATAAAGACTGGAAATAAATTATTCTACTGTGACATATTAGCGAGTCAATATTGTCATAATAATAATTCTTAGCAACACAAATGTTTGGAATCCGATTGTATTAGATGCAGTAGTATCCTGTAGGCCAGTATTTCTTTCAGTATTCTCAAGCGTTGTGGGGGAAAATCACTCTGTGTGATGTCTCTTTTGGGACAGTCAGTGTTAAGCAGTTTGAAGGGCTCTTCAGGGAGTCTGGACGCAGCGATACCAGAAGAAACCAATATCTGATGTCCTAGCGAGAGCGTCTCGTGTTGATAGTCCTAGTGATAGTTTATGACGCATTGCTAGTAATCGTTGAAGACACATATGTCATTAGACGTCGAGAGTTATGCTTTTGTACTGATAGAGCTGTCTATTGTTCAAGACATAGATGATATTTTGTATCTAGAGATAGGCTTTTATATGATGATAGTACCAGCTTTCTTGTTTTCTCAACTGTATCTACTGTTTAAGAGGTGGATGACATTAGAGTGAGTGAGTTGGGTTTAACGCCGCTTTTAACAGTATTCCAGTTATACTCCGGCGTGTCAGGTTAATGTGGGAGGAAAGCCCGAAGTGATGCAGGTCTCAGACGTTTACCAGTTCGGTGAAACCCACGAGCACGGGTATGGTGCTGACAAACCTAGAAACATAATTGAGGCGAACCGGGATTCAAACCCACAATCATAGGTTTCTGGCGTGCCCAAGGGACGCAACTCTGCACGGCGACTGGGCCACCCGTGCCTCCGGATAACATTAGAAGTCTGGAGGTGTTATCTTGCACTGGTTGGGAGGACTTCTGGAAACACTTACTTGTTCGGTAACTGTTGGTGAACACACAGGTACAAATGGTTAAAGGCCCGGGTTCGATTCCCTACATGAGCATAATATGTGATATGTCCTGCTATTACTTAAAGCGGCGTAAAACCATACTCACTCTCTCATCGGGTTAAGCCTTTACCTTACCTAACTTATGCCTCACGTTGTATCAACATTATTTGAAAGTAACATGAAACCGGCTCAAATTATTTGAAACGTTTTCCCCAAAGTTTCGACGTATTTCATCCAATCACACTCCGATAATTCTTATGTTACCATATCTCACTCCCGTGAAGATCCGGGGGAGAATAGGTCTTCAGCAACCATGCTTGTCGTGAAAGGTGTCTATGTTTGTCGTGAGAGGGGACTAACAGGATTGTGTGGTCAGGCTTGCTGACTTGGTTGATGCATGTTATCGTATCCCAATTGTGTGGATCGATGCTCATGATGCTTATCAATCACTGGATTGTCTGGCTCAGACTCGATTATTTACAGACTGCCGTCATGTAGCCGAAATATTGCTGAGTGCGGCGTTAAACAACGAACAGACAAATAAACACTCACTAGCAGAAGTTCTGCTGACGGCTATGCCAATTTTCGCTGGCGCTTCTGAGCAGCGTAGTAAACCGTTTGATGTTTAACGCCAAGAAAATGCTTTGTAATATACACATAATTACGAATACTCAAGAAAGGATTTTATTCAGCGATTCTAGTCGCAGCCTCTAAAGGGTGTAGCCATTAGCCTAGTGGTTGAAGACGTTGCCTCGTCATGCCGATGACACGGGTTCGATTCCCAACATGGACCTTCTGTGTGAAGTAATTTCTTATGTCCCCCATCCTCGCCGTAATTTCGCTAGCAAATTGCTTAGAGTGACATAAAACTATAGTCACTCTCTTCGGCCTCTAACGACTGTGTTCGAGTGAGTGAGTCCCTTTGAACAGTATTCCAGTTATATCACGGCGTCTCAGCGTAATGAGGGAGGAAAGCCCGAAGATTGACAGGTCTCAGACGTTTGCCACTTTTGGTGAAACCCAAGAGCTCGGGTATGGTGCCGACAAACCTAGAAACAAAACTGGTCGAACCGGGATTCGAACCCACGATCATAGATTTCTGGCTTGCCGAAGGGACGCGACTCTGCACTGCGATCTGCGGCGCCTGAGACGTCTGGGCCACCCGTGCCTTCGACTGTGTTTGAACCTTGAAGAGCGTGATCATTGATCGACAAGTACATGTCAAAGCCGTGATGAAAAGTTGACAACGTCGAGTACGTTCCAGAATACCATGAAGGGCAAAGTACACACGTGCATGTGTGGTCAATTACATACCTTCCAAGCAGTGGCGGACTTTGGTCAGTGGGGCGATACTTATCTGTCGGCGGGCTGTAGCGGTTGGATGCCTTCACTTAAATCGGTGTCTGAGCTCTGAGGTTGCGAAGCAATTGGGAGTTATTCCGAGAAATATAATCTCACTCTGTAAACAGTTTTCTTTTGCTCCGCTTCAGGATTAAATGCAAATGTTAGCAGGGATTTTTACTGCAGCGAGACATGTGTGTTGTTATGAAAGGTAAAGAGTGAGTGAGGTTTGGTGTACTTCATGATATTCTTGAATATTACTAAACGCAGAGTGAAATCATAATCAATCACTCAGTGTGTTTATGTAAATAAACTGTCCCGATGGCGATTTTTCAAATTCAAATTCCTCATGCTTGTCGTAAAGTCGCCTTGAATGAGTGAGTGAGTATGGGTTTACGCCGCTTTTAGCAATGTTCCACCAATATCACGGCGCGGGACACCAGAAATGGACTTCACACATTGTACCCATGTCGGGAATCGAACCCGGGTCTTCGGCGTGACGAGCGAACGCTTTAACCACTAGGCTACCCGGCCGCCGCTGGAATGTTATCTGCGACGTAAAACAACATTCACTCATTTATAAATATTTTGATAAATATCCATTTTCCCCAGGCAATGTGAGGAATAGGATGATTTCAAATAGTCCATTTTCATAATAACCGTAATAAATACAGCGTTGTGTCTCATACAAAGGTAAAGAGTCAGAACAGGTTTTAAGACCCTGCTCACTCAATCACTTCAAACAACAAAGAACTAGCCGCGAAACCATTCGGTCAAATTTAGGAGATGCCAGGAATGGTAGACATGACGAGTTAATATAAATAATTACCATTATCACTGGTCAGCCGAATTCTATTGATCTCCATCGCGCCAATACATCAATACGTCCCACTTACAGAGAGTATTTGACAAAGCTTATAATGGAGGAATGTAATAAATACGCGGCGCAGGAACTTCCTGTGTGCACCGGTGTCTACTGGAAATCAATCCGCGCTTTTGGAGTGCCCGCTCAAGCATATGTTTGACAAATACGCGCACGATGATTATTTCCGAACTGACCGCACGTACTTTGTACGGATATAGAAGGATAATGGCGAATAAACGTTTTGCTAGATTTATGGGTCGTGACTGTTCATTAAATACAGGATCTGAGCACGGTTTTGTCTCAAGTGTATGTACGTGTACATTCTGTATTTGTGTGTCTACGACACCATAGTTACAGCGATATGATTTCATCAGACACAGTGAAACCTCGTTCGTCCGGACCTCGTTAACCCGGCCACCTTGCCCCCCAGGACGGTTACCGCCAGCGACGTCTACATATCCGTCAAAGCAAAAGTACTGCCAAGATTGCGTGATACTGTTCAAATAAACGGGGTTTAACTGTCCTGGTGCAGGCTCCTTGTTAATTCAGGAGGTTCTGTTTCTAGACTCTGAATAACTCAGTCAGGGAGAACACAAGATACACACATGGGGAGATTTACTTTACTGAACACTTTCTTTGGTACTGCAATTATCATAAAATACATTTTCAATTTCGAAATTTGCCACAAAGCATGCGTGAGTGAGAATTGTGTTTTACGCCTCTTTTAGCAATATTCCATCAATATCCCGATATCAAGATTATGGGATTCACACATTGTATCCAGATGGGAATTCGAACCCTTCTGCGTGACAAGGAAACGCTTTTGGCTAACCACTAGGCTACCCCAACGCGCCTTGCCACAACGTGTATTCAATTTAACGACATATGTCAACGGTGGTCTCGTCAGGCATTCCACCGGTCACGTCGACAAGAAAGAGCCTCTCGTCACGTCACGCAGCGTCATTAGACTATGGCAGCTAGTGACATGACCTACACACTTTAACGACATTACATGCTAGTTTAATGTCACAACGTCAAGTCACTATTTTGTTATATATATTTTCCGGCTTAACCCCAACCGTAAGCTTAGATTCACTAGATGACCAAATCTTGCCCTATTGTATTTGTTTTGTCCAGCGAATTATTTGCAATAGAACATACCATCCGATCAAGGGAATAATTACCAATACGTATATAAATGAAAAGACGCTATTTATGTATTATTATGAAATATTCTTCCAAAACAAATTATGATCATGGCTGGCAGAATTTAGCTCGTATTTGCTTGGACTACTGCAGGTCGAATCATAAAGAACATATTTTTTCAGATACACTATTCCAATGTGTTTGTCTTTTGTGCACCCGAATAGCCTTTCATAGAATGCTTCAGTGTACATGCCACCACCAACATTATGCCACAGACAATATTGCTCACCCCATAAACCGACTTTTCCTTAATAGCCCAACACGCCAGCTAACCCATATTCATCCCGGGATAAACCACCCAAAATAGCTGTACCCACACTGCAAATAAAACCTGGGTTAAACTCCCAATTTAGGTCTATTCTTTGTCCGGGACATTATTGATTTGAGATCATGCTTTGTGAAGTGAGACTGCCCCTTTGTAGCTTGAGGGGGTGTCGCGTGGCCGACGCGTGTCTCGTGCAGTCATAGCGCGCCATCAGCGGCAAGCCAGTCAAGTCTTCTGCCTCTCGGTCGCCCTGCACATCTGCCCTCATGCTTCCTACCAGTGGAACAAAGACCAAGGTGTGCGAAGATGCCGTTAATCCTGGTCGCTTGGGCTACTGATGCATGAAGCTGTCCCCGTAGACAACTCTGCGAGTTGACAGCGTTTGTTCCGAAGGCTTAAGTCCTTTGTTGGTGATGAGGGAAATACCTTGTTCGTGTCTTCTGCATCAACTCATCCCCTAGATCATGTTACCGGCGGAGGGTTGCGGGTGACGGGGTATCGGTGAGCTACCATGCCCAGGTGTCCCCGTCTCCTCTGTCAACAAAACACTACAACATCTTAAACCTATCCCCATGAGGACATCCGACTAGACAAGGGGCATGGCACTCTCAGCATGAGTAATGACACTACACTACTCCGGGGACTGTTTGACATGTTCAATATGTGTAATGTCTACCCAATTGTCTGGCACCCTTTGACAAGATATAATATGAGTAAGGGTTGTACCCCTCTTCAAGGGATCTTTGACAACAGAATATGAGTAATGGGTACCTTGTTTGAAGCTCTTTATGACAAGGTATGAAATGAGTAATATCTACCCAGTTTCAGCTCGCTATAACAACGTATGAAATGAGTAATATCTACTCAGTTTCAGCTCGCTATAACAAGGCATGAAATGAGTAATATCTACCCTGATTCAGCTCGCTATGGCAAAGTATAAAATAAGTACTATCTACCCTGTTTCACCTCTCCATGGGAAAGTATAAAATGAGTAATATCTACTCTGTTTCAGCTCTCTATGGCAAAGTATAAAATGTGTAATATCTACCCTGTTTCTGCTCTCTGTGGCAAAATATAAAATGAGTAGTATCTACTCTGTTTCAGCTCTCTATGGCAAAGTATAAAATGAGTAATATTTACCTGTTTCAGCTCTCTATTGCAAAATATAAAATGAGTAATATCTACCCTGTTTCAGCTCTCTATGGCAAAGTATAAAATGAGAATTATTTACCCTGTTTCAGCTCTCTATGGCAAAGTATAAAATAAGTACTATCTACCCTGTTTCAGCTCTCTATGGCAAAATATAAAATGAGTAATATTTACCTGTTTCAGCTCTCAATGGCAAAGTATAAAAAAAGTATTATCTACCCTGTTTCACCTCTCCATGGGAAAGTATAAAATGAGTAATATCTACTCTGTTTCACCTCTCTATGGCAAAGTATAAAATGTGTAATATCTACCCTGTTTCTGCTCTCTAAGGCAAAATATAAAATGAGTAGTATCTACTCTGTTTCAGCTCTCTATGGCAAAGTATAAAATGAGTAATATCTACCCTGTTCACCTCTCTATGGCAAAGTATAAAATGAGTAATATTTACCTGTTTCAGCTCTCTATTGCAAAATATAAATGAGGAATATCTACCCTGTTTCACCTCTCTATGGCAAAGTCTAAAATGAGTAATAATTACCCTGTTTCAGCTCTCTATGGCAAAGTATAAAATGAGTAATATTTACCCTGTTTCAGCTCTCTATGGCAAAGTATAAAATGAGTAATATCTTCTCTGTTTCAGCTCTCTATGGCAAAGTATAAAATGAGTAGTATCTTCTCTGTTTCAGCTCTCTATGGCAAAGTATAAAATGAGTTATATCTACCCTGTTTCACCTCTCTATGGCAAAGTATAAAATGAGTATTATTTACCTGTTTCAGCTCTCTATAGCAAAGTATAAAATGAGTAATATTTACCCTGTTTCAGCTCTCTATGGCAAAGTATAAATTGAGTAATATTTACCCTGTTTCAGCTCTCTATGGCAAAGTATAAATTGAGTAATATTTACCCTGTTTCAGCTCTCTATGGCAAAGTATAAAATGAGTAGTATCTACTCTGTTTCAGCTCTCTATGGCAAAGTATAAAATGAGTAGTATCTTCTCTGTTTCAGCTCTCTATGGCAAAGTATAAAATGAGTTATATCTACCCTGTTTCACCTCTCTATGGCAAAGTATAAAATGAGTAATATTTACCCTGTTTCAGCTCTCTATGGCAAAGTATAAAATGAGTTATATCTACTCTCTATGGCAAAGTATAAAATGAGTAATATTTACCCTGTTTCAGCTCTCTATGGCAAAGTATAAAATGAGTAATATCTACTCTGTTTCAGCTCTCTATGGCAAAGTATAAAATGTGTAATATCTACCCTGTTTCTGCTCTCTGTGGCAAAATATAAAATGAGTAGTATCTACTCTGTTTCAGCTCTCTATGGCAAAGTATAAAATGAGTAATATTTACCTGTTTCAGCTCTCTATTGCAAAATATAAAATGAGTAATATCTACCCTGTTTCAGCTATCTATGGCAAAGTATAAAATGAGAATTATTTACCCTGTTTCAGCTCTCTATGGCAAAGTATAAAATAAGTACTATCTACCCTGTTTCAGCTCTCTATGGCAAAATATAAAATGAGTAATATTTACCTGTTTCAGCTCTCAATGGCAAAGTATAAAAAAAGTATTATCTACCCTGTTTCACCTCTCCATGGGAAAGTATAAAATGAGTAATATCTACTCTGTTTCACCTCTCTATGGCAAAGTATAAAATGTGTAATATCTACCCTGTTTCTGCTCTCTATGGCAAAATATTAAATGAGTAGTATCTACTCTGTTTCAGCTCTCTATGGCAAAGTATAAAATGAGTAATATCTACCCTGTTCACCTCTCTATGGCAAAGTATAAAATGAGTAATATTTACCTGTTTCAGCTCTCTATTGCAAAATATAAATGAGGAATATCTACCCTGTTTCACCTCTCTATGGCAAAGTCTAAAATGAGTAATAATTACCCTGTTTCAGCTCTCTATGGCAAAGTATAAAATGAGTATTATTTACCCTGTTTCAGCTCTCTATGGCAAAGTATAAAATGAGTAATATCTACTCTGTTTCAGCTCTCTATGGCAAAGTATAAAATGAGTAGTATCTTCTCTGTTTCAGCTCTCTATGGCAAAGTATAAAATGAGTTATATCTACCCTGTTTCACCTCTCTATGGCAAAGTATAAAATGAGTAATATTTACCTGTTTCAGCTCTCTATAGCAAAGTATAAAATGAGTAATATTTACCCTGTTTCAGCTCTCTATGGCAAAGTATAAAATGAGTATTATTTACCCTGTTTCAGTTCTCTATGGCAAAGTATAAATTGAGTAATATTTACCCTGTTTCAGCTCTCTATGGCAAAGTATAAAATGAGTAGTATCTACTCTGTTTCAGCTCTCTATGGCAAAGTATAAAATGAGTAGTATCTTCTCTGTTTCAGCTCTCTATGGCAAAGTATAAAATGAGTTATATCTACCCTGTTTCACCTCTCTATGGCAAAGTATAAAATGAGTAATATTTACCCTGTTTCAGCTCTCTATGGCAAAGTATAAAATGAGTTATATCTACCCTGTTTCAGCTCTCTATGGCAAAGTATAAAATGAGTAATATTTACCCTGTTTCAGCTCGCTGTGAGAAGGTTCAAAATGAGTAATATCTGCCCTGTTTCAGCTCTTTATGACAAGGTACAAAATGAATGATATCTATCCTGTTTCATAACAAGGTATAAAATGAGTTATATCTTCCCTGTTTCATAACAAGGTATAAAATGAGTTATATCTTCCCTGTTTAATGACAAGGTATGAAATGAGTAATATCTACCCTATTACATGACAAGGTATGAAATGAGTAATATCTACCCTGTTTCATGGCAAGGTATAAAATGAGTAATATCTACCCTGTTTCATGGCAATGTACGTATAATTAATGTCTTCCCTGTTTCATGACAAGGTATAAAAAAGGAATGTCTACCCTTGTCAGCTCTCTATGACAACGTATAACATGAGTAAGACGCAACACATTGCACCCTATGTTTGCGAGCACAAGCCTTCAAAGAACTCGTTCAACCTGAAATAATATATTTCTCAGGGACTCAACAAGCTCATTATTGGATCGACGTAATTAATAGAAACGTCATGATAAATAATTTTCAATTTAAACTCATGAGTAAAGGCTGTTAAGATTTTTCATGAGAACGACACACAGAGTCGCTTTCAAGTCCTAAATTGTACCCATTCGAAAAATAAGGAACGCTGGGTTTTTTTATTTGTTTAGAACGATGTAAAATTATGCAAAAAATATAAGATTGCTGAGGTGTGCTCAATAGGGCAAAATAGTCAAAGATCTTTTCAGAACGACAGCTGCTGGCGATATTAATATCATAGATGGATTATCACGATTGTCCAATGATTCACGTGGCAATGTGTTCAATTGTCACATGACACGTGACAATGTTTTATTTGTCAGGTATATTCTCGTTAAGTCGTAAGTGACACTGTACGATTGTCGATGTGGCGTTGGTTATGAGTGATACGAGGACCGTGTGCCCTAACTCGCAAGGGTGGGTTACCATAACAAGACGCCAAGTTATGACACCGGCGTACCCCTAAGGCGTGCGCCCCTGCTGACAGGGTACAATAGGATATGTGACACGAGCTGGGCTCACAAGGGACCACAAGAGAATAGCTAAGATAAATACTGACTTCAAAAGAAGAGATTTTACGTGAAAATGACAAGGGCTAATTGCTATGAAAATGATACATCTGCTCTTTTATCAAAATTTGACAAATGAACTTTTTAAGTTTCAGGTTTCATATGTGTTCTATTCCCATGGCCATGGCGAGCGGAAGGTCGGTGGTTCGATGCCCCGGTCGTGTCATACCAAAATACGTTAAAAGATGGTTATCTTGCTCGGCGTTCGGCGTTAGGGGATAATACAAGGACTGGTAGGCTCGGAGACAGTATACTGTACCAAATATAGGTTCCAAATGCCTCAGGGGGCACGGGTGGCCCAGTCGTCAAAGGCGCGGTGATTCGCCGTACAGAGTTGCGTCCCTTGGACACGCCAGAAACCTATGATTGTGGGTTTGAATCCCGGTTCGCCCCGATTATGTTTCTAGGTTTGTCAGCACCCTACCCGTGCTCGTGGGTTTCACCGAACTGGTAAACGTCTGAGACCTGCATCACTTCGGGCTTTCCTCCCACATTAAGCTGACACGCCGTGATGTAACTGGACTACTGTTAAAAGTGGCGTTAAACCCAACTCACTCACTCACTCCAAATGCCTCATGCTTGTTATAAAAGGTCTAAATTGTGGATCGGATGGTCAGCTTCTGTGTCTTGGCAGAATGTGTTGCATCGCAACAGCCAGAGTGGGATTTGATCATGTTATGAACCGCTGGTGTGATTGACCCCGATTCGATTATTTACAGGCTGCCATGATATATTGAAATATAGGTTTGGTGTAAAACAGCAAACAAAGAAACAAACAAACACTGAGAATGGTCATTAAGGGGTCCACAATGTTAAAACTATGCTCCTGAAAAAAGTTAAGCACCACCTATTATAAATTGTATACTCCTATGTACCTTTTGGAAATATCTACCATTGATATTAATCACATTTTAATGCTCTTTTGCACTTTATCAAAAACAAAATTGCCAGACATTAAAGCAGAAATATTGATTTGTATTATAGATATACATATACTTTCAGTTATTAAGTATATAATTAGAAACGTAGTTAATACATACATCCACATACAACTATCGTGTTTATGTTCCATGCAAATGATTTGTACTCTTGGTCACGAGGTCTTTAACACTTAAGTAAACTGTCTCTGAACTCTCTGTGATATACCTTTAATACCTGTGTATGATACCGCCGATACCTGGTGACTGTGGTACTAGAGTGCTGTGTGTTCCTCAGAAGGTCGCCAGTACATGGTCGCCATGACGCGCAGAAGCAGAAGAAGCAACTGAGGACACAGTCTGGGTTTCACTGCGCATGATCAGCCTTGTCAAATGGAATATTATACTTTTTATAACAAGAAGAATCCCCCTGAATAAAATGCATGTATAAAAGACTATCCTGTTTAAGAACATATGAAATCGCTACCCCTGTTTTTCAATCATCATAAACACAAACATAACTGCACATTTAAAAACAATTAAAATAATAAAATTGACGTTCATTTCGCTTTGTTTACATTATAACAGTAATATCCAGACGAATGACTTACAATTAAAAATGAAATTAAAATATTTATTGAAAATATTCAGCATGATTTGTTTCGTCTCGACGTGATGAAATTTCCAAAGACCCCGTCTGCTCTTTACGTATTACCATAACATGATGCTGAGGAACCATGCGAAGCAGAAGGGTTTAATTAGCACTGTAGTCTAGCGCTGTGATATTCCACGTAGCTACGAATATTGTGCAATATCGTTTAGGATGACTCTCGTTATCTAAACACAAGCATTAGGCCACTGCAAACGAGTTGTATAACGATTTGTTTTGGGAATTTGAGCACTGGAAACTAATTCTACCGTGAGATTCCCGCGGGCAGACACGTACTGATATAGGCGATCTGTTCGAGTTTTGGATCCCAACAGGAAGACCCGTGTGGGTACTGGCGATCTGTTCGAGTTGGAATCCCAACAGGGAGACCCGTGTGGGTACTGGCGATCGGTTCGAGTTGGGATCCCAACAGGGAGACCCGTGTGGGTACTGGCGATCGGTTCGAGTATGGGAACCCAACAGGGAGACCCGTTTGGGTACTGGCGATCTGTTCGAGTTGGGATCCCAACAGGGAGACCCGTGTGGGTACTGGCGATCGGTTCGAGTTGGGATCCCAACAGGGAGACCCGTGTGGGTACTGGCGATCTGTTCGAGTTGGGATCCCAACAGGGAGACCCGTGTGGGTACTGGCGATCGGTTCGAGTATGGGATCCCAACAGGGAGACCCGTGTGGGTACTGGCGATCTGTTCGAGTATGGGAACCCAACAGGGAGACCCGTGTGGGTACTGGCGATCTGTTCGAGTTGGGATCCCAACAGGGAGACCCGTGTGGGTACTGGCGATCGGTTCGAGTTGGGATCCCAACAGGGAGACCCGTTTGGGTACTGGCGATCTGTTCGAGTTGGGATCCCAACAGGGAGACCCGTGTGGGTACTGGCGATCTGTTCGAGTTGGGTGAGTGAGTGAGTTTGGTTTAACGCCGCTTTTAACAGTATTCCAGTTATATCGCGCCGTGTCAGCTTAATGTGTGAGGAAAGCCCGAAATGATGCAGGTCTCAGACGTTTACCACTTCGTTGAAACCCACGAGCACGGGTATTGTGCTGACAAACCTAGAAACATAATCGCGGCGAACCGGGATTCGAACCAACAATCATAGGTTTCTGGCGTGCCCAAAGGACGCAACTCTGCACAGCGTGTTCGAGTTTGGGATCCCAACAGGGAGACCCGTGTGGGTACTGGCGATCGGTTCGAGTTGGGATCTCAACAGGGATACCCGTGTGGGTACTGGCGATCGGTTCGAGTTGGGATCTCAACAGGGATACCCGTGTGGGTACTGGCGATGTGTTGGGATCCCTGGGACATAGCGACGTGCATGGAGGTGTGTGTGTGTGTGTGTGTGTGTGTGTGTGTGTGTGTGTGTGTGTATGTGTGTGTGTGTGTGTGTGTGTGTGTGTGTGTGTGTGTGTGTGTGTGTGTATGCCGATTTTATAGTGCTAGCCAACTGAGATACCATGCGACAGTTTAATATGAATACCTCACTCAGATAGAATGTTCTGACTCCGAGCCAACCAGTCCTTGTTTTATCCCTTTTATGCCGAGCGCCAGGCAGGGTAACAACAAGTACAATAATTTAACGTATTTTGGTATGACGCAGCCGGGGATCGAACCAGCGAACTTCCGCTCTCAGGGCAAACACACTACCACTAGACCACAGGGCGGTCCCTGTTCGAGACTCTTCACATCTAGGAGTCTCGTATGAGTTCTGGTGATATCTACTTACATTTACCGCCAATGACCCGGGTTCGATTCCATACATGGGTACAATGTGTAAAGCCCATTTCTTGTGTCCTCCATCGTGATATTGATGGAATATTGCTTAAAGCGGCGTAAAACCATACTCACACACTCACTCCCATTTACACCCCACCCACAGGGAGAAAAGCATGGTGCTGGACATGTATGCCGGCCTGGCACCCCACGGGCGACAGTTGTGTCGGTACTAGGGGCAGAATAGATACTGGGGTAGCCAAGGGTTGGCAGGTATTGGTACCAGGGAGACCCGTGAATAGGAAGAATATGTCTTCAGCAACCCATGCTTGTCATAAGAGGCGACTAACGGGATCGGGTGATCAGGCCCACTGACTTAGTTTATGCATGTCATCGTATCCCAATTGCGTAGATCTATGCTCATAATATCAATCACTGGGTTATCTTGTCCAGACTCGATTATTTACAGACCGCCTTCATACAGCTGGAATATTGCTGATTGCGGTGTTAAACAATCAAACAAACAAACAAACAAACGAACAAAAAATTCCAGCATGTCCAATGCGAAATAATAGTATAACATTTACATTTACATATATATATCCATATATGCATAACCCCTAAACTGTTAGGGGGCACGGGTGGCCAAGTCGTCTAAGGCGCGGTGATTCGCTATGCAGAGTTGCGTCCCTTGGACACGCCAGAAACCTATGATTGTGGGTTCGAATCCCGGTTCGCCCGCGATTATGATTCTAGATTTGTCAGCACCATACCCGTGCTCGTGGGTTTCACCGAACTGGTAAACGTCTGAGACCTGCATCACTTCGGGCTTTCCTCCCACATTAACCTGACACGCCGTGATATGACTGAAATATTGTTAAAAGCGGCGTCAAATACAACTCACTCACCTCAACTGTTAGCAGCCAGATTTAGTCAAGCAAGGTAACTCGGTAGCTGCACAGAGTTTAGCTGCCCAGGTTAGTGAATAGTAAGGTCAAACTTTTGTCGACATAAAACTTCGACAGGACACAAGGCGCAAGAACCTGTTGATAGGACTGTGTGAGTAACGCGACCCAACGAGAGATGGCGGCTGATAGCGTTAGACGGCTAAAGCCATCGTACTAGAAATCAATGCTGCCACGTATTGGGTAGCACAAAAAGCGCTTTGTAACCTTCTTTCTCGCATTTGTTACACCTTACAGCGGTCGTCTTTGTAAATGGCAGTCGGGTCCATTTGTAATATGAACGCTAAAATTTTGCTTTCATATTAAGGTGTGTTGTTTCCTAGTCCGTTGCACCGTTGTCATCAATAACATCGACTAATTAAAAGCGGTAGGAATATTTCTCGTGGGAACACTCCGCCTCATTGACTTAAGAGCGAGATTCCGCGAGAAAGGTTGCTTTGACGGACTCGTGCGTCACTTGCACGTGCAGTAGGTGCACGTGCTCACTGAATAAACACTCCTCATCACTCGGATCACGAGCCACAAATATCAAGTTTAGGAAAAATGAATTTTGAACAATGAAAAGCAAATTACAGGTTGCCTCTCGACTGTGATGTTGACAGGTGATAGACAGGACATTTGAAAAGTTGTGAAGCTCCTTCCAATATCATTTCCGAAGACTATTTTAGACCGCAAGCGTATCTCGCAAATTAAGAGTAATTTCGTCCGGGGTGTATTTCGTTGAGGGGAATTGGAGCCCCATCACTACAGACCATGAGGAAATCAGACGACGAGCGTTTAGCCTCTTTCGTGTTACAATGGTGCCAACAACATCAAAATTTGACACTAATATTTGCTATCTGCCGATAGAAGGCTCTTTGTTTGGCTATGAGAAGACTATGTGTGCACTCGCCTCGCGATAATTGCATAATATGACCATTTATCAGATGCGACCGGAAATTACTACACTCGCTAATAAAGCCGTCGATGATGTGTTCATTATGGAATCGATTTGGCGGGAAGAGCAAGCAGCAGACGACACGAGAGCTGCTTGATTGTGATCAATGTCCTTCCAGTTCTCGTATTAACTACATTTCAAAACATGTCGGTAAATGCGGGGATTAATTGATGTCCACAAAGCCACGCCTTAAGAGGGAAAATGTCTCGACAACAAAACAGTTACGTGGTCCACTTGTTTCCTGAATAGGTTTTGTCGTTCACGGTTCGATTTACCGTGTTTGATTCCTCTACCCGTTATAAAGAGGAAATACCGTAAAGGTGTACTTGGCATGTAGGTTAATGACTTGCACAATGTGCTCATTGATTGCACAGGCAGTAGGTTAAGTACGTTGTTGTATAGTATTTAATCAGAGGTGTGTTTGCTCATGTATGCTGTAGTGGGAAATTTCTTATTTGTTCTGTTTGTATTTGTGTGAATCACCTATACATTTCGTAGGGACCGTTTTCGTTGTCTTGTGATGTTTGTTTGTTTGTTGTTTAACGCCGCACTCAGCAATATTACAGCTATATGACGGCGATCTGTAAATAATCGACACTGGAACAGACAATCCAGTGATTGACATCATGAGCATCGATCCACACAATTGGGACAGATGACATGCATCAACCAAGTCAGCGAGCCTGACCACCCGATCCCGTTAGTCGCCTCTTATGACAAGCATAGTTTATATATGCTTTTGTCGTTTGTATTTGTGTTTTGTATATACGTTTAAAGGGGAGGTACACCCCGGGGACTAATTTATTTTCAGGCATTATCGGAGACTATATATAACATAACCTCATCAAATCGATTGACAGTAGCTGATACAAGATTACAAAAAAGAAATATGACTTGTGTAACTTAACATTAACTCCGTGTGGATTCAGAGGTAGAATTGTAACATTTGTTTGTTTGTTTGTTGTTTAACGCCGCACGTAGCAATGGTCCAGCTATATGACGGCGGTCTGTAAATAATCGAGTCTGGACAAGAAAATCCAGTGATTGACATCATGAGCATTTATCCCAGCAATTGGGATATGATGACATGCATCAACCAAGTCAGCGAGCCTGACCACCCGATCCCGTCAGTCGCCTCTTACGACAAGCATAGTCGCCTCTTAGGGCAAGCATAGATTGCTGAAGACCTATTCTAACACGCATCGTCACGGGTAAGAATTGTAACCTATGCTGGTCGGTCGGGCCCATGAGTCAGGCGGTTGACTGTGTGTCGTCATACAACGAGTATATGGACGTGCTCATAATATCAATCACTGGTTCGTTTGGTTCAGATTCAATTTTTTACAGACGACTATCTGAATACTGTTAACCGCGGCGTTAAACAACATTCACTCACTCACCATACATCAGGCAGGGGTACCCTACCCACACCCCTTATCTTCTAACTCGCATCCTTCCGCCCCTTGTCAGGGAATACATGAGTGGCCATGGAATACATGTTTCTAAGTCATCACCTGTCATCTTAATTCTACAACTATGCGAGCCTTCTCGGGTGCAGGTGGTGAAACATTACCCGTACTAAATCACACATCCTGTGCTGAACACATCGCCGCGGACAACGCTAATTACATGTGTGTAAGTCTAGGTGTAAATAACGAGCTAACCAGGATCACCTTGAACCCAGCGTTCCAACAATCTGTGACATCGCGGTGACACATCTGCCACCTTGTTAAGACCCGAGAAACGGTATGTAGATAAGCCAGCGCGTAGCCAGGTCAGATAAGTTAATGAGACAATAAACGGGTGATAAGACGCCCGGCAATGTTATTACTGTCTCTCCAGGTATGATGGTCATTATCAGATGGTGTTAAGAACGTGTAGACTTCGGGAAATAATGATGATTTCATGTTTTGGCATGGCACGTGGGCGTAAGCGATCACGATATCTAGTGTTCAAGGTACGCGTGGTTCAGCGGAACAACAGATGCTCAAATGGCATACTGGTCAAGTTTCATGGTATATCAACTGGTCAGGGTTACATATACGAAAATAGAAATCATATCAATTCAAAAACAGAACATCTATGAATACTCAAACTCGCAATAGATATGTGTACCCTACTCACACACATGAGTCCCAAAGTGGCCCAGGTCTGTCGAAATTGCGAGGGCAGAAGGGGGCCTTTTAAACACTTAAAGCAACAACAACAGCAAAACATATACCACTTCATGGGACTCTAGGCTGTTTCATCAAGTGCATTAATTTGAATTTAAATATAGTAATGTTTCAAATATACAGTTTATACTGTTTCTTTGTAATTATATGAGACACGGATTTTGGTCAAGTAAACTGGTCTTCAGTTTATTCAGATCGGTGAAGGTACGGCAAATGTCTTTTACGCCCATGGGATCTGTTTCGGCTCATAATCGAGACTGATCATTCTCTGTCGTTGACGTTTAGATATATGTGAGTATTATTGCACGATATTTTACATCCATTTTAGTATTTTGTTTACATTAGAGCATAAACAAATGTTCTGTCGATAAAAGCAGCTGAATGAAATTTCGTGGTCCGATCACGATTAGGGTAAGTTTATTCTCAACAGAAGTACTTCCACAATATGCTTAGTTATAACAGCTTCTCCAAACAGCGCGGTTGGTTGTGACCCTGCTTCTGTTCAAGCTGAAACTTTGACCGCGCTTCTCTAAAAATCGTGTTTTTCCCAGTTGAACCCATTACAGTGTGTTTGACCGCCTCCGTGGTCCTGTGGACAGAGCGTCTGCCCGGAGAGCTGAAGTCGGTGGTTCTATTCCTGGCCACGTCATACCAAAAGATGTTAAAGATGGTACTTATTGTTACCCTGTCTGGGGCTCAGTATACTGGGTATCCATGTTAAACTGTGGCATGGTATCTCAATGGGCTAGCGCTATAAAATCGACATTAGTCATGACTAGTACAAGTAGCCACACACACACACGTACATGCACTTCACTATATATCTTCAATAATATTGAACGCGACGTTAAACCCCAGTTCATCTCGCCCTAGCTACAGTGTGTTAAGTTTTAACCTTAAAAAAACACCATTGGTCAGTTACTCTGGAAGTTCGATAAACTCTTTCTCGTTCTGTTCAATGCCCATGTCCGTTGCGGTTTTGTGCAACCAAAAGCTGCAGCCCTAATTATATTTCTAGGATTGCCGGGTTTGTTTTCATCATAGTGGTAAACGTCTGAGACCTGCATCACTTCGGGCTTTCCTCCTGTTGCAAACTGGCACGTCGTGATATAAATGGAATACTGTTTAAAGCGGCGTTAAACCCAACTCACTCACATACAGTTGATGTTGAGCCTAAAATTGCACATGGCAACGGGTAAATTGATAAAAATCTACACAGGAAATTAATCGGCTGGAAGAGATACGAATCGTGATAACTGCTTTCCATGTTGGTATTTCACTTATATTTGCTAATGCAGTGTGTTTGACAGAGAAGTGTGCCCACATGGCCATGGGCTTATTGACCGAACCGCCGACAACAACCCATACCGCGAGGGACTCTATTCTCACCGGCTTCTCGATAGCCTGGCTTACCCTTGGGATATTAAATCTATTTATCCTCAGTTGTTTTACATTTAGCAGAGGAGCAAGAAAATTATTGGACAATCAATGTCACGAAAGCGTCAAATTTACAACAATAGAGGACTAAAGATGACATTTGATGGCGCCTTTAGTCTTGTGTGGTATGATACAATCTTGAGTCTTGCACTGCCGGAAGCCCTGAAAGCGCCCTCTACCGGTCGTCTAGGAAGAAGCACAAACGTTATACGGTATCCCTCCGCGCTGGTATTGGCATACGACACGCCAGACGCTCGGTTACCTGTCGCACGAGATGTATTGTGGGTAATTAATTATCAAACATTCGGGACATTTGAGCTAGGAATCCCCAGAATTCTACATCACAGGAATTATTCCTTTGGGGCAAAGTGGTAAACTGTCTCATTTGCAATGCCGATAGGATTTACTGCAACATAAAGCGATCCATCGGATCCTAAAATTGACATATTTGCACTTCAGTTATTCAATCTCCCGTGTCCTTGTAATGGCATCGAATACCATTTTATCGAATATTAAGACTTTAAAGGTATTGGATATTACACTTCCTTCCAAATGTATTGTCATTTCTGCGCTTAAAAGGATATTTGTATCTAGTCAGTGTGGCAGAACAATGTAGTCGTCCTACCAACGTCCATGCATTCATTGTGAGGGTATTTCGCCATCAGATAATCATGCACATATGAAAGGTTATCAATTTTCGTAGAACAAGTGAGGTGGAAAAGTTAACCCCCCCCCCCCCCCCACCCCCCGTCCCCCCTTTCTTTGTGCCGTTTGTCGAAGGTTTAAATTCGCCCCGATTAGGATCCTTGACCTTATATGAAAGAAAAAAGAAAGGAGGGGTGAAAATGGATTAAAGTCGCACGATTGTTGCACTTATAAGCAACTCACATGCACGTGTGTGTGTGTGTGTGTGTGTGTGACTGCGTGAGTGCGTGTGTGTGTTACTGCGTGTGTGTGTGTCACTGCGTGAGTGCGTGTGTGTCACTGCGTGTGTGAGTGTGTGTGTGAGTGCGTGTGTGTGCGTGCGTGCGTGCGTGCGTGCGTGCGTGTGTGTGTGTGTGTGTGTGTGTGTGTGTGTGTGTTTGCTTGAACGAATCCGTTTTATAGTGCTTTTTCACCGAGATATCATGCAACACTTTAACATGGATGCCCTACCTAGACACAGTATATTGACTCCGAGCAGACCAGTCCTTGTTTAATCCCCTTAATGCTGAGCGCAGGGCAACAAGAAGTACCATCTTTTAACGTCTTTTTGCATGACGCCGCCGGGGACCGAACCAGGCAGACGCTCTATATAGAAACATATCAATGTGTTTGTTTCATGAAACGTTAACGTCCACGACCAGCAACACTATTGTTATTCTTCCAGCCTTGTATTAAGTGACGTTAAAACCAAAACACTATTTCGACCAAGCCTAGTAGTTTTAAACGGACAACATGAACACATTTATTGCAAACTAACTCAGACAGTAATATTATTTATATTTGCATCTATTACAAACTCTGGTAAACTCTGTGATAGTTTTAACATCAGAGTGATATCTGCTATATTTTGCAGATAAGAAGGTTCCAAAATAAAAGATACCATATCATGACAGAGAAAACCCTTCAATCCAGACGGTGAATTCGCCAACGTTAAAACGTTTCTGTGTGAAAGAATCTGGGTACGTAGAACTGTTCCTTTAAGTGTATATAAGTTCTCAATAAATATTCTGGAGCAGGTATCCAGTTTAACGGGATGTCACTGTGTACAAAATAATATCAACCGAATTATTTTGTCACGTGGATGACATTATTGTCCATGAAAGTAGTGATTGGGCGAGTAGGACTCTCTTTAACAATGTTCCAGCATGGGGTGCATGAGTGTTGGGGTAGGCGGTTGGTCACCAAGAAAGTTCTTCAGATATTGTGTTAAGGAAAAAAACCACTCAGAGTCATGTTGACAATACAAGTGAACGTGAACTCATATCCTGAATGTAAGTGAGTGATTCCACACGGCAAAGCTCGACATATGGCCATTTTCACGACCCGCTTCAGTCAATAAAGACACCCACTGTCGCAAATTGACTTTCATTAAACGATCATAACCAATCATATCCTGATATGAAACAACAACAAACGAGCCTAACCAGTTCCATTAGACTCGACTCAGAGCTTGCCAGTGCAATAAACTTGCAGCATGGCTGGGCGACCGACACAAGAGTCGAAGACGGCCAGTATTTTCAAGAACTCTGGACAAACAAGCGCCATCTGGATACGTATTCCTGCGCATAGAGTCAGAACACCAGAGAAGCCAATGTAATGGAAATATCACTCCAAATACCGACGTATTCCTCTCAACCCGCCCGTCGCTACAGTAACAGTGCTTTTATCGAAAATATTAATACATCTCAAATATCAGGCACACCTATTCATTTAGAAAGCTCGCTCTTTCAGACTACGCGCTGTTTGAGTTGAGGCCGCACGTGCTGAGGGAAGCGCGTTGACATGGCAATACTCACCGCGAGGAGGGCAGACGACACTACCCGGGATGGTTGTCATGACAACTCAGATATTCAACATTAGTCATGCAGCCGATTTTAAAGAAAAAAGAATTTGTCGAGAAAATGAGCTCGAGTGTTTGTTGTATCCTTTGGAAATGCAATATGTTACAAAGCAATTGTCGGAAGCATGACGTCACATGACGAAAGGGCTGCCACCATATGTTGATAACGGATCAGGATTTAACTCGGTTTTCGAACACAGTCGAGCTGTTGTGATGATAAAAGTTATTTCATTGGAGGCGTTTCATCTATTTTTATTAGGATTTCGTAAGATCAATAATTTGTTTGAATCCGTGCGAATCTGAATCTATTGTTAGGAAGGATATGTAAATTTATATTTCAATAAATCAATGATCGCTGTTCGTTCACCGATGATTTGAGAAGTTGAGTGTATCGTTATCTGCATTAAGAGGCCGTTTGTTATTGTGGATGATTTAGAAAAAACCCAACATAATTGTTACCTGAAAATTCTGGGAAGACATCATTTTGTCTTAATTACAACAAATAAATTATAGTTCACTGGGACCGGTGCACAGAAAGTTTGTTTCGCGCTTCTTTCAGAAACAAATGTATGATATAAGTGGTCGGTGCTCAAGTGTAACTGGATAGAAAATGGATGTTGTTGTGAACTGAGAGCTTCACAGCTTTACGGTCAGGTGTTTTTTAACAAATAATCCGATATAGCTACTTTGATGTCCGGCCTAAGGCTGTCCAACGTCCCGTTCCACAGAGCGATCTTAGCGCTAAGATGAGCTATTACTTCAATACTTTATCATAGGCTAATGATAGTCGTAGTGCTAAGATCGCTTTGTGGAAGGGGGTCTTGTATTAAGTATCAATAATGGATTAAGGTTCGGGCGCGCATGCGTGTGTGCGTGCGTGTGTGCGTGCGTGCGTGTGTGTGTGTGTGTGTGTGTGTGTGTGTGTGTGTGTGTTTGTTTGTACGTGTATGTGATGTGATCCCATTAATTCGCCTCTTACGACCAGCATAGGTTGCTAGGCAGCAATCTAACCTGGAATCCCCGATGCAGTCGCCTTCTACAAGCAATGGGGCAATCTCATTAAAATCAGATCTTAGTTTTTGCGCCCGCAAACAAAGATCTGAAGTCATCTCGTTACAGGTCACGTCAGAACGACCTTGACCGAACGATAAAATGACCAACAAGAAGTCAGAAAGTCATCCAATCAGAAAGCCGCTTTTTCGAGGTATTCCAAACCGGCGACCTCCATTCCAGACTTCGCTTTCAAAGATATTTTGACAAAGTTCTCGTTTTAAAATTTGAAAACTGAACAAAATAACATTCTGGAATGTCTAATAGATGGCCAAGATTGTATAGCAGTACTTTCCACGGGCCCTGCTAAGTCTCTTCGGTTCAAGTGTTTATCCCATTGAAGCCAGAGATAGACGATGCTTTTGAATCAGTCGTAAAGCCCGTAACTGTCGTTCGAATTACCCCTGGTTAACCTTTTCGAGGTTGCATGATTAGAGAGCACATTCCGACTGTCACTTTCCATATCTAGTAAGCGACACTCAAATTGGTCGGATGAAACATCGTTCTGACGTGACCCGTAATGGGATGTCCTCCGATCTTACGTTTAGCAGTACGTAGAGACAACTAAGATATGATTTCATTGAGATTGAGCAATGCATATGCATGAAAGTCGTGATATAAGTACATTAATCTTGAACGCGACGTTAAACCCCATTTTATCTCACCTCTTCTCAAACAGCTTTCAACTGACCAACAGCCATGGATGCATGCACGTGTGCGTGCGTGTCTGCCTGTACTAGTCCGGACTTATACTTGTTTTAAAGTGCAAGCCCGCTGAGATACCATGCCCCAGTTTAACATGGATACCCCGTTCAGACACATAATACTGACTCCGAGCTGACCAGTCCTTCTTTTATCCCCTTAATGCCGAGCGCCAGGCAGGGTAATAACAAACTCCATCTTTCAATGTCTGTAGATATGACGCGGCCGGGAATCAAACTACTTACCTTTGCTTTCCGGGCAGACGCTATATCCACTAGACCACGGAGGCGGTGTTTTTCACTGGGGTAGTCTTTGGATACTATGCACATTTCGGGGAAACGAAGCAATATTTGTCTCGTGTGGAGCGAACGTCCCACTGACAAACGGTTGACGACAGCTTGGGGATGAGTTGGGTTTAACGCCGCTTTGAACAGTATTTCAATCACATCACGGCATGCCAGCTTCACGTGGGAGGAAAGCCCAAAGTGATACAGGTCTCAGATGTTTCCCACTTCGGTGAAAACCACGAGCACAGATATGTTGCTGACAAACCTAGACACATATAATCAGGGCGCATGTGGGATCTGAGCCCACGATCATTGGTTTCTGGCGCCCCTAAGGGACCTAATCCACATACCGAACTTCTGCGCCCCTGCATTGCGGGTTGATGAGGAAAATAGATTTCAAAACAGTGATGTCAATCTCAAACGAGAGACGTACTTCGAGATATGCCTTGTAAGTTGTTCTACGCCGCAGCACTGTATATAATTGAATCTTAGCCAGGTAAACCCGTGGTTGATAGTATGATCAACGTTCCGCGCAGTTTGGGGTAAGGGGACACGCAGTCACTTACTATCAGAATGGGAAACTGGAGATTTTGGGATTGTTGGGGACATGTAGTACTTCGACATAACCGGAAACATGAAAACGCATGTGACGCGCTGGAACTGTTAAAACCATATCGCTCACTTTACTTAGTTAAACCATGATTTTTTAGGTGTATCTTGAAAGATAATCGATAACGTTTCGTTAAGTAGCATTTCTTAACATTATCATAAAAATCTCAGATTTAACTTTTTGCCACTTAGATACAATCACGGGATGTTACATTTCATTGGACCGACGCAAGCCATCGAGGGCATCAGCTGGTCATAAATGGGATTCACTATTTGTTGACCTGTGGAGCCGTTCAATACCATTTGAAATGCATGTTGGCTAATATCACGCAAGATTTAGCCAGGATCACGGGATATTGCAGCGATATCTACAGATTAGAGCGCCGCGCAACAGCTTGTCCTAGGCACAACGCTTCCCTTGTCATGAATCTCGCGTGCGCAGCTGCCACCAAATATATGGCCCAGTCACACGATAAGTCGCGAGATCTCATTCCTCGAGTGAAGACAATATTATACAAGACTCCATCTGCCACCTCGCCATTATACATCCTTTATTGCTGCCACAGTGGGGGTATTTTGTACAAGTGCCATAAGTCATTGGCAGCAGCGGTTAGGGTCTACTTTCTTATTGGACTTTGTATAACAAAGGCATTTCATCTCTGCAGTCAAACAATGAACTCGGCTGCAGCATGTATGATCGTCAATTGTGTTTGACAACCGACCATCCATCTGGTGGGGATGCCAAAGGTCCATTGTCGTATCTCTTGATTCAGATAATGGAATAATATGTCATCTGAAATTTCAATTAAATCAATCAAGTGATTTTTTCGTTGATTAAGGACACATTAGCACTGCCATTAACTGAATAAACCAGCAAGTGATATACGCGAGGAGGTAATGCAATAGACTACGCGGTCTCACTTCGAGTTCGGGTATATAAGTTGTTTGAACCAACCATCAATTACGACAAACAGCCATCACCCTGCAGTGACGGAAACGTCAAAGACTTCGGGTTTAACGTACTTGTCTCAGTTACATACTGATGGTAAAAATAACGGTACATCTAAATGCCATTCAAAGACTTCGTGTACAAAGGGAAGTTTGTTTTAAATTTTGCATGCACTAATGTGTTCCTCGTGAGATATTGTTTCAAACAATATTTTAAAAATATAGCGATTGATAGAGTTAAAAGAAACGTGGCACCCGCTATCTTGCTTCTCGTGCGAACACCCGGAACTGGTTAGATCCGACAGTGATGTTCTTTAATTTTAAAAACAAATAGTGTTCGAGTATCACAAATGGAAGGCAAACGCTAAATTACTCGACTTTGACTAAAAATGACTTCACAGAATACATTACAATAGCGGACACTGTGTATTTGGTATATGCACTTATAATATCACTAAAATCCTTAGTCGTAATTATTAATAATAGAAGTGGGCTTAATATACAAAATGATATATCAAAACAATGTCATTTCAACATTTATCATTTATCATCTTCAATTAATAATGATCTAAAGAATAGTTTTCAGGCCAGATATATATGTCATATAGGAATGTGGAACACGAAAAACATTTTTAAAGGAAAACATACATTTACTGTTTGGAAAAAAGGAATTTGTTCACGTTTTATCTTTCACAATCCGCTGAGAATTAGCAGGTTTTTTCTCATTCCCCAACATTTTTCGAAAAGAGATTTTAGAAAGGTAAATGAATGTAAGTACTTTAAGCTGAAATTTTTACATTTCAAATGGAGAAAACAAATAAGAAGATTCCGAAGAGCAAATAAATAATTTCTTGGAAATATTTTTATCCCTTTACGATGTTGAAGGAGGCAAAAAAAATAAAAATCGATGTGTATGCAAATATGTTTGAAGTAACACGATATTTTGCGGTCACCAAACAATGAGAGTGACATCATCCGGGTTCGGCAAGCTCCGGACGTCAGAGTAGACAACTATCCAAATGTTACACAATGATTGGCGGACAGGTGAAGATGATGACCTATCACAATGCCGAGTCTTTTACAAGTCGTGTGTAATCTGGTTTGTTTAATCAATATCCCAGCAGGCACATCCCATGACACCTGAATTACCTATGGCTTTACCTGTAGCTTGATCTTAATGATCAGATCACAGGTGTAATCACGCCTCACCTGGCCTGACGTGCGGCGGTCACTGCCATACAATCACGTACCATTAGACATTATTATTTCAGCCTTGGTGGGGGCTGATGGGCTTTCGACGAGAGGTTTATGTAACGTTATATGTTTGAATGCCCCTGTCTGGGTAGGAACAACGATACAATAAATGAAGCAGGTGTTCGGAGTTTTATGGACACTTCATTGCTTTGTGAAATAATGTTCAGTGTATTCGGGGGGGGGGGGGGGGGGGGGGGGGGGGGGGGTATGATACTTGAAAAAGGAACGAATGAAAAGCGTACGCGTGGACATCAATAAGGGGTAACACTCATCTTCTCTGATGCTCAGCAGAGTCAGATTACCTATATGTTTTTTACCATTTACGAAAGCTCGAATGGTTATGGTACACATAAAACAGGAATGCAATTTTCAAGCTTTTTTTCAAGGTTTTAGAACCATCACGACCGATGATGAGAATAACTGCGAAAAAAAGTTCGACCGAACCGAGCAGTTGTATTTTGGAAAAAAAAAAAAAAAAAGAAGGAAATATGGCTATCGCGAATGTTGATTATGAATGAACAGATTACACGAACAGAACGTCTGAAATGCATATTCTTCAAACTTTAACTGACATTGGGAGAGTACCCGGGTTTGCTGCCAGGAATACAGCCCTTCTGACAATATGGGTAATGCAGAAGGTTGCAGTGTTGGGGAGTCTTCACATTCTCCGAAAAGTTCTGGGTGGGTTTGACTAGGCAGCGCTGTCTGGGCTGCGTGTAGAGGGACCAAGGGTCCTGAGCTGATGATGAGCCTAACCAGCCTGACTGTGCCAGGATCACCCAAACCCCCTTTGTTGCATTTTTTATTTTAATCTGTAAATAATAATAATAATCATCATCATCTGAATAAGTATAAGAATATGAACAATCTTAGGAACAGTACTTACTAAACCAGTTCGTATACATCATGTCATAGGCTCGGTGCAGGGGGTAGCTGGACCTGGACATCAGTTATTAACAGAGAATGGCAATGAGTGGCAATGTAAAGCTATTGGCGATGACGTTATAGCTAATTTCTGCGTGAAACTTCAGAGAATATAGAAAATCCCTGATAACCAAATCTTGTAATAATATTCCAAATGTGAATTATCCAACCCGTTCAATAGTAGGGATATCAAGGGGTAAGTTCCAACTCTGGGTTAATGATATATAAAGTGTTTCCTTGTAAAATTATTAGCCTTCGGTGTTATCAGAGTTTCCTGGAGAGTATTTAAGTACATAACATTCTGGTGAAGATCAATAGGGGGGTTACGGCATATATACCAACGTTAACGGCCGATATTAATGCCTGCATTCGTCAGAGCAAATAAACTAAACATGGAGATGACGATGTTGTTGATGATGATGTTCATGTTGATCATGATGGCCATCATTACATTTATAGAAAACATGTAAGACTTCATGAGTGAGTGAGTATGGTTTTACGTCGCTTTTAGCAATATTCCAGCAATATCACGGCGGGGGACACCAGAAATGGGCTTCACACATTGTACCATGTCGGGAATCGAACCCGAGTCTTCAGCGTGACGAGCGAACGCTTTAACCACTAGGCTACCCGACCGCCCCAAAGACTTCATGACCTACAACGACGGGGGATATGTAGTCGTCAGTACGTCAGTCTGTCCGTCTCTGTTTCCTACTCCCTCGGACGAACACAACTGTTGCGGCATATATGATTTAAACATACATTTCTACAAACATATGTATTGTGGATGGGGATTTATAAACAAGGTTTGCCCTATATAGATACGTCTACCCTAAATAAATTAAATAAGTGTCATATAGATAAATATATGCATAGACATTTTACAGTTTTACAGATAGGTGAGGTTTAACGTCGCGTCCAAGATTATTGCACTTAAATAGTGACGTGCGTGCTGCTTGTACTTTTCCGGACTAAAGCCGATTTATAGTGCTAGCTCACTGAGATACCATGCCGCAGTTTGACATGAAAACGCCACTCAGACACAGTATACTGACTCCGAGCCGACCAGTCCTTGTTTTAGTCCCTTACTGCCGAGCGCCAGGCGGAGTTACAACAAGTACCATCTTTTAACGTCTTTTGGTATGACGCGGACGGGAATCGAACCCCGGACCTCCCGCTCTCCGGGCGAACGCTCTACCACTAGACCACGGAGGCGGTTGTTTTACAGATAAGTAATTATACAGCAATCCGTAGATGTCTAACTAGTGTATCACGTGTGTACCGTTATATATAATTATTTGAGAGGCATACACCAAGACCACCCATTTCATAAGACCAAACAAGCTGGTTTCTGGTTGCAGATTAATATCTTAAGTTAAATTTGAAATTCCGTATAAAACATTTTTAAGATCCAATCCATTCTTATAAAAGTAACAATTACATCTAAAACCGTAAACTGAGGGGAAATTAAAAGATAATGTAAAGCATCTTCCTAATGATGTCCGTATTAACAATATCCTGAGTCATCTAAAAATCTATCATATCTATGGCCTTTCAAATAACTGCACCCCAGGCATGTATCGTCGCCGGCGATGATATGTGACGATTAGCGACAATATGTGCTGTGAAACACATATACCGTAACAAGGGGATGACTGTCACGGTTATTTTCTTATCAACCTGAACAAATTATTAATTAAACAAAGTACATACGGAACACGTCTGTCAAATCAATCATAATAAAATGTATCAGTTTGTTAAGTAGACAGCTCTGTAAGTTAGTGCTTATAAGCGAATCAATATGTACATGTCATAAAAGCGGTATGTGGACATACCGACCTCAACGATTCATTTTTAACGACGTAACCGGTTCTTGCGGTTCACTGTAACAAGGTAACTCAAAATTATTTTACTTTGAAGGTTCAGAGTGTGTTGATGTTTAAGTACTCTGAAAATGAAACCCTTAGGCTATCTAAATAATGATGTATCTTAATAGAAATTAAACGAAATATTTCAAATTCAATTTCTGTCGCACAATTATGGGTTGTGATGAAATCTCAGGTAATTTTCATTTCTAAGTAGAGGCGTACAGCTGTTTGTGAATATTTATTTCCGTTCCAGTTGTTTCTCTAGTTTCATCGTCATTTGATTCCTGATATCTAGCATCGTTTAAGTAGAAATCGCGCATAATTAGACAAATTTTCTATCCTCTGAGTCAATTTACATTGCAATTACTCGATGGCTAGACAAAAACTTGTTGATCGGTAACGGTCGTTACTAATGGCAAGTGATCAGAAACAAACACGTCGCCATCCGTCGCTGAAATTGATTGTTAAAAGGAACTCGGCATGGACCAAATGGCAGTGCTAGCGGGTCTCCCTCACAGAGTGAGTGAATGTTGTTTTCGCCGCACTCACCAACATGCCAGCTATTTCACGACAGATTGTTTGTCGTGTTCGTACTACGTACCCGTGTGTGCCAACAAGTGTGTTTTCACCTTGACACGAAACAAATACCACAGTCTATGATTCCCAAAATACAACGTGTACTGATGTAAACCCTGTTAATCCGGAAAAAACCCTCAATCCGGGCGATTTATGTTATGAGTGAGTGAGTATGGTTATTTTCCTCTTTTAGCAATATTCCATCAATATCACGGCGGGGACACCAGAAACGGGCTTCACATATTGTACCCAGATTTCTGTTAGGAACGAAATGCTAAAAGGGGCCATATCTACCAAGTATTCTTGATTCGATAATCTTCAACTTGTTAATCCGGACAGTTTAAGATTAACGGTGTTTCACTGTTTAACAGACACAGGAATGGGTTTTAAACCCGACAGGACTGGTGGATACAACAGTACAACGCGATACTAAAGTCATTTTATGAAACACGAATGATTTTATTCTGGATTAAACTTAATCGTCATGTTTCACAGATTATTTTATTTATCTGTATTTCAATTGGTCAACAAACTGTTCTTGTCAACAATTTGGATTTACCATGTCAAACATTTTTCGATCTCATTGTTCATTTGGTTATATTAATGTAACATTATCCACAAGAACATAAATACGAAAGAAATCAGCTTTTAAATCTTCAGACATACCCTAATTAAACTGCCAGGGATAAGAAAGTATACACCCATGTTTGATGGTGGCTTAAATGAAACAAGCAAGAAATTGTTGTTCAATGGCGATGTATTTGATGTGAAGTTTCAGTTTTTTCAGCGCAGTAACATTTTGATAACGTTTGTAATTGTTTAGTAAAATCCAGTTGTCAAGTGAATTCTTTCTTGTCCCTGGCAGTTTAGACATAAATTAGAATGAATTCAATTCGGGACCTACATTATTTGTAAGATTGTGTGTATATTCTGATCTATATCGTATTCTTCATGAAGTATTGCGATGCATCGTATCGTGACTGTGACATTCCGTTTCAGGTAAAAATAGCCGACAAGCACGGCCATACTTGTGGAATTATTTACAGTTTTGAAACTGAACCTAGAGTGAGAAACGCGATCTGTACATTATTCTAAAACAACAACACGATTCCGGCGATATCTTTGTTCCATCTACCGCTTTGATGTCCAATTTGAATATATCCCTCCCAATGCCAGGAAATGCTGTCACCGAAAGAAATCCCTGTGTGTTTGGGCTGTCAACGACTAAATTGGAAAGCACTTTTCATCCGGAAGTAAACATGCCTTCAGATTCAACAATCCTGTGTGCAAGCATTTTGCATTATTGGCTGAGATTAATAATGCATACACATATCATGTCGATAGCTGAAACATACAACAGTACAAAAAGCCTGATTGACACTTCCTGCGCAAATTGACGTCGACATGCCCTCCAAATGGAGGGTTTGTATCTGCAGGGAAATTACTTTGTATTTAACCTCTCACCTGACCGTGTTGGGATAGCGAAATAGCGGATATCTGAATTATTAAAGGGGTAGTTTGATAAAACGGTGCAAATTACTCCATGTAAAGAGTTTGTAAATGGTCCCATATTTGTCAGTTGGAAAAGATCGTTAATTATTTATCGGATTTTTAAAAACGTTTCAGTTGATGTGAATGGCGAATTGCTATATATACAGTTGACGGGTATATTACTTTTAATGACATGTCTTTGCATCGAGAAGGTTTTATTATAATTTAAATGTTAATGTGAAATATTAATGGCTTTGGGTGAAGATTCTATGTTTTATTTAAACACTAGTGGTATATATGCTATTATGTGCTTATAAGAGCTAATACGTGCTAATATGTGCTAATAAGTGTCATCAATTATCACTCTTTTGGAGTACATATATATTTACTCACTCATTCTCAGTTACAAGGCCATACAACAGCCTCCTAAACGAAATAGAAGCAAAACGTCCAAACGACAGGGCGGAATGACTGCAAGAGCTATCTCAATACCGGCACTCTCGAATCATTGGATGTTATTAGAAGTTTAGATATGTAATTATATGTATGAATATTTGATTAACGCAATATAATGATAATACAAATAAACATAAAAGTTATAAAACCAATATAAATTCATTTCAGGTGCAAAGTCATAACAATATTAATTATAATTCCTCCACAATGATAATTACGTAAACGGATGACATATTTTCACCGTAGTTTATTTTACTCGATGGTCATTAAGTTCATATCGATCTGAGTAATGTAATACCCCACCAAACAGGAAACTTCTTGTGTGTGAGCTCAATAAACATACCAAACAAAGTCATGCTTACAAAAGAAACAAAATAGGTTTCCTCTCCTATATTACATGTGCATTGATTTCCGATTCTCATACCCGACTGAACACTCTAAAGTGGCGATTCACTCATCATTTGCCGTGCGGGAAACTCTATTGTTTCAAAGCACGGGGTATGTGGAAGTTGGTTGTACATTTCGCTCTATTAGTTAAGAACCAGTGGTTTCATTGATTGCATATGCGTTAATGACAGGTGTCGTTTTCAACATGTGTGAGATCAAAGAAACATTAACTTAAATGAGCAACGAAAACCATCAAAGGAATTCTAAAGGTAATTAACCATAAATATCGATAACTTAATACAAGGGTTAAGTTTAATTTATGCGCATCTGTTTCCAGGGAAATGTTCTCCAATGGGTGTTGTGAAACGCTTAAAAAAGATATAACCGAACTACCTCCTGAATAATTCAAAGAATTAAGAAAAAGTATTATAGCTTAATGTTTAAAAGTTTAACAAACATGTTTATTTTATCCCTATGCTTCTGATAATTAGCAACACGAAGTTTTGTCATCAAAGTTGTATAACAAAACATATTTGGTTTCAGTTTAATGAAATGTTAGAAAATACACGGAATATATCTTTTAATTTTGAATTATTCGTTGAATTACACCTGAGTTTTGTTCTCTTTATCCATATGTGTTGGTTTGAATAACAAGTACATGCATTTGTATCTTCAGACATTTAGTGGTGTGTGCACGAAGTGACTTAACCTTAGGGTAAGGGTAACAGGTAAGGTGTCAGAATTGTTTTCTCTTACCGTGTAAACAACAAAACACTTGTCCAGATGTGCATTTTGGTCAAAAGTAATGTCGCCCCTCAACCCCCCCCCCCCCCCCCCCCCCCTTCAAACTGCTGCTGTCATCTCTATTTAGGGATCAATCAATATTCTTAGATATTTTACCATACATTATTAAAAACTCTTCAGGAATTGAATTTGACATGTTTAATTTTTAATTCGTATAAATTCCTTTGAAAATTATGAAAATTTAGAAAGCCTAAGGATTCCCTCGTCTGTAAAGTAATAGGATTCCCTCGTCTTTAAAGTAATAGATAAAATTGGAGTTATCTTTGAATAGTGGAGCGAAAGAACACATTGCATCGTTAAAAATGAATTGTTGAAACCTGAGCTGTTAGATCCGTATGTTAACATGTCGCTTATATTACATGCACATATTGATCCGCTCAAACAGTGACCACGTATTGCAGTTTAATTAACAGTCTGATGCACAGCACATTTTACGATTAATGATTTGACATAGAAATATTTAATACTTTTTCTGATATTTTGTCAACAATTTTGCTTCGTTAACAGACCTTAAATTCATCTACGATTTCCGTACGTAACACTGTGTTACCTACAACAAATAACAACTATATATTTATACACACTATGCACATATATGTACACTTTGAAATATAGATACATACTTTGAAAGGCTTACTCTAATGCAGAGAAATAAGCCATATGAATTCACAGATTGATCAATTTGTGATCAATTGTGTGAACACCACAGCTCTCGCCCAAACAGGCCTGCGTGTGAATGAATTTTTCGTAGTAAATAAGAGGACATGTGTATTATGCCTTTTTAACAAATCCTTGGTAAATAAGAACGTAGTCACATTTTGTACTTGAAAATCAAACAAAAGCAACTACAAAAATGTTGGCTTTTTAAAATGCATTAATTGCAGATGTGGTTTTTCATTCATTAGGCATTCGATATATCTATTTGCATTATAACTAATTATTCACATGATCAACAAATGCTAAGACACCGAGTGTTTCACGCATTGATAGACCAACAATATTTAAGAATCATGTTAATGATCGTCCCCACAGTAAATGCATAATGCAAAAACAACCAGACCAGAAAAGTTTAATAAAAGTGATACAAAACTTTCCTTAATCATAAGAAATCTCTACCAAAAGCAGAGACCATTGTACGATTCGGACAATGTGCTTATGAATCGCTATCAAACAGTGATGATACCGGTCGTTCGTGACAATTTGAGCGTATCCTGCCCCTGCACCCGTCACAAACACATGCAAAGCCCGTTCTTTTTGAAGACATACATGGACACACATTCGAGGACGATCAGATTAGATTTGAAAAATTATAGGCAACAAAATCAGACAAGTATGAACAAATTAATTGATAATACTCATCAAATATTTAGATATTTCCAATACAGATACTTAGATGTTGAAATATCGCGTCGATTTTCGCACAATTGCCATAATTCACATTTTGAAAAGGCCACGTGGTGAAGTATGTATTTCATTATTTCAACGATATATGACATGTAACAACGAGAACTAAAATTATAATCGAGACAAGCAATTTAACAATGCTTTGTTACACGTCCTGGGGGATTCTTTGCAAGGTCATCAATAACGACACGTCTGAAATCTATTAGTGGCCCCTCCATCATCTATGACAGCGCTGTCTAACGCGGGGACCAAGCCACGTCATCAAACACGTCATAATAGACGTCATGCGGGGCTGCACTAAGTCACACGATGTAACGTGTTCCTTTATAAAGAATTAATAAAGTGTGGAGTATGACAAGAGCCTTTTATAACCACAGCACACTGGCAGCATAGTCTACGAATTGGGAAAAGAAACTCAGAATTTTTACTCAAGTTATCAGTGATCATTTAAATGAGCGTTTTAAATGAAATCTTGAAGGTAAAATATAAATCGTTTGATAAAATAAAATAGCCTTTGATCATGGAATTCAATGGTGAGATATGCTCTTGAATTTCTTAAAATCATCCTTTTAAAATCATTTTAGCTAAATATGTGATTAAAAATGCCAAACGCTAAATTGTGCAGGTGCAAGAAAGAAAGAAAGAAATAGGAGATATGCCATTGGTATGAACTCACCTGATAACCTGTCTATATTAATATATAAACTCTTCAGGTTTCCCTGCAGCCAAATAAGTATAATGATCATAAAAATATATAACACTGCAGTAAAACAAAATGCGTTATATATTTATATTAAACATGACATCAGGCCATTTTTAAGGTTGCGCAATAATCGAAATTTTATGCAAAATCATCGCGTGTTTCCCCCGGAAATCATGTTCCCTTATAAAAAAAAAAATGTAATGAAATTTTAAAATGTAACAACGTTTAATTTAAAAAAATATATATTTCGTTAATATCATATTAACTCGGTTTATATTCAGTTCTAAATGAGAAAGACGGACATAAATCGTAGTATTAATCAATTTCTTCAGATATAATTCTTATACAAATGTCTCGTACCCCGTATTTTGAACCAGTTCTACTAACGTTCACTTTTTCTTAAAGACAAATCTTGGAAGCAATACAAACGGTGACAGAGTATAGAAATTAATGTTCGTACCTTCAGGACAAATGAACGCGAACAACGCATCGTTTTTCACACGACTGCAGCACCTGTCAACAAATATCATACCAATTACATGTGTATCCAAAAATATAATCGTTGTTTTCAATAGACTAATTAGAAAATGAGATTTGCAGTTTCTGTGCACACGCTATGAATCAACGAGCATAAGCGTTGTTTGGGCGTGGCACAAAGACATTATTCCTTAAATGTATGTGTAAATGGCTCTTGTTAAAAGATGTTATGGGCCATCTTAACACAGGATCACAGAGATGAGGAAAAGTGAAACATAATGTATCAAACGATGGCAACCACGGAACTCAGTCCCTTTTGCAGCTGATCGAAAAAAACGGCCTTCAAATAGCAATATTTTATGATATGCTCATTTTATCAGAACTATTTAAGATTTCTCATTATTTACACACGTCAACCCTTGATAGGATTATCAAGGGGCACTGACGAACAAGTCCAGTCCCTTTAGTGTTCCAGGATCCGCTAATCGTTGGTTCGAACCCCAGGTTGGCCTGGTAGAAAACCTGCTTCGTATCGTGCTTCAAGTCACATCAAGCTGACAGGTCCTGCTATAACTATAGCACAGCGGGGTAAGACCCTGTTCCATCACTTACGACCAGGTGTATTATAGCTTTGTGGAGTTTCCTTGTTAGAAATATAGGTCACCAACTAGCTATGCCTGTCGTAAGAGGCGAAGAAGTGGACAGGGTGGTCAGGCAGGTTTCATTGCATGTCTCTGCATCTCAAATGCATGAAGGATGCGCGAAATGTCAATCACTGAATTGTCTGGTCCAGACGCGATTATTTCTGATCGCTGACAGTGCTGCGTTAAACAACAAACAAACAACCAAACAACCAAACGCTTAGGATCAAATACATCAGTCTCGGTTCCATAAACCTACAGCAAAGTCTAAGATCGTCTCAGCGCAATGATATTATTGAAGGATGTGGATTTTGGTATGTGGACTGTGGGAGGGCTGAAGGCATATTCTGACCCGGGTTCTCACAAGGGTCATCATCGATTACCTAAACTAGTGTCTTAATATCCATTCAAATATGATACATATCTTTGACCAATTCGCCACAATAGTTTCGCTATGAGTCTGATTCGAATACGCGACGCTAGAAATAGCTGTCAAATCAAATTACAGTGGTTGGGTGCGAGGTTCAAGGGTGTTGGTCACAATACTCTTGATAATCGAGGATGTACAGAGTTTGTCTGCATGATCGTTCACGAATATCCTCGCTACGACCCGTCCTAGTGAAGAAAACGTAGAAATGCACATCCACTATCGTGTATCGACCTTATCCCTGTCTAGACTGACAGTAACAGTCTCCGGCAAGCTATGGATTTACCTCAGTATCTATTCGACACCTTTCAGTGAGTGAGTTGGGTTTAACGCCGCTTTTAACAGTATTCCAGTTATATCGCGGCGTGTCAGCCTAATGTGGGAGGACAGCCCCAAGTGATGCAGGACTCAGACGTTTACCACTTCGGTGAAACCCACGAGCACGGGTATGGTGCTGACAAACCTAGAAACATAATCGGGGCGAGCCGGCATTCGAACCCACAATCATAGGTTTCTGGCATGCCCAAGGGACGCAACTCTGCACAGCGAATCGCGGCGCCTTAGACGACTGGGCCACCCGTGCCCCCTCGACACCTTTCAATGCTCGACAAACTGATGATTCACACATGTAACCCCCACAGGTTCATTAACAACTTCGGAAATCTTTCCCGTCAGTTTATCGTGGCGGCCATTTTGACGTCTTGTACTTGATGTGAATGTATTACGCTGCGCTCTATTGTAAACAAACTACAACAGATGTTCCTGTAAAGCAAGTTGAGCATACATACGCACTTGTCACCACTTTTTTGGGGGGGAACTAGTTTATTCCACGATACAGCCGGTTGTTGAATGGCTGTCAGTTTAAACACGTATAGATCAAGCTCAACATCCCTCTAGGCGTAAAGGGGCATTCGGGTAGTCTAGTGGTTAAAGCGTTCGCTCGTCACGCTGAAGACCCGGGTTCGATTCCCGACATTGGTACAATGCGGGAAGCCCATTTCTGGTGTTCCCCGCCGTGATATTGCTGGAATATTGCTAAAAGCGGCGTAAAACCATACTCACTCTAGGCGTAAAATAGCGTTATAAAAAATTATACGGATTGACATTCAATTTGTGTGAGTTCTTTTGAGTATGAACCTTCATAGAGTGAAGGCCAAACAGTATGACCGTCTGAGCTTGTGTGAATTAGTAAGTAACCTTCGACTACCTTCGTGTAACGTCACGTATCTTCGAGTAGCTTCAGACCGCCTCCGTGGTTTTGTGGTAGAGCGTCTGCCCGGAAAGTCGAAGGTCGGGGGCTCGTTTCCCGGCCGCGCCAAACCAAAAGACGTAAAAAGATGGTACCTGTTGTTACCCTGCCTGGCGGTCGGAAGTAAGGGGCTTAAACAAGGACTGGTCCGCTCGGAGTCAGTATACTGTGCCTATAATCATCATGTACCTTCGCGTACCTGCATGTACCTTCTTGTTACATTATGTATCTTCGTGAACCTTAGCGTAACGTCGTCTACCTTCGTGTAACGGCATGCACCTTCGTGTAACGGCATGCACCTTCGTGTAACGTCGTGCACCTTTGTGTCACATCATGCACCTTCGTGTAACGTCGTGCACCTTTGTGTCACATCATACACCTTCTTGTAACGTCATGCATCTTTGTGTCACATCATGCACCTTCGTGTAACGTCATGCACCTTCGTGTAACGTCGTCTCCCTTCGTATAACGTCGTGCACCTTTGTGTTACGTCGTCTACCTTCGTGTAACGTCGTGCACCTTCGTGTAACGTCGTGCACCTTCGTGTCACATAATGCACCTTCGTGTAACGTCATGCACCTTCGTGTAACGTCGTGCACCTTCGTGTAACGTCATGCACCTTTGTGTAACGTCGTCTACCTTCTTTTATAGCTAAAATGGACAGAATTATCATTAAACCGCCCGCGTGTTATCAGAAATCAGCGGGCCAATGTAACTTGATAATGCCCTCATATTGCTTGACGACGGGCCATTATCGCGCCCGTTGTTAGGTGATGTCGTTGGGTAGGGACGGGTGACGTCACGTTCAATAGTGACGTCATCTAGTTTGTTCTATGACGTTTCCATATTTGTAAAAGTGGGTCAGTGACATTCGTGTTGATTGCAGTAAATGTTTCAAAACCGACATTGTCGGTCTTTTCAACTGCCCTCCTTCGTCGGGGCAGTTAACGGAAGACCTCGGGCTTCTGCAAATGATAATGCCCTGAAAAATAGCGTTACCCTTATAGTAACGGGGTGGTCGGGTAGCCTATTGGTTAAAGCGTTCGCTCGTCACGCTGAAGACCCGGGTTCGATTCCCGACATGGGTACAATGTGTGCAGCCCATTTCTGGTGTCCCCCGCCGTGATATTGCTGGAATATTGCTAAAAGCGGCGTAAAACCAAACTCACTCACTCACTCACTCACTTATAGTAACGTCATGCACTTTCGTGTAACGTCGTGTACCTTCGTGTAACGTCAAGTAGTGAAAATCGTTTGCTTTCACAACGGAAAGAGTCAAAATGATTCAACGCTTATATAATCAGAAAAAGCCCCAAAATCACTTCGTAACGTCATAATTTCACTTTCCGTCACTTTTTCAAAAACAGTTGTCCCTGTATCCGACTCATAATTAAGAAGCCATAAAATGTATTATTCCAGAATATTTACCCCACTAACATCAAACATTGATGTTAAGATCAGCCTCGGGACTCCGTCCAACCGAACCCGGCACGCATGTGACGTCACATGGGCAATATCAGTGCCAAACTCGACAATACCCCATTGTCTGGGAGATCTCCGTCCACCTGTAGCAATGCATTCAGATTCTGATAACACGCTGCGTTTAAATTTCGCGCGGCAATTACAGTTCCGCACCGACAATTTCCATCATATTTTATGTTTGTTTTCCGCGATATAGCACGCACGTGTGCGCGATTTTAATTACAAGTTCATAAAGCGTGACTCGGAAAAGGCTTTTCTTCTGAGCCGGGACATTTGTGCTTCAAGTAATTGTTCTGAGCACCAATGGAGGCTTTGGATAATTAGGTACAACTTTCCTTATTGCTCTTGGACAAGGCGTAGATACGTTTGACTGCTTGCTTTATTGCAGGATACCATTTCAAGATCTTGATTTTAAGCCTAGCTGGCCTATTAAATCTTATTAATGAAGTGTTATTAATAAAGAAAGTATTCCTTAATTGCCGAGAAATGGTTTAATTATAACCACTGTCTGAAGCGTGTGATAAAACTGTTCTTGGAAAATAGCTACTCCTATAAAAGAGATGTTAGTTGAGGCGATAATAATATTAATCTTGAACTTATGAAAAATTGCGCAGCGCGGAACAAAAGAAACGGTGTTTCCGAAAGTAAATATCCATCAAACAAAAAGTTGTAAATATTGATTATTGATGGAATTAAGATAAATATCCATCTAACAAAAAATTGAAAATATTGAATATTGATAGAATAAAGATTATCTAAACTTATTCCATGAAAGGAAAATAAAGATTTAGATCACGTAGAAATATTTGATTTAATTGACATTTTTTAGTTCCAGACAAAACGTACAATTTTCGCAGTTTTACACGAAGCGCTTAAAAGGTCCACATCAGAGTGTGATTGAGTATAGTTTTAAGCCGCCTTTAGTATATTCCATTCATGTTATGACGGGAAACACAATAATTAGCTTCACAAATTGTAACCCATGTGAGGAATAAAATTCGGCTTTCGGCATGACGCGCGGACGCTATAACCACTGACCTACCAAAGCGCCTCGTTCTAAACCACTATATATTCTAAATCAATTTTGTTTTTTTAAGGTTATATAAACTATAACTGAAAAGTATGTCTTGTGCATTACCATATTGTGATTCTGGAATTTATACACACAAAAATCGTCGATAATAAATCATAAACAAAAATTCAGATCCAAACCAAATTATTTTCATCATAAAATAAACTATTAATTATTTCCTGATTGATTCTTCAGCAATATCGACAGTCATATTCATGTCAAATAATGTCTATCAGTAAAATTAACCCCCCCCCCCCCCCCCCCCCCCCCGGATAATAAAAATTGTAACGTATTTTCGAACTGCGTTAAAATATAGTTATAAGTTATAGTTATAGTTGAAATGGCAAAATCCTATATTCGTGGGTATGGTTATCTTAATGCTTATATAAGAATATCACGGTTACCCTTGACGACCACCAAGGAACAGCTCTGAAACAAATGATCCCACGTATTGTTTCGATTCGTCTTGAGCAATTCCGTTTAAATTTAAATTTATTCATTTCTTCAATTATCTCCTCTGTTCATCTCTATTTCGAATGCACTGAAAGAGACAAACGCGATCAAATTTTCCAAACTGATAATTCATTAGCGCTCGATGAGGTAAAAGTGCTAATAACTTGTGTAGTACTGGGCTAAATGAACATTCGGCGCTAATTACAGTTAAAGGATGGGCTATTGTTGTGTACATTAGCGTTAGTTTGGACGAGCACGTGTTGACATCGAACAATGCATGGCATAATGCACGGCCGCGACATGCCATGGTACTTTCAGAATGTCACAGCGTCGAACCAAGGTTACCGGTTCAAGTACGGAAATAGCCCCAGTAATGTCGCAAGTCCTTAATGAGACCATGCGTTCATGTATCAACATTGAACTCTTGAACTATAATCAGATGTGACCACGCCCACTCAAGACTGTCAGTATGATCATAATTCAAACAGTTTTACTTTCTAGCTCCACATAAAGTCCCCGTGATGAATAAACATAAATCATATAATGTTCAATTAATAAAAATCGATAAATTGAGTGTTTTTGCTGTTATCTACTTATAATTTCGAATGAAAACAACTCGTGGGCACAAACTATTCAAAACATGTTTCTGAAAAATGTACTTCCTGTTTAACATCTGTTACTTTCAGTGGTTGTTGCATAATAACGGTAATAATTTGTATTTGGATGTAAAACAGGATGTCGTTTTTTCTCCTCGTGTATATTTATATTACCCTATCCTTAAGCTGGACCGAACCGCACATTTACATGAAATAGGTTTGTTTGCAAATCAATATCACGGAGCTTTGAGTTTGTTTTGGTGATGGTACTGGTGTGATGAAGCATACAGATGGTAATTGCGCCGTAACACATGCTGTTAAATCCGGGATATTTGATAGACAAGTGCGTGCAATAGACAACTTTATGCATGAACGTTCTAAGCAGGTGACAGGGTGCTTCATATCAGATTGAGAACATATGTTGACGTGCAAACTCAGCGTTGTGCCAACTCGCGAATCAATACAATGTATTAAGTGTCATTTTCAGTGATCATTTTAAATATTTTCTCTTATGAACGATTCTGTTATTGCAAAACCAAGTACGGCAATTTAAAACTATCACATGTCAGTATCTTAGATACTTTTCCCCGTTTCTAACTAAAAGTTTACCAAATAGACATATTTACCGACAAATAATTGATATTTGATATAATCTACATTCTGTGGTGGTTGTCTTTTCTCAAACAAGTCATATAACTTTTAGTGAGTTTAATGTTTTGTTTAAAGGGCATGCGCATCTTAACCTATTTTTTATGATTTAACTTTCTTTGTGTTAGTTTTGAGAGTTGTGTTCCAAGGGATACTCGTAAAAGCAATTTTGTAAAGGATAGTAATAACACGATGTAGTATAAACGTCAAAAAACGCGGAGCACTGATATAATTCATAACAGATTTATCGTGTTTGGGATTGAGACAGGTGGAGGCTTCGTGGCATTAGGCGAGAATTGTGATCATGTATCTCGAAACTTGGACAAAAGGGACAATAAAATTAAACATATATATGCCTTTTTTTGGACATGCATCGATAAATGATAACTAGAATTGTCGTCGTTATTATGCTGACCTCATCCATGAACGCCCGTATCATTTGCCGGTCAACTTTGATGTCCGGTCAACCGTGAATTTTGAATGCTCATTTTTATGTCAATCTTTTTATGTCCACTGACATGTCTGGCTATTAGGCAGCTCAGTGAATGGACATAACAACACAATTACAATGCTGACCGCTGACCGGTGCTGTACAACCAGTTAAGATGAATTATCAGTTCCAGTACCGCGCCGGACTTAATAGTGGACCGACACAAAGACTCGCCACTGCAGGACGCGCGTGCAGGGCGCGCGCTCGGAGTGTGTGTTGGGTGAAGGTCGGGACCCCGTCTGAAGTCCCTCTGAAAACACCTGTCACGTGTAGAAAGAGATGATGGTAATTCCAAAACTGGGAACCACGTGCTGGAATCAGATATTAATACACGGAAACTGACAACGAATTTTAATGTTTGTTTTAAGACGTTTATCATAATTTTTTTAGAAAGGATAAATATTGAAATAAAAAAAGTCCCAAATCATAATTTAACTGGGTAAAAATTGATATTGAATACAGTGTTAACCCTGTCGATTTTTGGGTGGAACGTCCGCCTCTACCCCCCGAGGCAAAATGTGGCGGCGGGGTAGTTTAATGGTTAAAACTCACCCTCCTCAAAACCGAGTGCCCAGGTTCAATTCCCTCCATAGGCAAATTGTATGAAGCCAATTTTAGCGACCCCCGCCGTGATATGGCTTGAATACTTTCTTAAAGCGGCGTAAAACCCAACTCACTCACGTAAAACTAAATGGAATCATCATCATCAGCAGCAGCAGCAGCATCATCATCATCATCATCATATTAATAATTAATATTATTATTATTAATGATATTAAAACTCACAAAACATCTTGATATTTCTTTTGAAGATTCAACGTGTACGTGTATTTCTTTTGGTCGAAGATGGACTCTTAGATCTTTTAAACCTAAACTGAAAAGATTAACAAATTCTTCCCATTTTATGTTGCTATGTAATAAGCAAGCTGAACGGGACGGAAACAATAAAATGGGACCATATTTCTTACTTAATATGCGTTAAAACACATCCAGGAATCCCGGTCCAGTGTTATTAGTTGTTTAAACTGAATCCCCATATGATCAATATCTTCATAATTGTATATTTTTCAGTAATCAATAAATGTATCACTTTGGAGTAGCGTTCAAACACTGCCGCCTAATGTATAAATTATCGTCGTTGTATGACTGAAACGTATTCAATTCTAACTCATTAATTCAGTGTAAAGATACACTGTCGGGCAAAGGAAGTATACACTTGAAAATTGGATTTGACCAAATTATTGTCAAGAAGTTACATTGCCGAAACACATTGCAAACTTGAGATCCAAAACACAACTTGATACCCCTATCAAATACAATCATTGTTTGTTTCATTCTCAGCTTCCATCAAACATGTGTGTATACTTTTTGGGGGGCGGCAGTATATTACTTAATATCAATAACTCGTAAGTCTTGTAACTCTCGTTCACTGTTAGTTGTGGAAATTGGAAGTCTGGGTCAACGGAGAATAAGATTGATGCCTAGTAGAGAACACTGTATGGTAGGGTTCCCGAAAGTACTAAAAAAACCTCGAGTGCAATATCACTGTCGTTAAACAAAACAACAAAACGAGTCGAGAACATAAAAAGAAATCTTTGTTCGTTGTTTTATTGGCCAACGTTGCATGATAGATAATGGTAATAGGAGATCCTCGTCAGTTAGCGAGACAAAAGCAGTCAGACTTGCAGCGTGTCGCTGGCAGATTTGTTAGGGCTATAAAAAACATGTGTGGAAAGGTCTAAAGGCATCTCGCGGGACAGATTCAAATCGTAATGCACAAAAAAATATTTAATCTGTGGAATATTATCAAGATTTATACCACCTGCCCCTCATTTTAGATTTAAAGAAAATTGAGATTAAAAACAGGCCGTATATCTTAACATAGACGTACACGCGTAGCCCAAAGGTTTTCAGTACGACACCCAGATTACTCTACGCTCGTCGGGACGGTAGCGTTCCAAGTTGTAATCGCTGGAAGGCGGGTTTCCAGATTAACGGGTACTTACTATGCAGATTTCACCGTATTTCAATATTTTTGGTCGTGTCCAAAGTTTACATGGCTTTGTCAAAGACACAGTAGTTAATTTTATCCACATTACAAGACCGCCACCGTGGTACTTGTTGTTACCCTGTCTGGCGCTCGGCATTAAGGAGCTAAAACAAGTAGTAGTCGGCTCGGAGTCAGTATACTGTGTCTGAGTGGGGTTTGCATGATAAACTGCGGCATGGTATCTCACTGGGCTAGCACAATAAATCGGCATCAGTCAGGACTAGTACACACACACACACACACACACACACACACACACACACGTGCATGCACGTCCCTATATAAGTGCAATAATCTTGGATGCGACGTAAAACCCAATTTCACCTCCTTCACGCTACCACCTGTGCTTCGGAGACTTGTCGTCACAAGTGTCAATTCCCCTAGTCATCATCAAGCAAGTTTGGTAAAGTTGTACATTTTTATGTTAATATCGTACCAAGTTCGTTGTAAATCTTTGTCAAAATTATGGGAAAAGGAACGTGTTAATGTTTGTGTTTAGGATCTAAACACATTTTTACAGTATAATTAGGTTCCATTTAAAGCACGAATATCTTACCTTAAGTCGTTATAAGACGCCTGTCTAAAAACTACAAGGTCTTATTTGAAACAAAAAGGGCATCGTTCTCACACGTGTTCGCTTTTCAGCATTGTCCTGTGACCTAACTTGTATAGCAATGACCCATAAGATTTCATCCCGAAAGAATTTCTCGTGGGAAAGTTCTGATATGCATTAATTATTAATTCAGGATGGTCAAACAATAAACTCGTGCCGTAAGCGCCCGTGTTAATCAGGAATCCCCATCCACGATCAACGCGCTGGATAACGAATAGCGGGCATTCACGTGCAGTTTATTTGAATTGTTGCACGTCAATAAAATGGCTGCGCATCGCCGTTGAAGCACACAGGCATCAATTGGTCAGTATCGCAATTCGAGAGCCTGCGAGAGACACGATTAGCACCGTCGCACGCTCAAAGCGGAGGAATAATCGTCCACGTTATTGAACTGAGGGCGAACACAACACCGTCGGTTATTGCCATGATTGAATTAATAATTGGGGAGAAATGAGAGAGGTCTTGGAATGCCTCTTTAATCGCATAGTGTAACAGCTAGGACCACAAGTGGACTTTTGTAATCGAATTCTGCGTCGGATTCCCACGCTATGGCTTCAACCTCCGACCGAGGTGGCAGCAGTGATGCAGGTTGGTTCAGGAACACGTTTTGACGCACGGGTTCAGGCGGGGGTAAAGCGGGCCACAGGGTCGTCAGTTCTGTCACAGCCGGATCGCGAGCTCGCTGCCCTGACGGAACATACTGTCAATCCTTTCAAGAGAAATACTGTCTTGTCAGAAATGACACAATAAGGCTAAGAGACGATAGCCATGGTGACAACTTGGCACCAGACAGTTGAGACTCTGTTCCCACGGTTAGGGTAACTTGAAAGGCTTCATATTGTAATTATGGGGTCACGTTGCTCATAAATATGATTGTTTGAAAAAAAATTTGATTATTAACATGATCGTCTTGAAAGGAACACACACAATTAACACCGTCGTCTGGAATACATTCACGGGTGATTTCTCCGTGCAGATTGAGTAAAGGAAGTTATCATTGCCAGGCAGAAATCTGAAACGTGTGTCATTGTCTTTAAGGACATGGAACACAGAAATTAATTAGGATGTAGCTGGTTCATTATCACGTCATTGTTTCTTTTCGTTTTCGTAGTCTGTAATTATAGCACAATACGGTCAGAATTCGCGTTGCCAGTGAAAGATCCCAGCATGACGCGTTATGTAGCTCACCAGGTGTTTTTAAGTAATTTTGTTTGTTATATATGCCGAGTTGATTAGTTAGCCATAATGATTTAAAATGGGTCGACGGTTTTTAACATTGCCATGTTATTTCCCTGAAATATTTAATCACTCTAGATGACACAGTTTTCAGTTTCTGTTTTATATGAAAAGGTGATTAAAAGTTGCCATTTCACAATTGAGTGGGGTTGACGAATTGATTGTCTGTTTTTTAACTAATCTAAAATGCAGGGTCTTTATCACTGTCTTTTACTGTCTTTATCACTGTCTTTATCCCGTCTGATTGTCTCATTGATTGTCTATATGCCGTTGTCTGGATGTGTCATTGTCCTATATGATATTGTCTGTTTCATTGTGTTATATTACATTGTCTGTTGTTTCATTGTGCTATATGATATTGTCTGTTGTTTCATTGTGCTATATGATATTGTCTGTTTCATTGTCCCATATGATATTGTCAGTGTTTCATTGTCCTATAAGATATTGTCAGTGTTTCATTGTCCTATATGATATTATGTTTCATTGCCCTATATGAAATTGTCTGTTTCATTGTACTATATGATATTCTCAAATTGTTTTATTGTCCCAAATGATATTGTCAGTTTCATTGTCCTATATGATATTGTCTGTTTCATTGTCCTATATGATATTATCTGTTTCATTGTCCTATATGATATTATCTGTTCTTGTGTGCTGTATGATATTGTCTGTTTCCTTGTCCTATATAAATTGTCTAAGTGTTTCATTGTCCTATATGATGTTGTCAAAGTGTTTTATTGTCCTATATCATCTTGTCTAAGTGTTTCTTTGTCCTATATGATATTGTCAGTTTCATTGTCCTATATGATATTGTCTAAGTGTTTCATTGTCCTATATGATGTTGTCAAAGTGTTTTATTGTCCTATATGATATTGTCTATTTCATTGTCCTATATCATCTTGTCTAAGTGTTTTATTGTCCTATATGATATTGTCAGTTTCATTGTCCTATATGATATTGTCTGTTTCATTGTCCAATATGATATTATCTGTTCTATTGTCCTATATGATATTGTCTGTTTCATTGTCCTATATGACATTGTCTAAGTGTTTCATTGTCCTATATGATGTTGTCAAAGTGTTTCATTGTCCTATATGATGTTGTCAAATTGCGTCATTGTCCCATATGTCTTAATGTGTCACTGTGCAATGCAACATTGTCCGCGTGTGGCATTGTCCTGCATGACGTTATCTTAATGTGTCATTGTCATATATGATGTAATCAAAGTGTGTCATTGTCTTATATGACGCTCTTTAGTTGCGTCGTTGTCATGTATGACGTTGTCTTGATGTGTCATTGTGCTATATGATATTGTCAAAGTGTGTCATTGTCTAATATGGCGATGTCTAATTTCGTCGTTGTCCTGTATGACTTTGTCTTAATGTGTCATTGTGCTGTATGACGTTGTCTTAATGTGTCATTGTCCTGTATGACGTTGTCTTAATGTGTCATTGTGCTGTATGACGGTGTCTTAATGTGACATTGTCTTGTATGACGTTGTCTTCATGTGCCATTGTCCTGTATGACGTTGTCTTAATGTGCCATTGTGCTGTATGACGTTGTCTTGATGTATCATTGTGCTGTATGACGTTGTCTTAATGTGTCATTGTCCTGTATGACGTTGTCTTAATGTGTCATTGTGCTGTATGACCCTGTCTTAATGTGCCATTGTCCTGTATGACGCTGTCTTAATGTGCCATTGTCCTGTATGACGTTGTCTTAATGTGCCATTGTGCTGTATGACGTTGTCTTGATGTATCATTGTGCTGTATGACGTTGTCTTAATGTGTCATTGTCCTGTATGACGTTGTCTTAATGTGTCATTGTGCTGTATGACGTTGTCTTAATGTGCCATTTTGCTGTATGACGCTGTCTTAATGTGCCATTGTCCTGTATGACGTTGTCTTAATGTGTCATTGTGCTGTATGACGTTGTCTCAATGTGTCATTGTGCTGTATGACGTCGTCTTAATGTGCCATTGTCTTGTATGACGTTGTCTTCATGTGTCATTGTGCTGTATGACGTTGTCTTAATCAGTCATTGTGCTGTATGACGTTGTCTTAATGTGCCATTGTCCTGTATGACGTTGTCTTAACGTGTCATTGTCCTGTATGACGTTGTCTTAATGTGTCATTGTGCTGTATGACCCTGTCTTAATGTGCCATTGTCCTGTATGACGTTGTCTTAATGTTTCATTGTGCTGTATGACGGTGTCTTAATGTGTCATTGTGCTGTATGACATTGTCTTAATGTGTCGTTGTGCTGTATGACGGTGTCTTAATGTGCCATTGTCTTGTATGACGTTGTCTTCATGTGTCATTGTGCTGTATGACGTTGTCTTAATCAGTCATTGTGCTGTATGACGTTGTCTTAATGTGTCATTGTCCTGTACGACGTTGTCTTAATGTGTCATTGTGCTGTATGACGTTGTCTTAATGTGCCATTGTGCTGTAAGACGTTGTCTTAATGTGTCATTGTCCTGTATGACGTTGTCTCAATGTTTCATTGTGCTGTATGACGTTGTCTTAATGTGTCATTGTCCTGTACGACGTTGTCTTAATGTGTCATTGTCCTGTATGACGGTGGCTTAATGTGTCATTGTGCTGTAAGACGTTGTCTCAATGTGTCATTGTCCTGTATGACGTTGTCTCAATGTGTCATTGTGCTGTATGACGTTGTCTTAATGTGTGATTGTCCTGTACGACGTTGTCTTAATGTGTCATTGTGCTGTATGACGGTGGCTTAATGTGTCATTGTCCTGTATGACGTTGTCTCAATGTGTCATTGAGCTGTAAGACGTTGTCTTAATGTGTCATTGTGCTATATGTCATTGTCTAAGTGTTTTATTGTCCTGTATGAGGTAGCCTTGTGTGTCATGTCTCATGAGACGTAATGCAAGTCTACATTTTTCCTTCATGACGTATTTTAGTGTCTTTGTGAGAGAGTGAGTTTGGCTTATCGCCGCTTTGAACAGTATTTCAGTTACATGACGGCGTGTCAGCTGGATACGAGAGGAAAGTCCGAAAAGAAGCAGATCTTAGACATTTCCACTTTAGTGATTGATTGTTTGCTTGTTGGTGAACGTCGCGCTCGGCAATATTCCAGCCATATGACGGCGGTCTGTAAAATAATCGAATCTGGACCAGACAATCCAGTGATTTAGTGAAACCCATGACCACGAGGATGGTCTTGGGATTTTGTATCGAGATGCGATATTTTCTCTCAGTTACAGGTACAAAACCAGATATATTTTCTATTTAAATATTCATTTTAAAAAAAACACCTCGCAACAATGTCGTTTTTGTGGCAAGCAATTTTTATTTCAACAATCTAAACCATAATTAATATTTTTCGAAAAACATCAAATGTTCGGTCCCGAAAACGTGCGGCATCTATTGACGCGCATATCACGTGCGTCTAAAGTAGCCAATCATCCAAGTGCGGTGTCTGTTGACGTGTACCAGTATTTCACGCATGCACGTGTACCACAAATTGCACGTGCGTCACCTCCAGTACAAATTTCACCTGCGGTATCTATTGGCGCATATATCACGTGTATCACATATTCCACGTGCGTCAAATGTCGACGTGCGGCATCAGTAGGACGATTATATCACGTGCATTATCAGTAACGCATATTCTTCGTGTGGCATCAACACACATGCTTATTTCCTGGACACACTGTGCACCGAATAGGATCGAACCGCCACATCATGAGCAATGTTTGGTTTGGTTTGGTTTGGTTGTTGTTTAACGCCGCGCTCAGCAGTATTACAGCTATATGACGGCGGTCTGTACATAATCGAATCTGGACCAGACAATCCAGTGAATAATATCATGAGCATCCATCCACGCAATTGGGATCAATGACATGCATCAACCAAGTCAGCGAGCCTGACCACCCGATCCCGTTAGTCGCCTCTTACGACAAGCATGGGTTGCTGAAGACCTATTCAACCCCGGATCTTCACGGGCCCATAAGCAGTGTATGGATAGGCGTGTGATTGGGTGAGTGATGAAAAGGCCAACGACCAACACATGTCTTCTATTGAATTCACAACTTTACTGAAATAAACTGAATTTAAAAAAACTTAAACGGAATATTATTTAAAGAGTATCCCACTTCGCAGTGAATGAAGTACTCATTAAATTCAGGTATACATACTGTAAACAACAATGAACTTACGAAGATTTTTTAGAATGGTTTAATCAGCACGCACCATCCTCCAGAGCCATTCAACATTAACAAAAATCAATTCCTGTATTAATCTGTAGCAGTTCCCATTTGATTAAATAAATAAACTACTTAACATTTAGTTGCGTATAAATGCCATTAAGTAGTTTCTCTCAGCTAATTCATTAACGTCACGGGGGTTCATGACAGTCGCAAATCCGCGAACCCGTCAACACGAGAAGTGCTTATTAGAATCGGTGTAAACAAGTTTTGATGGAAGCCCTTCTGGGGACTGATATGCTGACGGGGTTGACAAGGATTTTCCTATGGAGTGCTGGCGGGTAGACTTATCGGGAAGATGTTTATCATCACAATAGAAGCGAACAGATGGCTCACTATGGACGTCAACCGAGACAGCCAATCAAGAACGCCCAGACATAATCGTTCTGTCAGGCATTGTCTCATACAACGGGCCCTCTCTAATACATGCAAACTTCAGACTCAAGGGATCTCTGATCGATTAAAATAAAAATTTTGATTGATTGTTTCGCCAATGCAGGTGTGCACGCGGAATTTGGGAGAATTTGAATAGGTTGTGTGTACACTTGCGTGCAGTATGTTAATTTAGTTATATTTTTATTCATATTTATTTTCATTTAAATTTCATTTTGCGTACGATTTTGTATTTTTTTTGTTACTTTCTAGCATGTTTGAATGCTTTTAAAAATGAATTATGTGCTATTCAATTTTTATTTTTATAAATTAGCATTTTGAATTAGAATAATTTAAGCACATATTTATAATTCTGTTAAATTTTGTTGTCGGAGTGCCTATTTTTTAATCTTTACTGAGCCGGGATAACGTTTGTGACATATTATGCTAACAATGAAGTTTAAATTTATGTTTTATATACGTCTACACAAATAATATTTGTTGGTCCTTAATATCATGTGTGAAGTTATAGATAATTAGTTCAGCTAATCTGACAGAGACCTAAAATATTATTTGAAATTTATGTCAACGCGCTTTTTTGGATAAAATCATTTTCTAAAATTCTGTAATTCTTCATTAATTTCACAACGTCATTAATAACTTCAACAACTTTTTTCACAAAATATTCTCTTTTATACATGGCCAATTATATCGACATATGTCAATACAGGTCATGACCTTCTGTCCCCATAATACCTTTCAAAAAAATATACTTATTTTGCAGCATGGAAAAGGGTGAACAATACAACATTCTGTCCCACGCTTTGTCCTACCCGACCCATTCCCCAACCCCTCAGGTGGCCGACAAACCCAGCTGGTGTATCCCAAGGCATGTGTGCATACATTTAGTACTCGCACACCCCTATGTTGTCTCTGTGGCATGAAGCTCGTGCGTTGGTTTATTTGATTGCCATGAATACAATCGGCTTCAATATATGGTCTATTTTCAAAGATTGGTCGTTCAAGCCACTGACCATCTAAGCCTCATCATATTTCATCTTTTGTTATGTCGACCAATATTTCTCTTGTTCCGCACCCACAAAGAGCGTCGCGTGCGCGACTCGTGCGCTACGATTCACCTGAGGATTGAGGTGCCCGTCTGAGGTACGTGCCTTCACCGCAGCTGCCTGGAGCCAAGTACTATCATAACAAAGGCTTAAAGCCACCGTCCGAGATTTAAAGACCCGTGATATGCAACCAGTTAAACGTATGCGCTGAAATGCGGTCACATTATACCAACATTTTGAAATTAATATTAATTATTAAATATTCATTAGTAATAAAAACAATTCAAATTATTCATATAGATAAATATTACATGTATGTACAATGTTTCGTGTTAATAAGTGATCTCTTGAAGCAAATCCGTAAATCTTTTATCAGTTGACTGAAACAAGGATCATTTAATTTGTTTCTTTTTTTAAACAATTTATTTCATGCATTGTCAGTTTGCATCACGGCAATGGTTACATTTTGGTCACCCGCATTAAACGATGTCAACCGAACTTTAAGAACCATACCTCAAATTACAGTTCCAAGAAAAAGAAAATTAATTTCGTGTTTTAGACATTAAAAATGCTTTGATTATGTGATGCGTGTATGCAAAACCATGAAGTGTAAACGACGAAGACCACTCTTAGTTCCGCATCTGCTATTTTCTGATTTACACTGGGGTAATTTCCTTCATACATCCGGGTTTTAGGGAACGTAATTTGGTAGCCGTTATTTTTTGTCCAAATAAACTTGGGACAAAATGAGCAAATGGCGCCCATTTGAGTAAAACAAATGTGACATGACCGTGATTAAATATCACTGGCAAATCCCTAAACATTACCAATTTATTCAAATTATCGAAAACTAATTTCCGGAACACCGACTCACTGATCGGGTTGAAAAATAACAACAAAGTATCGAGACCATTAACTAGCGACCTCGTGTAGACGGTAGTCATTTAGAATCACTTCCCGGAAAAAAACTTCTCGTGGGAAACAATATCACCGTATCAATAATTCAACAGAGTGACCGCACAGCCTCGAAAACGAGGCGCGCCATGGACATCCGCGCGTGCTGCACGTGCAGTGTTTTACAACCGAGGGACCGTCCCAGGGCGCGTGTTCTGCTATTTGAATTAGTAGAAATTCTGTCACAAATTAGGAAGAGTTCGAAAACAAAGCTGGGAACGAGTGGAAACAAATACCACATTGGAGCAAACAATTTTCGCGCATGTTGAGATATTTGCATATACTTCGACGGAAGATTCGATCAGTTGATCAGCCAACAATTCGGAGGGTTTGAGATTTTGACATTTTGCCTTGACAATACGATACGGAACACAAAGAAATTAAAAAACAACACACAGCGAGAAAATGGGTTTTGTTGGTGAGGTTTTGCCTCTTTCGAAGCGGTACAATGCTTGAGGCGAGGGAACCCGATATTGCCCGTGAATGTGTTTTAGAGAGTTGTCGCGCACATGGGTCTTGCCCGTATGGTAGGGGCGATTAGTGTTGACCGTACAATTTACTAATTTCTAACACTGGGACGGAAATGACAAAATTCAAATAAAGCTCTTGTGTGTCGTTTAAAAACGCGAAATCAATTTTTAGCGGGACTCGGAATTAAATAGCTTGAAAGACGAGTCGCGCGCGAGACTTGTGATCGATGCGAGGACAATACTGTGCAGGTGCGCGTAGACTCGGGATGAGGGGGACGAGAGAGGCCCTGGGGTGGGGGAAAGGGGCCCGGGGGAGAGCGCTTTGTGTCGGACAAAAGTAGGATGCAGTGAAGTGCTGTCTGCAATAAGAGACACGCATAAGTCTCGGGCGCACGTTTGGTGCAAAGATGGCAGCAAGCTCGCTCACTTTGACGCGATGTTTGTTGTGGGCGGGGTAAAGCTTACAGAGGTCAAAGGTCGACTGTTGCGCTTCTGTGCACCATGTGCGTTAGTTTCCACGTTGTTTTGAATATTGTTGAAAATCGTTTTTCTTCATTTAAAAAAATGCAAAATCCTGAAATAACGTAAACAGTAATCATAAAATGAATTTCTCCCTAATTATCCGAAATTAACTAAAGAAATCCCTCAAGGGCGATAACATGTTTTGAGAGAAAAAACGTTTATATTAATGATTTAAAATGGCCAGTACACTCAACAAAAGTAATAAATACAACAACGCTATTTTTACTCTTAAAAGATTACCATTATTAAATGCCGACGCAGCTCCATATTGTTTATATGCAATGCCATTTACTACCGTCACAACCTAAAGATCTACAGCAAACAAGACGAGACGAATTCACGTACAAATAAATATTAAGTAATCTTTTTTCACCCGACTTTTATCTACTCAGCGGGAACGCTAGCTAATAAAGAGAAATTCGTGTGTAATATCGATTAAACAATATCGCCTGGCGTTCATGTGACGGGCAGTGAAATCTACAACTAACACAACCATCTGTAATGAGCGTAAGGTTTGGGGGATTTATAATGTTTATAATCATATCAAGATATGCTGCTATGTCAACGCTAGTGTGAAACTGTCGCTTGACAGGTGGTAAACACAACAGCTGAGACCGAATCCACTTCAGCATTGACTCATCTAGTTATGCTTTCAGCGCCGTGATTTGCCCGTATCAAGCAAATATGTGCTTAGGAACAAGTGTTGATAATTAAGACTGAATAATTAGCCTTTTTAAATCAGTTAATGGCATCTTAATCATCGCCTCTATATGGCATCAGTTTATGAAAGGAGACCCCGACAATGGATTTCTTGCACGGAATATATGAAATCGATGGACCCCATGTATGGTTATTGCTCTGATAAAACACACATACGCAGTACACATATATACACGGTTTCTCATGTAACAGGGTCTAAACCACGTCTTTTTAAAGTGAGCGTGGTTAATCAATTATCTTTATGATTTTACAATTAATTCTACAAACAGTGAAACCTCGTTAATCCGGACGGTACTATTCCCAGTTATGGGGCGAATGGTGTGGAGTAATGTCCCTTGGTGTCTTTGAATAGGATCTAAACAAGATTGTCCGGAATTCAGGGTTTCTGGATTAACGGTGTCCTGACTAATGGGACTTCACTGTCCACTCGGGAATATATTTCCTATATATAGAGTATACCGGGGTATAGGAGGCGATGATTGCAGAGATGATTGATTGAATTCTGATGCATTAAATTGTTACAAAGTCTGATCGATCTGGTACTCTCCAAGCATGGGAATTCGGGGTTAGAATAGGTCCCCATGGACAGCAACCTATCCTTGTCGGTAGAAGCGACTTAATGGATCGCGTGGTCAGGGTCGGTGACTGGTTGGATTGTGTGTCTGATTCTGATTCTATAATTCTCCACAAACCACTCTCTGTGGTACAAGAACACTATCAGTGGATTTCAACCACAGTTAATGTCATTCAAGACGACTGGACATGTTTGGAATTATGTGAGTGAGTGAGTATGGTTTTACGCCGCTTTTAACAATATTCCAACAATATCACGGCGGGGGACACCAGACATGGGCTTCACGCATTGTACCCATGAGGGAATCGAACCCGGCTCTTCAGCGTGACGAGCGAACGCGGTAACCACGAGGCCACCCGACCGACCTGGAATTATGTTTTTAACGTTATGTTAAACAGTGTTGGGAACTTACTTACTTGTTTTAATTATTGACGGGGTGGGACATTGGTCATAATATCAATCACTGGTTTGTCTGGTCCAGACTCAGCCTTTTACATGCACCGTCAAATATCTGAATTATTATTGATTGCGGCGTTGAAAAGCAAACAAACAAACAAAAAATCTGGAAAGTTATTCCGACCGTTATCCGAATATTTAGTTCCTCGCTAAGCCACAGTTCTGTGTTCGGAGGCAATGAAATGAACCAAATGAAAGCATGCACCCATGTTTGATTGGGACTAAAATGAAACAAACAAGAAATGGTTATTCGATGTCGATGTATTTGATACGGGTATCATAGTTATGTTTTGGACCTCAAGTTTGCAGCGTTTTGGCGTCTCATGTCAACCTGCTAGCGTTTTCATAACGTTTGCAATGTTTTGTCAAACCCAATTTTCAAGTGTATACTTTTCGTTTAGTTGGAATAAAAAGATCAAAGACATTTAGTGATAATGCCAATTGTTTTATGTTTGATATCCAATTTCTAGAAACAGAAACATCTGATGACGACAATCATTATTTTATTTCAAACATATTCTATTGACAAAAAATAGGATTGGACAAAATCTATCCACTAACGAGACCCTCTGCTTCTAGGAATATAAATACATTGACATCAATCAAATTTACACGTTTGGCTTCATATCAATATCAAATATGTACAATGTCCAACTAATATTTAACAATATGATAGCTATAGCAGTGATAATCAAGGTAGGGGCATGGCCATTTAATAAATACTAAATGACTAAATAAATACATTATATATTGAAAAATGAAATAAACCTTTTTAGTAGAAAGAGAAACATGGGAGTCCAATTGTTTTATTATAGTATGGGATATGATTATTGGAATCGTTTGGTTGCTATATCGTAATTTTGAACAAATTTAAAACAATTTGGTATCATGTGATGTATTTTTACCAAAAAAGAAAATTGTAAATTTGGAAGTATTCCTTCATTAGAGCAAAATAGTGTTTGTCTGTGTAACGAGTAGTTTGTACATTGAGGGAAATAGTGATATGCATTTTCACACATGGAATGAGCATGAAATATGGTTAGATTAGTTTTTCTCTGTATAAATCTGCACTGAGGCGACTATGGTTATATGCGAGGGGTAGGGATAGGGGTAGGGATGGGAATATGGATGGGTGTGGGTAGTGTTGTGGGTGGGGGTGGGGAGTAGGGCGTGAGGGTGCATGACATACATTCACATACCGACATATTCCAAGTACCTGTACACGAAAGTGTGGCAGTGAGATTCACGTGCAGGCTATGTACGTTGTTTCCCCAGGACTATTCATAACACAATCATTGAAACCTTGTCTACACGGGTCATCCGTGTACGGTGTTTGTTATCAGTGCAATCACAAAGAACACACTGCCTCCGCATTCGCATTCTGATGCTCCGGACCAACATTTTATCTTCGACATATTAAGTCGGGATATCATGAATATTTAACGCGCACTTGGCTTAAATACTATTATATGTGGCGGGATTTGTTAAATAACAACTTTATGTAAGACAAACGATCTGATATTTTATTTGGATTTCACTTCATGCATGAATAATAAGTATCGAAACATGAAACAAGAGCCTTGTTTGAGACTTCATGGATAAAGACCCAATTTTCAAAGAATTTAGCAGAATATTTAATTGTTATTATTACTTTTGATGCAGTGTAGAGATTGACATATTTTAGACACTAATGCTACTTATGTTTCGTTTTAAATAATTAAATCGATTAACTATTCAATGTAAAGTGATTAATATGTATAATTTTATTTTCCAATATTTCAAATAAATATTATTTCATTCATGTCTTTAAACTTAAAAGAAATATTACCAATAGTTTATTTTGAAAATCTCAAAATATTTTGTTTGTATTCCTTTGTAGCAAAAAATTCAAAAATTCAAAAATTGTCTATCAGTGTTAAATTCACGCGATGCCAAAATGGGCACGGCGTTACCATGGCGATACCAACGTGCGTGCGCGTGTTTCTGAAATTTAAATTGTGATTTCGTTCGAAATGCGGGTAGCGATGTAAACAACCCTTAATTCCAGCACATTCGCAGAGTCGTGCACAACTTCCTTTGTCTCGCGTGAGAACGCCCCTTCTGGACCAGATACCCGAGAGATGGGCGTTCCCCCCGTGTAGGGCAAGAAATACATTGCTCGTGCACAGATTGTTCTCAGCACGCGCAAAAACCTATAGTCAGAGAACCAATGAAATCGCTGGGCGGTAAGTTTGATAGAACGCGCTCCTTTGGTCCAGGTGTTTGGGCCAGCTGCCGCGCTGGGAACTTTGGCTCGTGCCGCACGCTGTCATAACGCACGTGTATTGTTCTACAAGTCTATTGACACTACTAAGGCTTAATCGGTTGTCAGTCAAGCGGTTCAAAATTCATGCTGAACTTGATTGGCGTTCATCGGTATCAGGCTTCATCTATTGATACCAGGGAGGAATATTGTGTTTCACATTTTTATATTTATGGTGTTGATGAAACGTTGCCGCTGCTCTAAACTTCGATTGCTTTGCTTCAAAGAAACTCCGAACCAATAAATGAAGAAATGGATTAGTATCTTTTACGTTTTTCATTGTTATTGGCGTCAGCTGAAATTTTATCACAAATCAGTGTGTCGCAAGTGGATGGAAATCGAGTAGTATATATTTAAATCAAAGACTATAAGAAAATGAAACCATTTTATATTCCCGCGTGAGAGGAGATAAAAATAGTTATTGAATAGCAGCCATCAAACTGATATTAAGAAAATACAACAGGTTGATATTTTCATTGACAATCAAAAGCGGTTGCTATCATTGCAATCTGTTAACCAAACGAGAAAAAACGAATATGCTCTTGCTATAGGAACAATTTAAATCATACTCCAAAATTGATATTTATTACCAAGAAAAAATAATGAATGTCATGTTACTAAAACATTGTTTTTATGGTAACAAATCAATCTAACAAATAAAATTATTTAAAAACATTATTAAAAATTTACACCTTAAAGTCTTGACAAGGCACAGTTATTCAATAACTTTATTTGTACTTTAATAAAAAAATACGTTTATCGTTTCAAAATAAGATGCAAATAATGAAAATATGACCACACCGCTCCTATATCTGTCGTTGATATTTTAAATACTTTCGACTAGCCTTTCCGTCACGTAAACATATAGCGTGTGAAACCTTGGTCCCCTCTTTTCAAACCTTGTACCTAACCTCCGCGCTACCTGAAACGTGCACCTGCTCCCTGAGGTCGACCGATGTCGCCTGCCTGTCCGCCGTGCGTGTTCTGAGCACAATCACGTCAATACAGAAACATTGACATGTCTACATGTAAGGCACGCGCTCCCAGAAATAAATCTGAGCGAAAGAAAGAACGCGATGAGGGTTTGCGATAGCAAAAACACCCCTCGGCTGCATACACCTATTTTACAAAATAATAATAATTTGCACACTTATTATGTGTGTCCCGGGGAAATTAGAAATAGTGTATATACTAAAATATCGCCACCTCAGTTTCCATGCCAACTGTCAGCATTCACAGGCACCGCACCCGCTTTTCTCTAGCGTTCCTGCGCTGCCAGACACGTGACTATTGTTTATTTTGACAGGCGCAATACCTGGGATATGTTGTCAATAGCGCCTTTAAGGGGCTGAGGGTTTGACACGGGCCGCCAAAAACGACGCTTTTAAAATTATCGTTCAATCGTCTCTCTTGTGAATCAAATAAATGATTGCTCTTATTATGGTTGCATTGGCATTTCATTAAGAAAATCGATTTAGTAATTTTTACATGATTATCTTCGCAATTGATCTACTTGAACATTGCAAACAGTTGTAAAAGAGTTGTCATAATGAATTGTATACGACTAAAATTTACACTATAAATCTTAACATTTCAAGTGAAACATATTAGAAAAAAATATGTATTTTCTGACAGTTTTAAAATCGGATCACTTTTAATCATTAGTGCATTTGGAGATTAATAAATATTGCATTTTCAAGTTTCTGAGCTGCGATTTTTATTTTATTCGCAATAACGCGTTGTTCGAGCAGCATGCAGGATAGGCCAATCCAAAGCGCAATAAGATCGAGCCATTTCCTGAAACCTTTCATAGGTCATCAAACAGATAAGAAAGGTCAACATTTAGGAAATACGTAATCGAGTGTATGAAAACATAATTGCATTTTTACCATCACAAGTTATGATCCAGTTGTTGTCTTAATACAGTCATGGCTGGTTTGACATTGAAGATAGTTTTCTTTTTGGGAAGTGTTTAGGTACTTAATCACAGCACTGAAGATGAAAGGGGTCACTAAGTTCTCTGTCAATTTAACCCGGTATTTCAAAGTAAATAAAGTGTGTTATGATGAATTGTAAATTGTAGTGATTAAACGAGCCAGGCCCTGCTCGCCATTCAATGTTTACTTCAAGTGCATCTCTTTGTTGTCTCCTCCGAGGTCCGCGCGCTCAGTAGATGAAAACATCACGTTGCGCTTCGCTTGAATGGCTTCCTAATGCTCTACGGGTAATATTTCATAATACAACCAAAAGGGACAGATGTTCTTTTCCCTCCACAATATTAGCGCTATAACCCAACCGGCTGATGGCGACAGTGTAACATATAAATACATTTTGGAAGAATTGACCGACTAATTTAAAGAAATTGACAAAATTGCAAATTTATTAGCGCCCTTGTTTGATTTGGTCTGAATTTCTATAGCGAGCGTTGGCCTCTCCGGGTGATACATTGAATTAAAGAGGTTTCATTCTTTTTTCATTTGCAACTTGTAATATTGTGATACTGACCGTGATTAGAGTTTCGGAAGAGTATTAACAGCGATATTTACCTAATCGTTTCATTAGGCAAACCGAAAATGTTTTTGCAAGAAGTCAGGAATTCTGTTAAAAACATTTGAAGTTGAAACTATTTGAAGTGAATTTAAAAAAAATAAAATTAATTGATACATTTCAATTAAACATCACTGAACATGCAATGAAAATGTATGTTAGATGAAAAAAAGTATAACTAGAGTGTTAAATTTCAAATAATTTAAACGTATATGTATGTGTGTGTTTTGGGAGTGGGGGGCATCTCACAATCGTAATATTAAATATTTATCAGAAATTCTTATATCCGACGAGGTAATTTTAGAACAATGGCTGCGAAGTGATACAATCGAAGTTAAGAGTCATGACTATCGATAAAAAAAATGCAAGAAAAAAAACAATCGGAGCGACGTCAGAGTTAGTGTTTAAATGACTAACGTGGGGTGAGTCAAACTTTCACTGATGAGGCTAATCATGACGACTACGGTGGTGCATGACACGTCACAGTCCACACTGGGGAACAGTATCACTGACCAAATTGGTCAGCCTGACAAGTCACCAGACTACCTGGCGCTGAGGGGGGGGGGGGGGGGTTGGCATGCGGGTCCATTTAGGGAGGGTGGAGAAACACAGCTCAGACATTTTAAATTTGATACCAGTTTTTTATGTGTTATGTCTGATCATTGGTTTAATAGACAGACTGAAATTAAATCAAAACCGACTCACCATTTGTCAATATAAAGCACTGTATTACTACTTTAAATGCGTGTTAATAATTTGTTTCTTCATACTAACATTTTTTATTTGACAAAAGAACCATAGTTTCGCGATAACAATGTTTTATTTGCGTCGTGTGTTGCGGTCTTGCCACAATTGGCAGACATTCCAGCAAACTAACAACACAACGGACAGTCAATGAGTTCCTTTGATATTAAATTAAAGGGTGGTGGGATAGCCAAGTGGTGAAAACGTCGCATGGAAGATCGGGGTTCGACTCTTCACATAGGTACAATGTAGGAAGCTCATTATTTGTGTTCCACGCCGTGATATGGCTGCAATATCGGTAAAGAAATACTCACTCAGATGAACATCAATGTCAGAATTGTGATATTCCAGACTGATCATATTTTCTCGTATTATAAGCATGGGGGCTGAGTTAGTGGGATGGGTTTAGTCATATCACGGCGTAAAACCCAAATACATCAATGCATTTAAATGATAAAATTTGAAACAAGTACTGAATATTATTTACGAGTTAAAGATTTTAAGTATTGATTAACAGGGATTATAAATCATTTTTTACACAAAGTGTGGCAACAGACCTCTGTTGCGATTGTCTCATCGGTTGTCTGGACTTTATGAGATATGATTCATACTTGAATCCCAGGTTCGGCTCTTTGTTAAGCTAACTTTTTTATGCGACAAAAAAATCGTAGTTAAATACATCATGGGCGATCAATTTCAGACTCAGTGGTCGATCAACTTTGAAAAAAAACAATCTTGTAACGACTAATTCATGATATACGTTAAACAGTGCCGACTTGAATTGATAACTGATTTCAATAATGTTAAGTCTTTACTCGTGCTTATCTTAGATTTTATTCTTAAGTATAAAACATATATTTGAATAACACATGTTTGTGTTTAAGTATTGAGCGGACATCCCAGGTATTACTGAGTGTTTTATTGTTAACTGTGTTTTGCGTCACATAGTTTTATCCTTGTTTTAACGTCCCACCTAAAAAACTAAATATGTGGTAATTCAGGGAGTCGATCCTAAAGGACTATATACCTATATATTTCTATATATGTGTAATAACTGCATTAATACCTGGGTATCGATATATCAGGTAATTGCTAATATTAGCGTGGAGAAATTGCGAAATGTATGCTTGTAGATAATGTTATATTTTCTTTAAACACATATTGGGTCTTTTTGTACCACAGCTGAACTTTGATTTTACTTTTATATTTCTCCGACACAGAAATGCATACCCAACGCCTCTGTTCGTCCAGTTTTAGAACTGTCTTGGAGGTGTCAATCCCGAGGCTTGCCAAGTTGCACCGTTAGTAGTCATATATAGGCCGCTTCAATCAATATGCACATGTGCATCAGCTCGTTAGAGCGCAGTGAAGTCTGTTGAAGGGATAGGTGTGCCGCTGAATCAGTATTTATATCTACCAAGCTATCTTTAAACAAAAAATACAAATAATGGAAATGTAAACAGAAATTACCTTTAAACATGTAAACTGAAAAGTGATAAAATTAGATCACTAACGTGCTTAGAAAAACTACATTCCAGGTTAGAAATCAATGCAAATAGGTCCCCAGCAACCTATTCTTGTCGTAGGAGGCGACAAAATGGATCTAGTGGTCAGGCTCGGTGACTTGGTTGATTGAATGTCATCGTACCCCGAAGGGACGGTGCTCATGGTATCCATCACTGGTTTGTCTGATGCAGACATTGTTTTCTTTACAGACAGCCGTTATAGCTGGAATATTGCTGAGTACGGCGTTAGATAACAAACAAAGGAATACACATAAGATGAGTTGGTATTGATAGCAACGTTGTTAAGTATCTGATGTAATGAAAACAAATTCAAATGACAGTTTTCTTTTATTGAATTGAAAAAACACACACGCTATTTTGATCATACATCTCTACTCCCGACCCAATGCAATTTCATAACTTCTTGGTTTTCTAGTCTAGTTGAAACTGTCATAATCGTCAAACTGCCATAACGGATTATATATACAGATATGTAGCATTTGCTGATTCACGTGTCTTTTATCGAGGCACTCATTACTCTAGACACCTGGGAATCCGGACTAATACAGATGTAGACTTTATATTTTCCCAAATTACTTATTGCGGACTCTTACTATTCCAGACACCGAGAAAGCCGGACTATTACAGTAATGTACCTTATGTTATTCCAAGTTACCATATAGCCGACCCTAATTACCCCGGTCACCTGTGAATCCGGACTATTTCAGATGTACCTAATGTTATTCCAAGTTACCATATAGCCGACCCTTAATACCCCAAACACCTGGGAATCCGGACTATTACACATGTACCTAATGTTTTTTCCAAGTTACCATGTAGCCGACCCTTATTACCCCAGACACCTGGGAATCCGGACTATTACAGATGGATATTAAGTTATTCCAAGTTACCATATAGCCGACCCTTATTACTCCGGACACCTTTGAATCCGGACTATTACAGTAAAGTACCTTATGTTATTCCAAGTTACCATATAGCCGACCCTTATTACCCCAGACACCTGGGAATCCGGACTATTACTGATGTACCTAATGTTATTCCAAGTTACCATATAGCTGACCCTTATTACCCCAAAGACCTATGAATCCGGACTCTTACAGATGTACCTAATGTTATTCCAAGTTAACATATAGCCGACCCTTATTACCCAAGACACCTGGGAATCCGGACAATTACAGATGGATATTAAGTTATTCCAAGTTACCTTATTTCAATCCCTCCTTACTCCTGACACCTAACAATTCGGATTTATACAATCTGAGAATCCGAACTATTGGAATAATGTATCATAATATGTTCCCTGTTCACTAAATCCAGGCCCTCCCTAATGTGAACTTTCGCAGTTACGTATCGTGTGCTATTAATCCGGTCTCTCCCCACCTCTGATACCTGACTCCAAACTATTAGAGTTATACACACATAGTTATTCCAAATGTTCCTAGAGTGGGCCCTGTTACCCCTGGCTATCTCAGTTACGTACCATATAGTATATGCTACTCGTTGACTTCGTAATGTAAGCCCTCCTTACTCCGGACATATGACAATTCTGACTATTGTAGTTATGTATCATATGCTCTTCATTTCTTCATGTGGGCCCTCCTTACTCCAAACACCCCACAATCCACACTATTGCAATTATGTACCACAATGTATTTCCTTGATGTCGTAATGTGAGCCCTCTTTATTCCAAACACCTGAAATCAAAGCTATAGCAGCGTGTACCATACGCTATTCAAAGCGACCCCTTCTAACCCTGGACAGAAGACCATCGAGATGTACAATGTATCCTTATTCCGGGCCCTTCTTAATCCGGATACCTGACAATCCAGATTATTACAGTATTACTTATATGACATAAGCAATGCCATGTTGCCTTGGTCCCTGACTACCTGTGTCACAGACACCTGACCGTCAAGTTAATTACAGTCGTATATCTTTGTGTTCGGTTCAGGGCATTCACGTGTTGACCAGCTGTCTGAGGCAACGCGCGTCTCTGTTCCGATCTGCGTCCCTTAATTATACTAGAAATCTATGATCTTGGGTTCGAATCCCAGATTCACCCCGATCATGTTTCTAGGTTTGTCAGCACCATACCCATGTTCGTGGGTTTCACCAAAGTGATTAACGTCAAAGACCTGCTTCACTTCGGGCTTTTCTCCCACATCAAGCTGACACGACGCCATGGTATAACTGACATACTGCTTAAAGCGGCGATATTCCCACCACACTCACTCACTCACTCACTCACTCACACTGATGATCCTGCAATTGCAATACTGTTCAAAACAAGGGTAATTTTCGTGCCCGATCGCAATCAAAGGAACTGTTTTTCAATAGAAATGTAGCTCTTTTTGACGATGTGCGTTCGTAGCAACCATATGATAAAGTACCGCGTGAGGACGTTACCTCAAGTACTTAATACCCATTTGTGTGGCTAGGACTGTGTATATTTAATATACTATTGATAAACCTAGTGTACTTCGTTTTCATAAAAGAGCACTTAATATGAGCAAATAAAACACCCCTGCTACACGAAGATGGCGTCACTCCACAATATTAGCATTTCGATAATTAAACAGCAAACGGAAATCAACTGTGAAATTTAATAGTCCATTGATTGGTTATTACATTCAGTATATGCATATATTTACTAACCAAATGGCCAGTTTCAGATACCATATTCCAATGTATACATAGCATCCATCGCCACCAAATCAATAGGTAATATAGACACAGTTAAGGTTAATTTCACATCTCATTGAAATTAATGTTTATTTTAAAGCTATAGACAATAAAATCCTCTAAAACAACACTCGGCTGTGCACTCAAAGCGGATAAATTCACCATGCATGTCCAAATAATTCGATTTAAATCATTAATGAATTGCCCCGTTATGTTTGCACTATTTTAAGTCAACGTTGTTCATGTCATTTACGTTTGTGTCAAACAATATGACCACTTGGCGACTATAAACATTAATTGTGCAGCATTATTGTCCTACATACGGGAGTTGTCCAATGCGGAGTCCAGTGATCATACGGAAAATTAGTTGCATCACAAAGGCATTTGAATATTTAGTCAGTCCACGTCTCACGTTTCGGTATTAGTGCCACTGTCATTCTTTACGCCAAGCGTGAGTGATTTTATTTACGGTTTATTTGTTGGCAGATGTTGGATTTAATACCAAACCTTGTGTCACCTTGTTGAACGACCAGCGGCGAAATATAAGATCAATATTAAAATAATTGACGGTTCGCTGCTACAGCGGTTACCTCCCTTTTGTGGAGAGGGAACGAATTCTTCAGATCTTTTTTATGGTTTCTTATTTCGGCTTTTTGATCAATATGACCATTCATTAGCAATGAGTTGTATAATAACTGTGCGCGTCAAAACACAAAAAAGTGTCAAGTTTCACAGGGTTTTTTCTCTTGTCATACGCCGTCTGCCATTGTATTAAAAAACATCCCAGTATACCAGAGGCCATTCGGTCTCGTTCGTTCGGCTCTTCACCCTGCCGTGGTTCTCGGGACAATAGAAGCATTGTTTCTGTAGGAAGGAAAAGTTGCACTTTTAAAATCGTCTTTCACATTTTGTAAAGCTTCTCATATCGATCTTATGTTTAATTTCACTTTTTGCCTTTTTCCCAAGGCGGTTTCATTTTCTTGTCAGATTTGAATAATATTGAAACATGAAATTGGTCATTTACGACAGCAAATTATCTTAATATAATTTGGAAAATTACTACTTGTAGATTTTAAATGAAGGTTATTATTGAGAACCAGGAAAGGGCACAGATTAATTCCTGAGTTGATTATGATTAATTCATTATTAGTTTATCATAATGTTTTATACGAACAGAATTATTTTCCGAAAAAAGGAAACATTTCTTTGCAAAGATCGCATTGCTGCCTAAATACAAGGGGAAATCTGATTCAATCTTAATTATTAAAACTTAATATGTAAGTTTACGGTTCACAGTGTCGATTAAATAAAAAATACAAAAAAAAAATATACAACCATACAAAATATGTAGTAATTCCTGATTTGTAGGCAAACATTAATATTTACAAAATATACAAAATTTGCATCTCTCACTAATACTACATTTACATTTGTTAACTAAATAATTACTTCGACACTTAGCCTATTATATCAATATTCGACCCTTGATATTTCGAGGCAAATAGTTCATGACTGATTTCGCTTACGATAGGGATGAAGTGGCAAAGACTAAAGTTTCATTATATTCGATGTCTCACTGATACTTGCATAGCTATGTCCATGTGCGTTTATAATGGTAGGTCACGTGACCCCTCCTTCAGCGCCAAATACCACCATTAAATATTCTACGAAGCGATTAGGCGCTTAATTGTGACTCAGACACTGAAGCTATTTGCATACAGTACGCGGGAAACATTGGGCGGCTAAAAATTGAATCAAATGAATTAATCAGGGACGGACAGCGAGATCAACTGATACGTCAAGGCCTGCGCTTTGATCTCGCCGAAACAAAGAATATTGAAAAAATCATGCCGTGCCTATCTTTTGTAACACAATAACAAAAAACTGACATGAAGTATTGCCGGAAGGCCTGGTTTGAAAGCCGAAAATTTGCAGTCGCCAAAACGTGTACGATCATTTAACATAAAGACAATTTTGTTAGATGTGATTTGGGATGGTTTTGTGTTTTTTTTTCATAAATTGAAGGTCTGCCGTGCCATTAACGACCGAGTCGTGTGCCGCTCTGTGGGGGGCCTTGCACCGCGAACAATCCTCCTCGTGATTCAGGGGACTGCCAACTAACGACGATGCGGTAGCATTGAGTCGGGAACAAAAGTTTTGGAGAGGTGCTGATTTGGATTTTGGAATCTAAAAAGAGTAAAAGCAATTATGGAATCTCAGGACAGTGGTTCAAACTCATATAGCCAATATAGACCTAGAGGGCCCATGTACGTATATTAAAGATCTACTTTGAAACCTCGTTACTTCGGACCCTGTAAGTCCGGAAACCCCGCTTTCAGGACAATTGCGGTCGGGATATATACATTTAATACTCCACAATTCTGATTCGTTAATCCAGGACGATACCGCGCGAATTAACGAGGATTTGTTGTATTTGTGTAGAATATTGTATAAATTTACTTTTGGGTCCACCCAACAATGTTAAGATTTAGACGTACCTTGTATTCGAAACCCCAACCGGTGTATCGCGGCAGCTGCAAAGGGAGACAATTCCGCACAGACAGAAACATCGCCTCTATTGGACACGCGTGATCCTTTATTACATGTGCAATGAAAATAAATGACATATATATTCTAATTTACAAAGCATTAAAACTTAATCATTAGATGTTCAGTTGCGCTTAATTAAATCTACATAATTAGTGTAACCTTATTGCCGTATTTACTCGAATATGCGTGGAGCCTAAAGCAACTAAAATCAAAACAGAGCTCAAGGTCTCCATTAAACGCCGGGCCTCCAATTAGCGCCAGGTAGCTTAGATAACCTCAGGAAATGCATCAATGGATTATATTTTTTTTAACTTTAAACTTGCACTATACGGCTTTTCCATCTCTCCCGTCACGTTTATCGTGTCGGCCATTTCGACGTCTTGTACTTGATGTAAATGTATGACGACGCGCTGTGATTGTGACTGTTGTGACCATTTTATTCCGCGACACAGCTGGTTGTTGTGTGGCTGTAAGTGTAAACACGTATAGATCTAGCGCTACATCCCTCGATGTACAAATAGTGACATACGACGACGGTCATACAATGTTTGGCCCTCACTCTATGCAGGTTCATACTCCAATGAATTCACAACAAGTGAAAGGCAATTCTTAACTGGATGTTTATGAAGCACCGGAAAATTGAAGAAATACGTTTGTGGATGATGATGATGATGATTGATGATGATTGATGATGATTGATGATGATGATGATGATTGATGATTGATGATTGATGATGATGATTGATGATTGATGATGATGATGATAATTGATGATGATGATGATGATGATGATGATTGATGATGATGATGATGATGATGATGATGATGATGATAATAAAGCCACACACACTTATGCTGTGCCCGTCCTTTCATATTCTTTTGTTGTTGATTGGACGAAACAAGAAATTCACGGTATTGACACCCTTACACAAAGAACCATGTCAGACAATAAATCTCACCACCCTCGCTCTTCCCTCAATTGCTTATATTGAGAGGGCGTGGTTTGATTAACGTGGAGGCTCTTCATGATGGAATTGTTTTGTGCACTTTTGCACACATTTATTTGTCTGATGATCCTCTTGTGAAGCATGTCAAGACTCATGATGAAAACAAGGCATTACACTGTTTTCTGAAACGAGCCAGGGATGTGGAAATTATCTCAATGTCAATGTTGATTTTGTTGATGGTTATGTACTGCTGGACGGTACAGAAATGAGTGTCAACCAAGCGAAGTGCCATATCAAATCCGCCCAGACTCAGTATTATAATGTACAGATTAAAATAAATAAATGCAGCAAAGAGGGTTTGGGTGATCCTGGCACAGTCAGGCTGGTTAGGCTCTTCATCAGCTCAGACAGCGACCGGGACTTCTCCCAGGATGCGCTGTCGAGTCGAACCAACCCAGATGTTTTCAGACAATGTGAAGACACTCCAACACTGTATTCCTGGTAGCAAACCTGGGTACTCTCCAAATGTCAGAAAACAGATTGGGAGGTACCAAACCTAAGGCAGCGAGAACAATGGGGAGTCGGATATTTTGGTGCTTGGGATGCAAGTGTGACAATTCGAAAGCAAGGTCTGCATATTTCTCATGTTTTTTTTTCCCGAATCTGATTATTATTATGATTATGATGATTATCATTATTGGCTAGGCTTCACGGTCTGGTGCCCATCGTCAGCCCAGGTCTAGACGTTGTGATCATCACCCTGAGTCATTGTCCTTGTGTCATTAGGGAAACCGGTTATTGCTAGTTTGGACCCATGCGAGCTTGGTGTTATTTGGATGGCCTGCTTTGCGGTTATTTTTAGGACGGTAATTGTGCCCCAGCCTTGTCTCTCGTATCAGCAGCAGCAGCAACAGCGAGATCATCTATACGTGCTAAACATAATTCATTAGGTTCATTATTAACATCATTGACATTGTCGTGATTGCCTTGTTCATCCTTTTCGGAATTACCACCACCGATGACTTCGTTGTCGCAGTCGGCAGCAATTAAGTCGTTGTTGGTAACGTCGTAGTTCTGATTTATTGACCACGTCGTCCACACCGACACAGCTGTATATTTCCGATTTTTGTAGATGTGATGTCTTATAGTTAATGTATGGGCCATGGACTATGCTTGTCGTAAGAGGCGACTAACGGGATCGGGTGGTCAGGCACACTGACATGGTTGATGCATGTCATCACATCCCAAATGCGTGGATCGATGCTCATGATGTCAATCACTGGATTGTCTGGTCCAAACTCGATTATTTACAGACCGCCGTCATAAAGCTGTAATATTGATGAGTGCGGCGTTAAACAACAAACAAACAAACACACACTGTGCAAAGTTGCGTCCCTTAGTCATTCCAGAATCCGATGATAGCGGGTTCGAATCTCAGATTCACGCCGATTCTGATTGCTGATGTCTAGAGCCTGCCTCACACCCTTTACTCCTACATCAAGCTGACACGCAGTGATAGGACACAAAATGTACCCAATGCTTGTCTCAAGGGCCGACTGGATCGGATGCTTTTGTGCCACCAGTTGATGGTGTACTCGACACGTGGACCGATACTCATGATGTTAATCACTAGTTTCTCTGCTCCAGATTCGATTATTTACAGGTCTCAGTGATAAAGCTGAATGTGGCACAAAAACATTATCTCACGAATTTTCCGTTACTCGGCATTAAACAATAAATCCCCGAATCCCCGAATGGCTATTGTGATAATAAATACTAATTCTCAATTTGTTGCGGGTTGACCGACATACTTTTCTATATATTTTTCCACGTGGCAGCATTTCTGCTGTGTGAAAACGAACAAAGAACAAGGTAAAGGACAAACGAATGAAAAATCAATAACGACATAAAAATACATGCTTTTACGAGTAACCGAATAAATGAATTATTTTTATTGCTCTGGGCAAGAAATCATATGAAGATACATGTTTGTAAATAAAACAAAATCGTTAAACCCCATATATCTTGCTACACCTTAATGGCTATCTATTTCACACGTATGGGCAGGTGAAATCGACATTTGGTCACGTGGTGATCATAAGTCATATGACATGAATACGTAGCTACCCTGAGGCTTAACGTTATATAGGATATACTGTTACCAATCACGGCGTGTAAAGTCATTTTGCACGTCCCATGTTGTTAGGCCCGGGGGCGCACGTTAATGCCTTCTTGGCATATACCAATGATCTCATCTCAAGCTCTTGTAGCGTGAGATATTTTACTCCCATACGATAGTCTCTGCTTGAAGATCTCGTGACACCTGCTGACCCCTGAGCAAACTGTGACCGCCCAATCAAAATAAAGGGTGCGTGGGTTCTTGAGTCAATCAGATGTCTGTTTTCTAAAACTATTTAGCTTCATTTCTCTTCCTCCTCGATTCGGTAATTTCGAATTTAGCAAAAGAAAACCGCCACACAAATATACCTGAAAACACGATGTTTGGGTGAATGAGTGAGGGAAGCGCGGTTCGTGGAAAGACTTCCGCCAGTGCCCCCTCCAAAAGTTGTATATGCTATGCATTGCCGCTCAATCATTTTGGTTATATAAATGTTTGAGTGGGGATACTAGCGGAAGTCTTATCTATATCCGGTTCGTAATGGATATAGGACGCCAAGGCAAATTTAAACGTAAAAGTTTTTTTTCTGTTGGTCGTGCACATGGTCAACACTCCTGGCTGCATTCGTGACCAACTCGAGTTATTCCGGGACAAGCCGAATAGCGACTCGTGCCCCTCCCGTGGCCATTTTTGCGACCGGGTTCCGTCTTAGCGCAAACGGGCATACCTAAAACAATTGTCAACACGTTGCGTAATGGTTCACATATATGTCCCCATATATTATATATACATCAGATGCAAATTCAAGCACATCTGGACATGCGGAATTATACAGTATGATTGAACACATTTAACTGTGTCTTGGGTATATTTTTAGATGCAAGACATATGTAAAATCAAAAATTATATCTGAGGGATTCTTTGACGAATAACTTGAAATCATACGCACATTCTGATTGGTTTGTCGTATTTTCGCACATAACATTCACCGATAGTCTTCTTGCAGGTTACGGAAAGGGGCGAGTGGTGACGAATGTCCTGTCTGGAGGCTGCCATTTTGGTACATATGGAAATTGGAGAATGGTGAAGGAAACGAAATCGAGCATAACAAAAGTTAAACTAAGCAACGAAACGAAATAAAAGACATTATTCCAAAGGCTTTCTGACAATACCCTCGATAGTTTACCATTATTAGTGAAGATGCCATGACACTCAGAAACGACAGGTTGTAAAAATATCCACAAAAATATGATTGCGCGGCTTTATTGTGTGCATTCGGACCTCCCTGATTACATTCGTGATCGAGTTGCAGAAATTAGATATGGTTGTCTGAATCATACTTAGCTCTCTCGTTCCGCGAATTGAGAAGCCAACGCCAAATGGCCAATTACAACGATCCCCGGAGACACAACCTTATGTGGAATTGTCCTCAAATCTTCACGCAGATAGGAATCCTAAGTGTCGGTAGCCAAGTGGTTAAAGCGTTCGCCCGTCACGCCTAAGACCCGGATCAATTCCACACTTGGGTACAGTTTGTGAAGTTTGTTATTGGTGTGTATCTGGAATATTGCTGGAAACCTGATCATACACTCAAAACAGGCGAATGGAATTAAGCCACGATTTCGAGAAAAGGGTATGTGTGTATAAGGTCTCACGTCCTTCATGCTGGTCTTAAGAGCCGGACCCATGAAGATTCCAGAGTAGAATAGGTCTTCAGCAACCTACGCTTGCCGTAAAAGGTGACTATGCTTGTCGTAAAAGGCGACAAACGGGATCGGGTGGTCAGGCTCGCTGACTTGGTTGATACATGTCATCGATCCCAATTGCGTGGATCATGATATCAATCACTGGATTGTCTGGTCCAGACTCGATTTTTTACAGACCGCCGTCATATAGCTGGAATATTGCTGAGTGCGGCGTTAAACGACAAACTAACCAACCAATCTTACGAGATGACTCCAAATAATTAGGAGGTCAAACTGACCTGGCTGGTTGCCTTCACGCCGTGGCATGGATCGTTCCCGTGATATCCGTCACTGCGTGTATGTCATTCTGGCTCAGCTATTCACAGGTTACCATGACATGCTTCGCTAATAGACATTCACTCACAGTCTTGTCAGAATTAGCTTGAAGCGCGAGTACAATCTCGTGAAAGGTTGTCGCATGTTTCGTGGATTCATGCCCAGACTCTGTTGAACCGAGGCGGTGGTCACTTAATAAGATATACATATAAATATCACGTAATTCTGGTTGGTCGAGAGGATGTCGTGTTGCCACTTTGAAACACTGAATTCAAAAGGCGACTAGATGACTCGGCGGCCGGATGGTGACTTCATGCATGTCATACTTCACCGACGGCTATGAACGATGTTCATAATATCAACCACACTTGACGCGATACTTCCAAGGCCACCGCAAACCTAACTGGAATATTGCTGATCAAATCAAACAAAGCCATCTGATTAAATCAAGATTGGTATCAGAACTGAAAACAGTCATGTATCAATTAAATATTCTTAGATACTGGATAATTTTACACGAAGTTTAAACAATGCGTTTTCTTTGCAAAGCCCGATCGTTATCCCTGCCTCGCAACCGGACAAAACCGATGTGCATTCTAACAGTGTTTGCACTCTGAATGAAAGCTTCATGCCTGCTTATTACGTAATGGTTATTGAAACCCAGCGCGTCAGGCATGGATTACGTCCTCTTGCAATTAGTTATAGAAAAAAAGTTCCCTGTCCCTAAGAATAATTATTAGTGAATAAAACCTAGAATATATAATTATAAATTTCTTTATCGCTATTGTTCGTGTTCGTGACTCATATTCAATGTAAATTAGAGAAATAAAACACTAATTAAGGAGATTATTTCTGCGACAAATATAATCTTAGCAGACCCCAACTGAGCTGCATGCAAGGGGTGTTAGCATAAATCACATGGCCAGAGGCACATCGTGAACAGGTAAGGAGCCGGGGCCGAATCCTCACCCCACCCCCTAACCCCTGACCCTTGACCTTGTGGTAATTATAGAGGAAATGCCCTATTACCCTCGCACCCCTCACAGCGCTATTTTCATCTCCATAAAGCTGGAATTAGGAGATAAGTCCATACGCTGTGGTTCCTATACCTTTTATCTAGAGTAATAAGGGAAATTGAGCGTTCAGTTCGCCTTTAATCACCCCCTTCTCCCATCAGTTCAATTGAAACTCAAAAGTGGCATTCAGGATTGAAAAATAGTGAGTGAGTGAGTGAGTGAGTGAGTGAGTGAGTGAGTATGGTTTAACGCCGCTTTTAGCAATATTTGAGCAATATCACGGCGGGGGACACCAGAAATGGGCTTCACACATTGTACCCATGTCGGGAATGAATCGAACCCGGGTTTTCGGCGTGACGAGCGAACGCTTTAACCACTAGGCTACCCGACCGCCCGATTGAAAAATAGAGCGACAAAAACGTTTCCATAGTCATAGTGAGTGAGTATGGCTTTTCGCCGCTTTTAGCAATATTCCAGCAATATCACGGCGGGGGACACCAGAAATGGGCTTCACACATTGTACCCATGTCGGGAATCGAACCCGGGTCTTCGGCGTGACACAACAAAAACAAATCCACGTCTCGCATCCGTTCGTGTTCATGAGAGCGTATGTCTTTAACAGAAGTTATAGTTGCATACTATGATGCTGCTGACAATGATGATGGCGATGGTCATGCTGCTGCTGCTGCTGATAACAATGGTGATGAGGAGGATGGTGATGATGAAATATGTGATTCGTGTTCCTTTTTAAACATTTTATTACGAAATCCAAAGAGGAAGACAAAATATATAATATGAAGAAGTTTGATTACTGAAGTTTGAACCTTCCTAAGCCGTTTATTCGAAAAATTCAACCCTAATAATATCTTCATTTCCCGCGAGGTCACTTATGGTTGTAATAGACGAAGCATCATCATCGTGTCTAATTCAGGATTCGAACCCACGATAAGTGGTCCTGGTAGCCTTTGACAAGGCTTTGAAGAAGCTAATATTGAAACTATTTATTTACATTAATTTACGTATGTAACTAAACTTATATGATTGTTGTATGATTATGTTAATGTCCCCTGTCAAATAAAAAAAAAGACCCGCTAAAGTGTTTTTGAGGATTTCAAGTAACAATGTGTAATCTGTCATTTTCTAGATTGCAGAATTTAGAATGAACGGTTGATTCACGAAGCGTCTATGTAGAAATTGACCTCATTCGCGTCATCATTTTTCAAATTTAATCTTCTAGTTTAAACCAGTATAATATGATTTGCAGGCGAACGTATTTTTTAAGATTTAAAACATAAAAACACCTTGAATATTTCTCATATCTAATGCCTCTAAATATAAATCATGTATAGCACGACCTGCCTTTATAAACCCCCCTCCCCCCAACCCCTCCTCAACGCACACCAGCACCTGACCTGATCTTAAACCTATGTAATTACCCCTCCCCTCCTGTTGACCCTGCCTAACGATGTGAAACGACCGTCGCCCCACCACCTGTAACACCTGAAGTAATCATTAGCAGCCTTTGAAGAGCCGACATCAGCCGTGACGACAAACAGGGAGTTACGTCGGCTCACTGTTTGTTGTCGTGTGCCATATACGAGTTGTTGAGTTACAAAATGCATCCGCAGTGGCGACGATCGTCACGGGTCAACGGCGTCCGAAGGGCAGGATTGGGAATGGGGGATGGATGGGATAATGGCAGTCAGCGAGTTAATTGGGGTTATAGTGTACCCGGGATATCCCTCATCTACCCGGGGTACCAGGTGCAAGCAGAGATTCGGGGTTTATGTGGGATTGACACTCGGTCTGTTAATACTGGCCTTGTACCCATTAACATTACACGCAGCCTGCATATTTCAAACTACTACTACTACTACTACTACTACTACTACTACTACTACTACTACTACTACTACTACAACAACAGCAATAATAATAATAACAATAATAATAATCAGTGACATTGAATTGCAGTCAACAAAAACTATAATGATGTTAGTAGCAACAATAACACCACCGCCGACGACAACAACAGTGATGATGACGACAGCGACAAAAGTAGCTGTGTGCTAGGTAACATTAAACACATACTACTCTTCATATTTCAAAATAGACGCTTGATATTTAAGAAAGGAGTTAATGTTGCGCCGTCAGCAGTGCCCCAGCTTCATCACGACGATCTGAACGTGGTCGAGACGGGACCAGGCTTACCAGTGGTTGATGTCCATACGATTGAGTAATCACTTGCAAAGGAATTCAACTGAAATATTTCCTTTGGCAAAAATCTTATTTATTTCTTCTGTAAGCATATATGTACATGTATACAAAATTTCAAAATTACGATTAAATCCCAATGTCATTCCTTTGTATCACCATCAGCCATGCGTGATGCACGTGAAGAATGTGTAAACCCTTGTGCGTTTCCTAAGTCGCCTTCAGGGCCAGGCGACAAATCCGTATTAACCTCCAGCTCAACACGCAGACCTCCCCGCCGTGCCAAACTAATCCAGGGTCTAGATGCAACCTTGATAAACTCTATACGATCAGGTTCTCAAGGGATAATAAAAGCCAAGTGACAATAAACATAATATTTTCTCAGCAGCGGGTCATTATCCTAATTAGTGAAGAGACTAATCTGCTCTGGTCTTGGTTGCCGGCGGTCGTAAATGCAACAGCAAGAGTCCCCTTAACGAAAGTATGAAAAATGGCTGATAATTTCAAGCATATTACCAATATGGGCCGTTTTGGGTCCAAATGCACGCAAGGCTGAAACTTGATCCTAAAATGTCATGTGATTAAAATAATTCCACGTCAGTGAAGACGTGTATTTTATGACAACCGATGTTTTGGACAATGTATCATGTCTGGTCAGTTTGATTAAGGGTGTTGCCAGATTTGATTTGTTTTGTGCAATAGCTTCCTTGTCTGGCGTAGCGGGTAGATTTTGTCATCCATTTCCCGCGGTTGTGTGTCGAGGGAATATATGGTTGTTTCACGTTACCGATTATTGGAATTAACTCCAGTGCGTCGCTCTATCACCGGAGCTGTATAGCATGCGGTGTGCAAAAACAGCTTAGACAAAGGATTCGGGTTCACATTGTACAATGAAGGAGAGATATTTTTGAACATTTATTGACTTATCAGATGTTGAGCACCACCATTTTTTGTGTTCATATGCCCCGGTCCCCCGTGTTTGTGTTTTAAATAATATCTACATGCAATTTTGATCTCATTTACGTATAAGTCTAAGATATCACCCACACCTGGGGTGGCCCAGTCGTCTTAAGGCGCCGCGATTAGCTGTAGAGAGTTGCGTCCCTTGGGCACGCCAGAAGCCTATGATTGTGGGTACGAATCCCGGGTCGCCCCGATTATGTTTCTAGGTTTGTCAGCACCATACCCGTGCTCGTGGGTTTCACCGAAGTGGTGAACGTCTGAGATCTGCATCACTTCGGGCTTTCCTCCCACATTAAGCTTACACGGCGCGATATAACTGGAATACTGTTAAAAGCAGCGTTAAACTCAACTCACTCACTCACTATACCTGAAGGTTGGTAAAAGAACACTGTATGTTCCTTTTGGTCACTCCACACGATAAAAATACACAGAGGAAGCATTGGAAAGGGCAGTCAAATATTTTTTGTCATGTAAACTGTTACAATAAATAAAAACAACAAAATCGTTTCCATCGTCATAATAAATCTTTGCTAAAGACAGAGACCATTCTACGATTCCGAATATATCATAAGCATGTTTTATGAATCACTATCAAATAGTGATGCTACCAGGATAACATGAGCGTATCCTGCCCCACCGTCGGCACCCGTCACAAACACATGCAAAGGCAAGTCCATTGTTCACCTTAAAACAAACACGTGGACATATGGTGAACAACCTTTGAACACGAATCGTGTGACACACCCCAAAGTTGTAAAATGTAGACACCAAAGGATTGAGCTGCTGCAGTATTGATCGGATAGTCGAAGTCATCCCTCGTCATACAGTCTTATTGGTAGCTTTTTGTCACTCTTCATGCATATGAAACAGAAAAGACGGGTTCACTGATCACATAACAAGTAGTTCGATTAAGGGTACAAGCGTCTGTCAGTCAATACGAGTATGTGAATTCATTGACACTAAAAAAAATTTTAAGTGAGTGAGTATGGTTTTACGCCGCTTTTAGCAATATTCCAGCAATATCGCGGCCGGGGACACCAGAAATGGGCTTCACACATTGTACCCATGAGAATGTCTAAGCTCTGGTAAAAAAAAACAAACACAAGGGGCGATGGGGTAGCCTTGTGGTTAAAGCGTTTGATCGTCACCCCGAAGACACGGTTCGATTCCTTACATGGGTACAATGTATGAAGCCCATTTCTGGTGTCTGCCGCCGTGATATTGCTGGAATATCGCTAAAAATATCGCTGGAATATCGCGTAAAACTATACTCACTCACTCCCAGGACACAAATTAGACTGATTACTGACATAGCACTTACCAAGCACTTAGAAAGCATATCAAGCACTTACCGGGAGTTTCCTATGACAAACCTAGGAAATATGTACAAAAATGGCTTTTCTTGTCATACTTGCCTACGTTTTGCACGGTGGATTCATATTTGCAAATAATGTGTACTGCGTCACAATCACAAGACGAGTAATCACGAGAAACGAGTTTCTGCTTCTGTTTCCTGAATATGTAACTCCGCTCGTCCCTTCTGTGTTCCGATAGCATTAATAACTGTGTTTTCGTCGTTATGTATTCAGGGGTTCGTCCTTTAGTCGTGCCAGGATCTGCTGTTCGAATCCAAGCGCTTGGTCTGTGACACCAACCGTGCTCAGTGTGTTAACCAGCGTGGTGACCGAACTGCGTCACGTTGATCTAACGTTATGGGACTACTAGGTGTGTGTGTGTGTGTGTGTGTGTGTGTGTGTGTGTGTTTGTGTGTGTTCTTGTACTAGTCCGGACTTATGCCGGTTTTGTAGTGCTGAGATATCATGCCGCAGTTTAACATGAATACCCCACTCAGACACAGTATACCGACTCCGAGACGACTTGTCGAAGCCCCTTAATGCCGAGCGCCAGACAGGGTAACAACAAGTACCATCTCTTAACGTCTCTTGGTAAGACGTGGCCGGGGATCGAACCCGCGACGTTCTCCTCTCGAGGCAGACACTCTATCCACTAGACCACGTTAGAAAACTATCCAAAGCGGCGTTACACCAACTCACTCTCTCCTACTGAATAGATTTCACTCTTTGTATCTCTCCTTTAGAACACAAGGATTGTTTGTTTGTTGTTTCACGCTTCAATCAGCAATGTTCCAGCTGAACGCAGCCTGTAAATAATCTCGCCTGGACCAGACAATCAACTGATTGATATTGCGAGCAACGTTCCACGCCGTCGACGTACGATGACACGCTATCAACAACGTCACCGTGTCTGACCACCCGATCCCCTTACGATCAGTATAGGTTGCTGGGGACCTAGTCTCACCCGGAATCCCCACGGGGTCTCGTTGTTATTAATTCGCCAATAAATAACGATTTACACAACGAATGCGTCAAATATTTGCTCGTTCCAGGATATACCGAGAATCACTTCACAAAGAAGATCTTGTTCGGTCATAGATTAACCCCAAAGACCTTTGTGAATGGCCTTTTAAGACAACCATTGTATCACGGGAAGGTCACTTGACATCAATGTCACGTCGAGAGATAGGCGACAGATTATAGTTCGCATTCTCTGATCTGTTAGGTTTCTGTGATAAAATACAACATCCCAAACAGATCTTAACACAATTAAAATCGTCTTTGAAACTTTATATTCTTAAGTGTGTGTGCTGTTCTAATTGAGTAAAACTATTCACAAGACATTAACTGAAATATCAGCCGGACCGTTCAGCCGAGAACAATGACGTTTACAACTTTTATCGGGAACGCATGTCACAAAAGATTCTGTTAATCACGACAAGTCATTAGTTGAAATTACATTTTCTAGTCGCTAGTACGTCTCCCGTCAGATCGAACCGGACACGAAACATATCACGTGACTACTAAGGGCGGGAACTCGCGCCTGCAGCATGATGACGTAACGTCACGTATCAGGTTCCACGTGATTTATGATGTAATCAATTGGTGACGTGTTGGATTGGGACGTGAGGTGTATTAGCGACCTGAAATTTACGGGTATGACATCGTTCACGCTCATTCCCCTCATGAGCGAGAAACATGACGGAGTTTCTGCTCCTCGGAGTGTCCGGCGAAGCGCACTACTCGACAATCAATGTTCAACGAGGGCTTTGGGCTTCATTCCAGCAACCTTCAATCAGAAATTACACATAACATGCAAATTTCAAATCTTCCTCAACGCGAAGCAAGTCGTGTAATTATTTAGTTTGATAAATGAATACTTAAGGTTTTGGTCGTCAAAGAATTCCATGTCACAATAAAACGATTCATCACGAAAGTTCAATAATTGCTGTTGTTGATACTGTTGATGTTTTGAGTACATTTTCTGATTAGAAAAGATGCGTTTCTCGCCTTCTATCCGAGACATGTTTTTGAAAATTATCCCTTCTAACACGTGTACACTTTCTGAAAGGTATACTAGTGTATCCGCCCCGAGAAGATCAGGATTAGAATAGGTCTTCCGCACCCATGCTTGATGTAAGAGGCGACGAATGGGGTCAACTTGGTTGATGCATGTCACCGTATCCCAATTGCGTGGGTGGATGCTCATGATGTCAATCACTGCATGGTCTGGTCCAGATTCGATTATTTACAGACCGCCGCCATACAGCTGGAATATTGCGGTGCGGCGTTAAATACATACATATACATACAACTCGCGTATCCTAGTGGGGCTATCGTTCGTTTGTGGTTTAACGCCGCAATATCCAATCTCTATGGCATCAGTCAAATCAGTGATTGACATGCAATCAGCAATAGCACCGAGCTTGACCGGTCGATTATTTTGTCGCCTCTATCGACCAGCATGGGTTGCTGGGGACTTACCCTGACCTGAACCCCCCGGGCACTGTGGTTATAGGGCGGTGGGGTGGAGTGTAGTTGTTATAGGGCGGTGGGGTGGGCTGGGGTGTAGTAGTTATATAGCGGTTGGTGGGGTGTAGTGGTTATATAGCGGTTGGTAGGGTGTAGTGGTTATATAGCGGTTGGTGGGTGTAGTGGTTATAGAGCTTTGGGGTGGGGTGTAGTGATTATGTAGCGGTGGGGTGGGGTGTAGTTGTTATAGAGCGGTAGGGTGTAGCGGTGGGGTGGGGTGTAGTGGTTATATAGCGGTTGGTAGGGTGTAGTGGTTATATAGCGGTTGGTAGGGTGTAGTGGTTATATAGCGGTTGGTAGGGTGTAGTGGTTATATAGCGGTTGGTGGGTGTAGTGGTTATAGAGCTTTGGGGTGGGGTGTAGTGATTATGTAGCGGTGGGGTGGGGTGTAGTTGTTATAGAGCGGTAGGGTGTAGCGGTGGGGTGGGGTGTAGTGGTTATATAGCGGTGGTTGGTTGGTTGTTTAACGCCGCACTCAGTAATATTCCAGCTGTATGACGGCGGTCTGTAAATAATCGAGTCTGGACCAGACAATCCAGTGATCAATATCATGAGCATCGACCCACGCAAGTCAGCGAGTCTGACCATCCGATCCCATTTAGTCGCCTCTTACGACAAGCATAGTCGCATGGGTTGCTGAAGACCTATTCTACCCCGGATCTTCACGTATATAACGGTGGGGTGGGATGTAGTGGTTATATAGGGGTGGGGCGTAGCGGTTATATAGCGGTGGGGTGGGGTGTAGTGGTTATAGATTGGTGGGGTGGGGCGTAGTGGTTATAGTGCGGTGGGGTGGGGTGTAGTGGTTTTATAGGGGTGGAGTGTAGTGGTTATAGTGCGGTGGGATAGGGTGTAGTGGTTATAGAGCAGTAGGGTGTAGTGGTTATAGGGCGGTGGAGTTGTAATAGAGAGGTGCGGTCGGGTTTGTAGTAATAGTGCGGTGGGGTCGTTACAGAGTGACGGGTTGGGTGTAGTGGTTATAGAGTGTTGAGATGTAGTGATTATAAAGCGTTGAGATGTAGTGGTTATAGAGTGTTGAGATGTAGTGATGATAGAGCGTTGAGGTGTAGTGGTTATAGAGCATTGAGGTGTAGTGGTTATAGAGCACTAGGGTGAAGTGGTTATAGAGCGTTGAGATGTAGTGGTAATAGAGCGTTGAGGTGTAGTGGTTATAGATCGTTGAGGTGTAGTGGTTATAGAGCGTTGAGATGTAGTGGTTATAGTGAGGTGGGGTGTAGTGGTTATAGAGCGTTGAGATGTAGTGGTAATATAGCGTTGAGGTGTAGTGGTTATAGAGCGTTGAGATGTAGTGGTAATATAGCGTTGAGATGTAGTGGTTATAGAGCGTTGAGATGTAGTGGTAATAGAGCGTTGAGGTGTAGTGGTTATAGAGCGTTGAGGTGTAGTGGTTATAGAGTATTGAGGTGTAGTGGTTATAGAGCGTTGAGGTGTAGTGGTTATAGAGCGTTGAGGTGTAGTGATAATAGAGCGTTGAGGTGTAGTGGTTATAGAGCACTAGGATGTAGTGGTTATAGAGCGTTGAGATGTAGTGGTTATAAAGCGTTGAGGTGTAGTGGTTATAGAGCGTTGAGATGTAGTGGTAATAGAGCTTTGAGGTGTAGTGGTTATAGAGCGTTGAGGTGTAGTGGTTATAGAGCGTTGAGGTGTAGTGGTTATAGAGCGTTGAGATGTAGTGGTAATAGAGCGTTGAGATGTAGTGGTTATAGAGCGTTGAGATGTAGTGGTAATAGAGCTTTGAGGTGTAGTGGTTATAGAGCGTTGAGGTGTAGTGGTTATAGAGCGTTGAGGTGTAGTGGTTATAGAGCGTTGAGACGTAGTGGTTATAGAGCGTTGAGGTGTAGTGGTTATATAGGGGTGGAGTGTAGTGGTTATAGAGCGTTGAGATGTAGTGGTTATAGAGCGTTGAGATGTAGTGGTTATAGAGCGTTGAGATGTAGTGGTAATAGAGCTTTGAGGTGTAGTGGTTATAGAGCGTTGAGGTGTAGTGGTTATAGAGCGTTGAGACGTAGTGGTTATAGAGCACTAGGGTGTAGTGGTTATAGAGCGTTGAGGTGTAGTGGTTATAGAGCACTAGGGTGTAGTGGTTATAGAGCGTTGAGATGTAGTGGTTATAGAGCGTTGAGGTGTAGTGGTTATATAGGGGTGGAGTGTAGTGGTTATAGAGCGTTGAGGTGTAGTGGTTATATAGGGGTGGAGTGTAGTGGTTATAGAGCGTTGAGATGTAGTGGTTATAGAGCGTTGAGGTGTAGTGGTTATAGAGCGGTGAGGTGTAGTGGTTATAGAGCGTTGAGGTGTAGTGGTTATAGAGCGTTGAGGTGTAGTGATTATATAGGGGTGGAGTGTAGTGGTTATAGAGTGTTAAGATGTAGTGATAATAGAGCGTTGAGGTGTAGTGGTTATTGAGCGTTGAGGTGTAGTGGTTATAGAGTATTGAGGTGTAGTGGTTATAGAGTGTTGAGGTGTAGTGGTTATAGAGCGTTGAGGTGTAATGGTTATAGAGTGTTGAGGTGTAGTGGTTATAGAGCACTAGCGTGTAGTGGTTATAGAGCGTTGAGGTGTAGTGGATATAGCGTATTGAGGTGAAGTGGTTATAGAGCGTTGAGGTGTAGTGGTTATTGAGCGTTGAGGTGTATTGGTTATAGAGTATTGAGGTGTAGTGGTTATTGAGCGTTGAGGTGTAGTGATTATAGAGCGTTGAGGTGTAGTGATTATAGAGCGTTGAGGTGTAGTGGTTATAGAGCGTTGAGGTGTAGTGGTTATAAAGCGGTAGGGTGTAGTGGTTATAGAGCGTTGAGGTGTAGTGATTATAGAGCGTTGAGGTGTAGTGGTTATAGAGCGTTGAGGTGTAGTGATTATAGAGCGTTGAGGTGTAGTGGTTATAGACCGTTGAGGCGTAGTGGTTATAAAGCGGTAGGGTGTAGTGGTTATAGAGCGTTGAGATGTAGTGGTTATAGAGTGTTGAGGTGTAGTGGTTATAGAGCATTGAGATGAAGTGGTAATAAAGCGATGAGATGTAGTGGTTATGGAGCACTAGGGTGTAGTGGTTATAGAGTGGAAGGGTGTAGTGGTTATAGTGCGGTGGAGCGTAGTGGTTATAGAGCGGTAGGGTGTAGTGGTTATAGAGCACTAGGGTGTAGTGGTTATAGAGGGGTTGTGTGTCGTGGTTATAGAGTGGTAGGGTGTATTGGTTATAGTGCGGTAGGGTGTTGTTGTTATAGAGTGGTAGGGTGTAGTGGTTATAGAGTGGTGGGGGTAGGTTGTTGTGGTTATAAAGTGGTAGGGTGTAGTGGTTATAGAGTGGTAGGGTGTAGTGGTTATAGAGCGCTAGGGTGTATTGGTTATAGAGTTGTGCCGTGTAGTGGTTATAGAGTGGTAAGGTGTAGTGGTTACAGAGCGGTAGGGTGTATTGGTTATAGTGCGGTAGGGTGTTGTTGTTATAGAGTGGTGGGGGTAGGTTGTTGTGGTTATAAAGTGGTAGGGTGTAATGGTTATAGAGCGGTAGGGTGTAGTGGTTATAGTGCGGTGGAGCGTAGTGGTTATAGAGCGGTAGGGTGTAATGGTTATAGAGTGGAAGGGTGTAGTGGTTATAGTGCGGTGGAGCGTAGTGGTTATAGAGCGGTAGGGTGTAGTGGTTATAGAGCACTAGGGTGTAGTGGTTATAGAGGGGTTGTGTGTCGTGGTTATAGAGTGGTAGGATGTATTGGTTATAGTGCGGTAGGGTGTTGTTGTTATAGAGTGGTAGGGTGTAGTGGTTATAGAGTGGTGGGGGTAGGTTGTTGTGGTTATAAAGTGGTAGGGTGTAGTGGTTATAGAGTGGTAGGGTGTAGTGGTTATAGAGGGGTTGTGTGTCATGGTTATAGAGTGGTAGGATGTATTGGTTATAGTGCGGTAGGGTGTTGTTGTTATAGAGCACTAGGGTGTAGTGGTTATAGAGGGGTTGTGTGTCGTGGTTATAGAGTGGTAGGGTGTATTGGTTATAGTGCGGTAGGGTGTTGTTGTTATAGAGTGGTAGGGTGTAGTGGTTATAGAGTGGTGGGGGTAGGTTGTTGTGGTTATAAAGTGGTAGGGTGTAGTGGTTATAGAGTGGTAGGGTGTAGTGGTTATAGAGCGGTAGGGTGTAGTGGTTATAGAGTGGTAAGGTGTAGTGGTTATAGAGCGGTAGGGTGTAATGGTTATAGAGCGGTAGGGTGTAGTGGTTATAGAGGGATTGTGTGTCATGGTTATAGAGTGGTGGTTTTAGAGCGGTGGGGGTAGGGTGTAGTGGTTATAGAGTGGTGGGATGTAGTTGTTATACAGTGGTAGGGTGTAGTGGTTATAGTGCGGTTGTGTGTCGTGGTTATAGAGCGCTAGGGTGTATTGGTTATAGAGCGGTAGGGTGTAGTGGTTATAGATTGGTGGTTATAGAGCGGTGGGGGTAGAGTGTATTGATTATAGAGTATTTGGGTGGGATGTAGTTGTTAGAGCGGTAGGGTGTAGGGTGTAGTGATTATAGAGAGGTAGGGTGTCGTGGTTATAGAGTGGTGGGGTGTAGTGGTTATAGAGTGGTAGGGTGTAGTGGTTATAGAGTGGTGGTTATAGAGTGGTGGGGTGTAGTGATTATAGAGCGGTAGGGTGTAGTGGTTATAGAGTGGTGGGGTGTAGTGGTTATAGAGCGCTAGGGTGTAGTGGTTATAGAGTGGTGGGGTGTAGTGGTTATAGAGCGCTAGGGTGAAGTGGTTATAGAGTGGTGGGGTGTAGTGGTTATAGAGTGGTGGGGTGTAATGGTTATAGAGCGGTAGGGTGTAGTGGTTATAGAGTGGTGGGGTGTAATTGTTATAGAGCGGTAGGGTGTAGTGGTTATAGAGTGGTGGGTCGTAGTGGTTATAGAGCGCTAGGGTGTAGTGGTTATAGAGTGGTAGGGTGTAGTGGTTATAGAGCGCTAGGGTGTAGTGGTTATAGAGTGGTGGGGGTAGGGTGTAGTGATTATAGAGTATTGGGGTGGGATGTAGTGGTTATAGAGCGGTAGGGTGTAGTGATTATAGAGCGATAGGGTGTAGTGGTTATAGAGTGGTGGGGTGTAGTGGTTATAGAGTGGTAGGGTGTAGTGGTTATAGTGCGGTTGTGTGTCGTGGTTATAGAGTGGTAGGGTGTAGTGGTTATAGATTGGTGGGGTGTAGTGGTTATAGAGTGGTAGGGTGTAGTGGTTATAGATTGGTATGGGTGTAGTGGTTATAGAGTGGTAGGGTGTAGTGGTTATAGTGCGGTGAGGTGTAGTGGTTATAGTGCGGTAGGGTGTAGTGGTTATAGAGGGGTTGTGTGTCGTGGTTATAGAGTGGTGGTTATAGAGCGGTGGGGGTAGGGTGTAGTGATTATAGAGCGGTAGGGTGTAGTGGTTATAGAGTGGTGGGGTGTAGTGGTTATATTGGGGTTGTGTGTCGTGGTTATAGAGTGGTGGTTATAGAGTGGTGGGGTTGGATGTAGTGGTTATAGAGCGGTAGGTTGTAATGGTTATTGTGCGGTGAGGTGTAGTGGTTATAGTGCGGTAGGGTGTCGTGGTTATAGAGGGGTTGTGTGTCGTGGTTATAGAGTGGTAGGGTGTCGTGGTTATAGAGGGGTTGTGTGTCGTGGTTATAGAGTGGTAGGGTGTAGTGGTTATAGAGGGGTTGTGTGTCGTGGTTATAGAGTGGTGGTTATAGAGCGGTGGGGGTAGGGTGTAGTGATTATAGAGCCGTAAGGTGTAGTGGTTTTAGAATTGTGCCGTGTAGTGGTTATAGAGCGGTAGGGTGTAGTGGTTATAGAGCGGTAGGGTGTAGTGGTTATAGAGGGGTTTTGTGTCGTGGTTATAGAGCGATGGGGTTAGGGTGTAGTGATTATTGAGCGTTGTGTTGGGGTGTAGTGGTTATTGCGTAAGCTTTTCACGTCGAAGATCCATGTTTGATTCCATACATGTTGTTCCCTCCTCATCCCCAGTTGTCAATAATATCGGTTATATCACGGAGGCCCGTAGTCAGCAATATCATAATTTCACCACGACAGCATTATAGTCTGCAATATCAATTATATAACGGAGGCATGTATATCGTCATCCACAATACAGTGCCCTTAATTTATTGTGCCAGTTTTTCAGATATTGATCTTTAAGTAATCCTTCTACTTTTGAAGCCAGCCATTGTGAAGAACACAAGAGCATTGAGTGAAGCCACGGTTGATGTCCTCATCAACAGGGTCAACCACCCCGACGGCGTGTATCGTGTCTCATAATATCAATCACTAGTTCCTCTGGTACAGACTCGAATATTTCCAGACTGTCATGTATTTTGGACATTACTGACAGCATCGTTAAACAACAAACAAAACAAAATACAGGTGTATGCTAGGACTTAACATATATAATGGATGCGAAAAGAAAAGACAAAATAGACAACTAAATGACGTTTAGAAATAAGACTTTTCCACAAAACGTATTTCATGATATGGGTCAATCTGTTAGCGAATATTTGAATTTATTATCACAATCTCACGCAATCATGAGACACGCGGAACCGTCTAATTTGTGAGCTGTTCATAATCGTTTAGACGAGTCAAAATTAGAACCACTCAGATACATTTGCCACAATCGGAATCAAATTGGCGGTGTGTTATCTCCCTTGTGTTACTGAAAGTGGCTACACGGAACATTCTTGTTCGTCAACGTTTGTCTTTACAGTTAGAATTATTTTGATAACATCAACTGTTTCATTTCCTTTACTTCCAAAGGGGTAATATTTGTCTCGGAATGGCGACAGACAACCGCGCTTAGCGCCCACCGGGTAGAGAAGCAAGTCAAGTCTGACATGTTGTCTAAAAGATATTAATTTGACCAGACTCGCCTACTCTGGGAGTTAGTTAGTTCTGAGTGTGAAGTCAATTAATGCGTTCAGTGTTATTGACATTTTCACGTTGACTTTTTAAGTGTTAATCCAAGCCACCATATTGCCTGAAGGCTTATGGGATTGTCCCGAATCGTGCATTTCAAAATGATCTAATGATGGATCAAAGCGTTTGGACTCCTGGCATTATTTGATTAATGTAACAATGGAATTTTTTTTAGATAATGAGTATGAATATTTGAACATTGCCACAAATATGTAAAGTCTGAACTGAGGAATTTAGACCAAAAACATATTTGCCACATGTTTGTACACTCTAAGGAATGTTATTTTGTTATTTGTGTTAAGCCAGTTGTGATGCATTTTAATATGATCTAATGATGTATGACAGTTTTTTTTATTACCTCTGGCATTAATGTAAAAATGTAATGAAAATATTGATGATCAGTTTGGATATTGAACATGGTCACAAATAATGTTTGCTGAGGATATTTTTTAAAGAAAATATTTCTGCTTTATGTTCAATGTGTGTAAATCGAAAAAGATATGTCTATATTAGAGAGGGATGTGTGTGTGTGTGTGTGTGTGTTGGGGGGGTGGGGGGGGGGGGGGGGGGGGGGGGGGTGAGACTAAGCCTAGACGTTTGTAAGTGACGTGTCAAGTGACGAGATTGTAAATAATAACAATAATAATCATGAACTGGTATTTCTGAAAAAACTCGAATCACAAAAAAATGACATTAAACAGATTTAGCTAACAGTTAATTATGAAATTTTAGTGTGCTGTTTTCATTGCATTTGTCTCACTCAAAATATGCATTTTAAAATCATTAATTCCCAAGTGAGAGCTACTAATCATATGAAGTTAAAAGTTAAAAACATGCTCCACAAAATGCTCTTCCTTGTCCCGTTGAATTGATATCGTGAACGCAGCAAAATGCTTGCATCAAGCAACGTTACTGAAAGGTTTAAGCGCGTCACTGATATAAGGGAGATAACTCTATTCTACCATTCTCACAAACACTACAATACCACTTGCAAATCAAGGTAATAAACTACTACCACCAGGCTTTCATTCATTCCATTTTATGTGCCCAGTGAAATATTTTACACATTAGTGGCACTGACAGCGATGACATGATAAATCGGAATCAGTAAGGCTTTCCTCTTAGAGCCACCGAGTAATTACAGGAATTCCATTCAATTCCTTGGTGGTGTGCAGTGAAATATTGACTATGAGCTATGGCATTGTTGTCGGCCGGTCATGAACATTGGTCGTGGCACATATTTTAGCCGGCGCAGCGAGGGAGGGAAAGGAGGGGAGGATTGATCCTGACGGGGTCAGTTACCAGGTGACCAGAGGTCAACTATGATTGGTTATAAGGATCAATGAGTTAACCTGCTTGGGAGGGAATATTTATTATACTATTTAAATTATGCCGTTCATATTTTTAAATTGCTAATTTGTTTGGTTGTCATTCGTATTTAGGGAAGCGAGGCTTCGAACTCGGATTTGAACTGTCCGCGCATGATGGGTGAAAATATTAGCTTGAATTAATTTAAAGAAAATAGAGACCTTATCAAATTGAAAAGGACAAAGCTGTTTGCACTTTCGCAATCTGCTTGAGTAATCGTATAGGCATTGCTTTGCTGATTTAAAACGAAAGATTCAAGATTAACTAAAAGGGCACGAAGATGTCTTTCCGAAATATATCGATTGTTTGCTTGTTAGATGTAGATTTAACAAATGTCTCTATAAATATATCTAATTAATATAAGTTCTGTTGTTACAGTTTAGATGTTTATAGTTTTCATGAGATACTTTAAAGCGTTTTACACATTTATACCCGAAACAACACCCGGGTTAACACAACGAAAACGGTTAACACATAAGTCACAAAATTTAACATAAAACAAAAACGATTTACACGTGACACAAGGTTTCACACATAAAACTCAAAATTTAACAATAAAAAGACAGTTTACACATAAGACACACGATTTAACAAATGAAAAAAACGCTGTTCACATAAGACCAAGATTTAACATATAAAAAAGACGGTTTACCCTTAAAACACAAGATTTAACGCATAAAAAGACGGTTTACACATAAGACACAAGATTTAACACATAAGACACACAATTTAACAAATGAAAAAAGGTGTACACATAAGACGCTAGATTTAACATAAAACAAAAACGATTTACACATGACACAAGATTTAACACATAAAAAGACGGTTTACACGTAAGACACAAGATTTAGCACATAAAAGACTGTTTGTACATAAGACACAAGATTTAACTAATGAGAAAAGGTGTACACATAAGAAACAAGATTTGACATAAAAAGGCGGTTTACACATAACACACAAGATTTATCATGTAACAAATAATTGCGACACAACCTAAGCATAATCACAAGAATTATCTGCTAAAACAGTCTATTGTACGATTCCAACAGTATCATGAGATTGCGTTTATGACTCTTTAATAGTGATGATACCATGTGTTCGCGAAGAGGTGAGCGTGTTCTGCCCCATTGTCATAAACACATGCAAAGGCAAGTCGTTTGTTCACCTGAAAAATCACGGGAACACGTATGGTACAAATCCAAACTGAGAATTGCATCGGGCATAATTTTAGTCATCGAATGTCCTCCTAATGTCTACCGTAAAACTTTTTGAAAGCTTTACTAAGGCCTTGGACATTGTAACCCTTATCAAACAACTTCTGAACAAGAGTCGTATGGCTTGATTGTACCCCAGAAGTCGTGAAATGTAGACACCAAAGGCTGGAGGGGCTGCTGGAATATTGCTCTGCATCTCTGTTAAATGTTGTCTTGTGTCTCACGAGTGACCCTTCTTCGTTTGTGGTTTGAGTGAGTGAGTTGGGTTTAACGCCGCTTTTAACAGTATTCCAGTTATATCACGGCGTGTCAGCTTAATGTGGAAGGGAAAGCTCGAAGTGATGCAGGTCTCAGACGTTTACCACTTCGGTGAAAACCACGAGCACGGGTATGGTGCTGACAAACCTAGAAACATAATTGAGGCGAACCGGGATTCGAGCCCACAATTATAGGTTTCTGGCGTGCCCAAGGGACGCAACTCTGCACAGTGAATCGCGGCGCCTTAGACGACTGGGCCACCCGTGCCCCCCGTTTGTGGTTTGTACATAAGACACAAGATACACATTATCTTAAAAAAAATAAAAAAATGTGTCTAATGTGTAAACCATCTTTTTTTGGCAGTCTCCCAGCTATATGACGTTCGACATCTGCATATAAGTATACGTAAATATAGGAATGAAAAACGGGATACTGAATTTTAAAAAACAACAACAAATAATTAAATTTGTTGTGGCCTTTTTGGCATTTCTGGAAACTTTTTCTCTCATCGATATCAGTGTAAAGCCAAGATTTTCACAAATGTCATCATTTAAATAAATGGTTTCTTGGTTTTAATTTCATGGCCTTTTAGAACCCAACTACGCTTTTCACAAACGCACTCTTCTGCGAGATTCACACACAGTAAGGGATTCCAAGTAATATCAATTCAAATGCGTTTACCCCAATAGAAACACAACAATGAGACCCAAAGATAAAATTTGGAAGTTGGCAGTTTTTCTTTCGCCCGAGATTTATTATTTCGGAAATTATGTTTGAACAGTCAAACGTAAAGGCGCCACGGTTATTTTCTGTCAAATAACAGCTAATAAATACTTGTTATTAGTACGACCGAGGGTGCAAAAGGCCGCCTTTAATGGCAGACGTTTTTACGTTAGGTGATTACGCAATGACACACGGACTAATAACGGAAACATTCAGTCCCGGAAATGCTCATATTTCACATCAAGTAGTGTCTCTCGGATTTATTTTGATGGATATCAGGCGGAAGATTATAAAATAATGAAACTAAAGGGAGACAACTTTTTACAAGCGATAAGACCCATGCGCCCCGCTGTGAATTAAAATCGATCATCTATCTACAGCTCAGGACGTCGGACTCTTCTTGTTTGCAATCTCGAATAAAGGAGAGGGGGCTGAAATGTTTAAGCGTTACCATGGAAATTAAAGAGAATGTCTTTCTTTAAACAGAATCCCATGCTGTGAAAACCCGGAGAAGCCATGCTCCCAACTGATAAATACAAATCTAGTATTTCCTGTCAAAATTCTACTGCTCTGGAGATTGATTTTGTCGGGGCACGTGCGACCCCCCGCAAAGCTTCGACGGCGTTACTGATATGGGCTTTAAATACTGCCGACATCGTCGTCAACTTTGGAAGAACATTTTTTCCCCCGTTTTTTTAATACAAAAGAAATAATTAGTTGGCGACAAGGCACGAACGGGCTGGCGAAGAGATTAGAAATGTTGTCTGGAGTAGACCGGTAATCTCCGTTTTTTTGTGGCTTTCATTACCCGGATCGTCCGGGAAATCACCCTCACATCAAACGAAGATACAAATACAAAGGAAGAGTGATATATTTTGATAAGGCAATGGCTGACTGTTGTATCTTTTATGTCTAGTTGTTGGTCGATCCACTGAAATTATTGTGATGATAAACTAAAGAAAATGCGTGATAAACTTCAGTGTAGCATTCAAAGTATATATGTAGCTTTATGAGACTTTAACTGTGCCGGTGGCCTGTCGAGTCTGGAGCAAACAAACAAGTGATTGACATTACGAGCAACGCCCCACACGGCCAGGGCACGATGCCACAATGAACCTTGCCTGACCATATGATCCCTTAAGTCGCCTTCTACGACAAGCGTAGGTTGCTGGGAATATACCCGGAGTCACCAAGGGAGCTGTGGTTATAGAGGGGTGGGGTGAGGGGTGGTCATTCTGTGGTTATAGAAGAGTGGGATATGGTGCTGTGGTTATAGATGGGGTGGTTATAGTGCAATATGGTGGGGCGTAGTGGTTATAGAGCGGTGTGGTGGGGCGTAGTGGTTATAGAGCGGTGTGGTGGGGCGTAGTGGTTATAGAGCGGTGGGGTGAGGGGTGGTCATACTTTGGTTATAGAAGAGTGGGATATGGTGCTGTGGTTATAGATCGGTGGCGTGTAGTGGTTATAGAGCCGCGTGGTGGCATGTAGTGATTATAGTGCGGTGGGGTGCGGTGCAGTGGTTACATAGCGGTGTGGTGCGGTGTAGTGGTTATATAGCGGTGTGGTGCGGTGTAGTGGTTATATAGCGGTGTGGTGCGGTGTAGTGGTTATATAGCGGTGTGGTGCGGTGTAGTGGTTATATAGCGGTGTAGTGGTTATATAGCTGCGTGGTGCGGTGTAGTGGTTATATAGCGGTGTGGTGCGGTGTAGTGGTTATATAGTGGTGCGGTGTAGTGGTTATATAGCGGTGTAGTGGTTATATAGCTGCGTGGTGCGGTGTAGTGGTTATATAGCGGTGTGGTGCGGTGTAGTGGTTATATAGCGGTGGGGTGGGGTGGGGTGTAGTGGTTATATAGCGGTGTGGTGCGGTGTAGTGGTTATATAGCGGTGTGGTGGGGTGTAGTGGTTATATAGCGGTGTGTTGCGGTGTAGTGGTTATATAGCTGCGTGGTGTGGTGTAGTGGTTATATAGCGGTGCAGTGGTTATATAGCGTTGTGGTGCGATGTAGTGGTTATATAGCGGTGTGGTGCGGTGTAGTGGTTATATAGCGGTGTAGTGGTTATATAGCTGCGTGGTGCGGTGTAGTGGTTATATAGCGGTGTGGTGCGGTGTAGTGGTTATATAGCGTTGTGGTGCGGTGTAGTGGTTATATAGCGGTGTAGTGGTTATATAGCGGTGTGGTGCGGTGTAGTGGTTATATAGCGGTGTAGTGGTTATATAGCGTTGTGGTGCGATGTAGTGGTTATATAGCGGTGTGGTGCGGTGTAGTGGTTATATAGCTGCGTGGTGCGGTGTAGTGGTTATATAGCGGTGTGTTGCGGTGTAGTGGTTATATAGCGGTGTGGTGGGGTGTAGTGGTTATATAGCGGTGTGTTGCGGTGTAGTGGTTATATAGCTGCGTGGTGCGGTGTAGTGGTTATATAGCGGTGGGGTGGGTGTAGTGGTTATATAGCGGTGGGGTGGGGTGTAGTGGTTATATAGCGGTGGGGTGGGGTGTAGTGGTTATATAGCGGTGGGGTGGGTGTAGTGGTTATATAGCGGTGGGGTTGGGTGTAGTGGTTATATAGCGTTGTGGTGCGATGTAGTGGTTATATAGCGGTGGGGTGGGGTGGGGTGTAGTGGTTATATAGCGGTGGGGTGGGGTGTAGTGGTTATATAGCGGTGGGGTGGGTGTAGTGGTTATATAGCGGTGGGGTGGGGTGTAGTGGTTATATAGCGGTGGGGTGGGTGTAGTGATTGCGTTGGCTTGTTACAACGAAGGTCCATGTTCAATTCCTTACATGGTGTCCCCCGTTATTTCATGTCTGGAATATGCGGAATCACTCACTCAGTGGTTGTAGCGTACAGCTCTGTATGTAACTTTCAAGACACACAGATTTATATATCTGGCAAGGAAAGTCGGACTTTTTATGTTTATTATTTAGCCTGACATTTTTTTCAATATCTCTAGGCAAATGAAGTGCATGAAGATGACTTAACAAACATCACTTAGAGCGACTCATGAACCATATTACACAAATCAACCAGTTTCGTGAAAATAATAGAAAAACACTTGTTTTGCCTCGGATTTGTTTGTTTATTGTTTAACGCAGCACACAGCAATACGCCAGGCATATGACGGCAGTCTGTAAATAATCGAGTCTGGACAGACAATCAAGTGATTGCCATCAACAGCATCGATGTTGTGCCTTAGAAGCAATGTTATATCAATTAAATCTGAGAGAGTGTGTCTGTATTCTGCTATTAACAATATTACAGCCACACCACGGCGGGAAACGTTAAGGATGGGCTTCACACATTGCACACTGATGGAATCGAACCCTGGTCTCTGACGCTGAAACCACTAGGCTACCCTGACACCCAGTATCAAACGAAACATGTACATGCCCCCTTTCACAAACCGATCCAGAAAAATGCCACGACTGTAATTTTAATCACATGTTTAAAAACATAATAATATTCATTATATATTAAGTGCAATAAAAATATTTATTAAAAAATATTTTACCCAATATGTCTCTTTGTCAGTATTATATAAATACTTCAAATTTGTACATAAGGTATAAATGAATCATGATAATATTAATTTGAAAATCAGTTATTAGCAAAGCTTAATTAACCGATATTAGAACGTTGTTTTTAAAAAAGTAATCAAAATGTCCACAGAAACCTTAAAGTTCATTTTTTCAAAACAAAATCCTCTCTTTCACTATCTTGTAATCAGTTGAAATCAAGAGAGCAAAACAATTTATAACATTCGGAATTCATGTTTAATACAAGATGCCCTTTGAATCAAATCTGTAGATAGAGCCTGAGAAACTCCTATAAATTAACGACACAGATGCTATGATTAAAGCCGAGGTCTCAGGCTGATTTCATCAGTAGGGTCGCTTTACACCCTGGCCTGAGCGAGCCATCTCTCGGCCAGCAGGGTGACACTCGAGCGACGCGGGGGGCGGCAAGAACGAGACCAAGTCGCCCGATGACGTGTTTTTTAAGATAATTGCAAAAATTGGATCAAAAAGCCGGCGATTCCACACAGCGATTCTAGCCTTCCATGGCATAAGAAAGATGAAATATTATCAGATAAATTGACAGTTTTCTATTCACCAGGGAATTGGGAGCACAATAGTACGGGTCAATATCTTAGATCGTGCCGATGCGGGCCAATCAGAGTCTGTCAATTTCAGACTGACCTGTGACCCCTGTATTCCGGCTTAGCGAAAGTGACATAGCCTTTGGCAATTAGTGTTGTCTGTTTCATTAAGATTTTTTGCAAGCAACGCCGGGAAGGCTAGGTTTGGTCTTTGATCCACCTTCAATTGCCAGTGATTCACTAAATGAGTTATCCCCACGAGGACAGTGATTAACACAGGAATTTTTAGACAAAAATTAACTGTTATGTTTGCTTCGGCAATCTGAATGGATTTGACGTCTGGCTATTGTTGGGATCACTTGAATTATTCTCCAGCCCTGGACGATAATACGCAATAACGGAATCATCATTAATTGTGTTTTAAGCGATCTCCCTAGGGACCGCTGTAATTTCAATGAAAGTTTTTTTCATTAATTGTGGCGAAATGTTCATTTAACCTCAGACAGACTAACTTCGTATTTTATTCTATTCTTTTATATTATGCCCTGACGTAAACAGTGAGCATCGTGATATGAAACTTAATGATACATATCATCATAAAAGCACCCTTACAAATCGTGTTTCTATTAATGACCATTATTACGGAAGGTCCGGCCCAGTGTTAATAGGATATTTTTCCATTGCCATTAAGGTTTATTCGTTCATAAAAAAATCAGTGGCCACATTTGGTAGCATCCTCATCAACCCGAAGTTTGTAGCCAAATATGACACCGTGATACGACTGTCATAAAACGCCATTTCGAGGGGCATTAAACCGACGCTGAGGTTTATCATATTTCTTTATTAATAATGGTAAGGTGACGATTAACCCTTGAGACCAAAACAATTAACAAACCCGTCTCTGTGTGGCGTTATTCACACATTTGTGCATGTGAATTCTATTGATGGCATAATTTGATATTATTGAAAATTCAGTTTGCGTAATTAATTGATTTAAATACAGTCGGAACAATTAAACGCTTTCTCATACTGCTTTGATAGAAATGTAACGGTATATTAACTTGAAACCAATTTTCTCGACGTTGCTAATCCACTTAATTCTTATACAAATACCACAAATATTTATGTTGTATAGAAAACAATTTATTATCACAATTTATTTTGACAAAAGTAAAATTCATGCATTCATTTGTAATAACCTTCGAAACGCGTGAATAACGATTGGTACAGTACACGCGCACACACACGTGCATGACGGTATCACACAGATGCTTAAAATAACAACAATGGGTAAATAACATCACAATAGAAAACCATTTAAAAGTAACACGTTAAGACACCTAACACAGCGCTAAGTGATTAAAGTAAAACCTCGTTAATCCGGATGATAAATCGCCCGGATTTAACAAATGTCTGTACAAAAGAATAATTGATTTAATGTTAAGTCCCCCAGTATGTAGGCGTTCAAGGAGGGGATTCCAAAATTAAGGGGTCTGGATTACCGAGGTTTCTGTGTACAACAAATTTATCTAAAATAATAATATTTAAAACTATCAAAAAGGTGGACTCTCTTTTATTCACTCTCACACAGCTGCAGGTACGCACATACACGCACGCACACGCACACACACACAAGCGCGCGCACGCATACGCAAAAACTTTTCTGTACTTGGATCACGGACATGCAAACGCGCACTTAGAGTTATGCTACGTATAATTGGACAACTTTTGAATCGTAACAATTTGCATGTAACAATGGTTAATGAAACAGATACACAAGCTGTATAAAATAAGAGTAATAAAACAACAATTACCGTCTTTAAAAAAACAACGCCGTGATATAACTGGAATATTGTTAAAAGCGGCGTTAAACCCAACTCACTCACTCACTTTAAAAACCAAGAATAACAGCAATAGGCATGACAAGATTAAAAGTCAAATCAACGAAAGCAAGACAAGGCATATATGAATACGTGCAGTCACACACCCCCGACACCAGCATTGTACCACAAGATGGAATTTGTTTTGTCAAAACAGAAATAATACTTTTGTGATACATACATGATTATAAAACTTTTATAGTGCCTTTGAATCCGAATGTTCAATTTTTGTACAAACCACGTACACATAACCATGATCAGACATATTCAAATACAACCATTAGCATAAAACCAGAAAACAAAACAACAAATATTGAAACAATCTTAACAGATATTGCACTTTTCCGACGTAGCGAACAATAAAACCTTACAACGCGTTAACAGCGTTAGAGAACATATTCACTCAACCGCACTCACGCTTTAGCCTCCGACTGAAGCGTCATATCCGGCGTCTCACTCTTTCCAACTCTGTCCTTGGACTTCTTTTTGCCATCTCTTTCTTCCGGTCGAAGGTGAAGGTCAGTCATAAATGTTGCGCGCACTTTGTCTTCGCTCACTTTGTCCTTCTTCTTGTCCTCGCTGGTGACTGGCTGTATCGGGTATGGCTGGTTCACTGATGTGCTTGCGGAGCCACTGGCTCCTCTTATCCACGGATGCTCCGACATCATGGCAATGGAGGCGCGTTTCTTGACGTTCACCTCGAGTATTCGGTGTACCAAATCCTTACATTCCACGGAGATCTTCTTGGACTTGGAGAAACTGACCTTCTTCTCAGTCTGGTCTCTGACCATGCGCTTCAGGTTGGAGTCGTCGTACGGCATTGAGGCACATACCTGCAGGTTTCAAATTCACAGTGACCATCAGCTTATAACTTTCGTTTACAGACAAAAAGAACGTCTGTTTCTAATTATAACCAACTAAGTTCAATTTTTAAATTCCAAGTACCAAATGAGCAGTATTAATATATTTGGGGGAAAAAATACTGTGAGGGATAATATTGGTAATCTAACTTGAGTGAGTGAGTGAGTATGGTTTTACGCCGCTTTTAGCAATATTCCAGCAATATCACGGCATGGGACACCAGAACTGGGCTTCACACATTGTACCCATGTCGGGAATTGAACCCGGGTCTTCGGCGTGATGAGCGAACGCTTTAACCACTAGGTTACCCGACCGCCCCGGTAATCGACCTTGAAGAATATTCTTGGCTATCGCACAGGGAGGGGGTAACATTTTTCATCGTACTGTGATATTTTATCATGGGCCATCTGTATGATGCATCATACTGACAATTGCAATGCGTGGGGTAACATTATCCATCGTACTACGAGGGCCAACACTGGTCATAGTACTGCGAGGGGTAACGCTGGTCACCGTACTGCGAGGGGTACCACTGGTCATCGTACTGCGAGGGGTAACACTGGTCATCGTACTGCGAGGGGTAACACTGGTCATCGAACTGCGAGGGGTAACACTACCCATCGTACTGCGAGGGGTAACACTACCCATCGTACTGCGAGGGGTACCACTGGTCATCGTACTGCGAGGGGTAACACTGGTCATCGAACTGCGAGGGGTACCACTGGTCATCGTACTGCGCGGGGTAACACTGGTCATCGTACTGCGAGGGGTAACACTGGTCATCGTACTGCGCGGGGTACCACTGGTCATCGTACTGCGAGGGGTAACACTGGTCATCGAACTGCGAGGGGTAACACTGGTCATCGTACTGCGAGTTGAAGGTACCTCTCTCATCATTCACTTACTCACTCACTCACTCGACCCGTGAATGTCCGGGTTAGAATAGGTCTTCAGCTACCCATGCCTGCCGTAAAAGGCGACTATGCTTGTCATAAGAGGCGACTAACAGGATCGGGTGGTCAGGCTCGCTGACTTGGTTGATGCATGTCATCGAGCCCAATGGCGTGGATCGATGTTCATCACGTCAATCACTGGATTGTCTGGTCCAGATTCGATTATTTTCAGACCGCCGTCATATAGCTGGAATATGCTGAGTGCGGCGTAAAACAACAAACCAACCAACAAATTATGATTTCAATGTAAAACTTCTTATCAGTGTGTTTGAATGTTTATACAACTGGGAAACTACGCACCACCTGCTATTTATTTCCATATAAAATAGACATTTCTGAAAATCGTATTCAGTGGTGACGTTCTGACGAAACAAGTTTGCTTTTGTACACAAAGTAACATACTCATATTAAAATACACAATCCGAAATTCATTAACTGATTTAAAGGCTTTTATACCGGTTCCAAGGTAACAGCTATTTGAGTACCCTTTCAACTGTTCCCCCGCTTCTTTAAATCATATCATACTACTCAAAAGAAGTTAAAGAACACCAAATTATTTCATAATTATTACTATAGTTAATCTTTCATGCATTCGGATCTTCTTTCACTTCTTTTAAGTTGTACACTTTGTATATAAGTGAATGAACTGGGGTTGACGTCGCTTTTAACAGTATTCCAGTTACATCACGGCGTGTCAGCTTAATGTGGGAGGAAAGCCCGAATTGAAGAAGGTCTCAGACGTTTACCACTTCGGTGAAACCCACGAGCACGGGTATGGTGCTGACAAACCTAGAAACATAATCGGGGCGAACCGGGATTCGAACCCACAATCATAGGTTTCTGGCGTGCCCAAGGGACGCAACTCTGCACAGCGAATCGCGGCGCTTTAGACGACTGGGCCACCCGTACCCCCACATTGTATATGAACCAGCATTTGCCACCATCTGGATGAACAGTATTCTACAACCACCATTCCAGGTATCGATGGTATTCAAATGAGGAGTATGTCACCTGTAAATGTTTCCAAAACATACATTGAGATCAGGATTTAACAAAATACAGGAGTGATATATCGTGTTGTCCACAGTGTGCAGTTATCCGTCGACAGCTTTCAACATGCCTCTTTTAATATCACCCCCGGGCTTACATCAGACCATTACGCATTAATAACATTTTAATATTTTTTTCCTAAATGGAGATGGTATAATTGACATTTCTGATTAACAAGAGGCCTCACATAACTGGAGAACTTGTGTAGAAATGTCGAACAGTAAATGAAGGGTAGTGAAATCATCTTTTGCAAGTACAAATAAATTTGATCAATTACGAGACAATATGCCAATTAATAGTCGACACAATTATCAGTTGTATGGCATGTAATTTAACATTCAGTCACTTTACTTTTCTTCTAAAAACTGCTTCTTAATACTGCATATAAATTAATGGTAACTTGTAAATGCAAGTACCATAATCTCGAGAGAGAGCGAGAGAGAGAGAGAGAGAGAGAGAGAGAGAGAGAGAGGGAGAGAGAGAGGCAACTGCATTTCAAACAACCGTTTCTTTACAATACAAATCTCGTGGTATATATAACAATATTCATTTCTCTAAATGTTGTTTTCTTGTAATCTTGGGATTACATTCCAGCTGTTGTCAAATTGTTCAGAATCCTCTATCGACAAGCATCTTAATTTGCTACGAGTAAACGTTCCTTCACCTACCATAATATAGAGGATGATCCCCATTGCCCAGATGTCATGAAGAGGCACGTGATACGGGATACCTTGGAGAACTTCCGGAGCTGCGTAGGCAGCACTTCCACAGAATGTCTTACTGGTGACTCCGTTGTCATAGAACCGGGAAAAGCCAAAGTCCGATACCTTGATTGTGTTCTCACTGTCTAGCAGAAGGTTCTCGCACTTGAGATCCCTGGAAAATAAGCGGCATGGGTTTAACGTCGAACGGTCGAAGGCAGCAATATCTCAATAAATGAATGCGTGTGAGTTTGGTTTAACGTCTTGGGCAGGATTTCAGTTATTTCGCGGCTCGTCGGGTTGGGTGGAAAGCCCGAAGTGCCAGTTTAAGGGTCCACCATGTCGCCGGGGTACACACTTGAACAATCAGATAAGCCGGATATGCTTTCTTTTCATTTTAACTAATAACATTGGTTCAATATGCTGTGATAGTGAATTGACAAATAATTTCGAAATGAGTGAGTGAGTATGCTTCAACGCCGCTTAGTACAATTTGTATTACAGCGTGTTAGCTTGATTTGGGTGGACAGCCCGAAGTGATGCAGGTCTTAGACGTTTACTCTTGTGTCGGTATGTGGCCGAGAAACCATGACACAGGGCCATCTGACATTCGAGGTAAGGTGAAATGGGGTTTAACGTCGCGTCCAAGATTATTGCACTTATATAGCGACATGTGTGTGCGTGTGTGTGTGTGTGTGTGTGTGTGTGTGTGTCTGCTTGTACTAGACCGAACTGATGCCGATTTATAGTGCTAGCTCACTGAGATACCATGTCGCAGTTTAACATGAATACCCCACTCAGACACAGTATACTGACTCCGAGCCGACCAGTCCTTGTTTTAGCCCCTTAATGCCGAGCGCCAGACAGGGTTACAACAAGTACCATCTTTTAACGTCTTTTTGGCATGACGCGGCCGGGGCGGTCTCTGGCATTCGAACCCACGAGGGTCCTGGGACGCCTGGGGGACGCAGGTTTCCACAGCGAAATGGGGCGCCATCGGCGACTATAAAATGAAGTGACGGATCACATAGAAAGATGCAATCTAAATTTCTAAAAATAATTCTTTATCAGCCACAGTTTTTTTTGCAGTGATGCTGTTCTCGGTGAAAGCGAAGACACATGTTATGTGTTACCTGTTTCACAATGTATAAAGTATTGGACAGAACCTCTCATTTGTGAGTAATGATCTTTTGCCGTAGCAAACTTGTCTGGTGTTATAGGGATTGGATTGTGTGGAGAGGTGATCTTAGGCAACTTTTGTCAGAAACATTCTGTTTCAATGTGGATTTGGTTATACCTGCATTATGCAAGACGTTGGCAACACCGATGTGTTTATTTGCCAGTTTAAAACGTGTAAGCGAATGCAGTATTCAGAGATGGCATCTATCAATATCACCTAACTCTCAGTCAATGTCATATTCAACATACATGTATTAATCAGTATTATACACTGAGTCGGGGGCACGGGTGGCCCTGTGGTCCAAGGCGCCGTGATTCGCTGTGCAGAGTTGCGTCCCTTGGGCACGCCAGAAACCTATGATTGTGGGTTCCAATCCCGGTTCGCCCGACTATGTTTCTATGTTTGTCAGCACCATACCCGTGCTCGTGGTTTTCACCTTTGTTAACGTCTGAGACCTTCTTCACTTCGGGCTTTCCTCCCACATTCAGCTGACACGCCATGATATAACTGGAATACTGTTAAAGGCGGAGTCAAACCCAACTCACTCACTCTCTCACTTAATGTGTGACGAAAGTCCAAACCACACGAGGAAGGTGTTTCACATTTAAACCACTCTGGTGAATATTTGGGTATGACGGTGACAAACCAACTATCTTAACCCAGTCGAATCTGCATGCGGCAAAACCCATGATTCTGGCACAAGCTCCTTCCCAAGGCGTGACACCTTCGTTACACTCTCGGGAACATAGCTGACACCAGCGTGGGCGCGGTCATTACAAGAATCTTGACATTTGCATTTTAACCCCAAATGTAGTAACGTTCATACTTTTATTTATGTCTTTGGAAATGCCACCATTGTTAATTTTGAAAAGGTTTACGACTAACCATGTTTTATAGATGAACTTACTTTGTTGTTTGTCTAATCAGATTGGTTCGAGATTGCAGACTAACGGAAAATCAACCAACTTGTCCCTTACATTCTTACTATATCGATGACATGATGGATTTAATGAAATAGAAATTCAAATTCATAAACAAAGAAAGTAATTTAGCAGTGGTAAGTGTATCGGCGTCACTTATTTGTAAACATAAGGGTCATTCGGTTGCGAGTTCAACTCCAAGCATGGTTGTGGCCACCTATCACAGTGGGGAACGGGCTATCGCTGTGAGGGGCTTGGATTCTGGGATGGCTAAGGGACGCAACTCTTCACAACGAACTGCAGCGCCTCAGACGACTTGACAACCCGTAGCCAACTCCGATGTACATTTTTAACTGAAGGTCAATAGTTAAAGGCACGAATAATCACAGACCTCACATAAGGAAAACAAATGCCAAGTGATAGTTTTAGTATATTTTCATCAAGAAAAAGCGAGAAATAAAAGTTCGAGTTTGGTCACAAATGACGTCATACGACTATGATGTCATCCAATCATGACGTCACAACCACATGGTTTCCAAGTTCAAATACTACCTGTGGGCTATGTGATTCTGGTGGAGATAATCTATCCCATCCATCATCTGCTTGAACATCTTGCGGGCTTGGTCTTCAGACTGGGCCCCCCTCAATTTTATAAACTCCAAGAGGTCACCGTGACCTGCATGCTCCATCACTATGTATAACTACAAAGGGAAACATAAATTTTCTTGCCATTATTATACACACTGCAACAGTATAATTACGAAAACTAACAAAAATAAAAAAAGTGAAACAGTATTCCAGAAATGTTTTGTGTTCCCTGAGATTTTTATTCATTCGGAACACAAAAGAGATGAGAAAAATATATGTCGAAGTGTTACATTAATAAATAATTAGTTAACTAGTTTTATAATGGAAACAGGGATTAGGATAATATTGAAAAAAAAAAGTCTGTCTCGAGTTTTACAACAAAATTGTTCACTGTATGTGTGGTCAAAGAAATATGTTGTTACTACTACTTTTGTTTGTTTGTTGTTTAACGCCGCACTCAGCAATATTCCAGCTATATGACGGCGGTCTGTAAATAATCGAGTCTGGACCAGACACTCCAGTGATTAATATCATGAGCATCGATCCACGCAATTGGGATCGATGACATGCATCAACCAAGTCAGCGAGCCTGACCACCCGTTAGTCGTCTTTTACGACAAGCCTATTCACCTTTTACGTCAAGCATGAGTTGCTGAAGACCTATTCTATCCCGGAATCTTCACGGGTCTTACTACTACTACTACTCCTACTACTAAAAATTACTACTACTACTCCTACTACTAAAAATTACTACTACTACTACTACTACTTCTACTACTACTACTAAAAATAATAATGATCATATTTATTTTGCGCCAAATACACATCCTAAAGCATGCTCAAAGCACGACATTATTACCCTGACCAATGTCAGTGTGCACGCGACTTTCATTCTCAGCTCCCTGGGAAGTATACAACCCAAGCTGCCTTTCAAGCGCTGGAAGGTTAACAGTGGACAAAGTCGTTCCATTTTATCCTACCGGGTACCCATTCGATGCTTGGTTAACGGAGGCATATTTTGAAACAAAATCCCGTGCCTAAAGAAACACCACATCAGTTACATGTGCTTCAGTGAGGACATCTATCAAAGCCCTAGAAACTCTCAGGAATCAAGCTGCAGAACGCGGTCACCCATCCAACTACTCTCCGCTATTTCAGGCTTCAAATTGGACATACACGTATTAACATAAACTCAACACTCTCAATAGAGCCTCACCATAGCACCACCGTCGAATCTTCAACTTCCATGAAATGTCAGCCAACATTTGTATTAATAATCAATATATATTATTCAGTGACATACATGTAGTCAAATTAATCTATTATGTATATTTTAGCAGGAGTCATATATGCTATCAGATACTAGCGAACAATATTTATAATAATTCAGACCTATATTGTAAGTGGCGTAAATTTGCATTTCCTCATCCATAAACATCTTTTGTTCCGTCGGAAAACATAAACATATCAAAATATCAATATCCTCCCTATAAACGTCGGCAAGAGATTCGGCTTCGGTTATGCAGAACAGCCTGGAGGCCGCCGCGTAATCAAAGACCGTCCGCCCTATTCTTCACGTTCTGGTGCACACGGGCTAATTCGTTCTCGTCATTAAAGACAAGACAAAGCTCTACCAGCCCCCTATAGCTTAGCTTCGTTTCTTCTCTGTGTGTTCCTTTCTTGATTGTTCTTTTATTCTTCGTGATTAAATGTCACATTTCAGTATTCCACGAAACGCAAAGGCTGTTTTTTTCTTAATCTTATATTTTCTTCAATTCCTTTTTGAAAAAAAAAAATACAATTAGAACCATCTGCCTCTGTACCTAACCTCGTGGGTGAAAGAATTTGTTTCAGCTGCGCACGGTACCAGAAATACAAAAACAAGCGTCGTTGACAGTGAGTGAGCGGTGTGAATTTACTTCACATAGGATATCCATATGCGGAAACGTTAAAGTGAATTTAAACTGGCCTGGTACATCTGCGAAACTTAAGCTTTCGCAGATTTGGTGAGTGAGTGAATTTGGTTTAACGTCGCTTTTAACAGTATTATAGTTATATCGCGGCGTGTCAGCTTAATGTGGGAGGAAAGCCCGAAGTGATGCAGGTCTCAGACGTTTACCACTTCGGTGAAACCCACGAGCACGGGTGTTGTGCTGACAAACCTAGAAACCTATATTGCATTGTTTGTTTGCTTGTTTGTTGTGTTAACGCCGCACTCAGCAATATTCCAGCTATATGACGGTTATCTATATTGCACCTACAATGCAACCGCTTCCTCTTTGGCGTTCACTTCCCATTTCTCCAAAAAACAAAACATAGTAGACAGTGAATTTCGTTGAACACCTCCGTTTTGCTACATATAAAGAGCGACATGTAAATACATTGAGGACCGAAAAGTAGACAAATCTGGGGTTGAATACACGAGAAACAAGCAGAGCCTCCAGGGCACAAGACTTACAATCAACCAGCTCGTTTGGTTGACTCCAACAGGCATTGCGCCAGAAACAATCGAGGAAGACACAGTACTTATTATAAGGGGTGATATAATCAATAATGTAATATATTTACAGTTTATATAGTAAATAAGGATAATTCAACGTCTTGTCATTGGGTGAGTGAGTGAGTAGTTCGACGCACTGAAAAGTATTCGAGCAATTATATATGGTGGGGGACTGAGCTACGCTATTGGCTCAATTCCACACTATAAGGTTAGAAAAGAATTAATATATATAAGACCAAATCGTTTTGGTACAGATAGGTGAGACATAGTTTACTTATATTTAAAACTTTTCAAACACGAAGTCTTATAGAAAACCGACATTCAGACAAAGTCCTTCCACGAGGTTTTTTTCGACGAGTCGAATCGTAAGTTTTCGTCCTTTATAACACCACAGAGCTATAATCTAATTACGTTCAATAAAGCGATCTGTTCTTACCGGTCGCAAAGTTATTAACTTAATAAGGCGTGAAATATATTAAAGAAAGAATAATCTAGCTACTTCAGAACTATAAAACTATAACTATAACTATAACCATACATATATATATATATATATATATATATATATATATATATATATATATATCGCGATGTGTTCACGATGGGATACATGGCATAATGAACTATACATTGCGTGAATGAAATCTACGTAGCATAAAAAAGGGTAAAACAAATAGGATTTTATCCATATTAATGTTAGCGTCAATTAAATGTATTTTTAATAATACCTAATACATAGTCAGACAATATAATTGAATACATAAATGATAAAGAAAAACTGTTGATAACTATCAGTATGTAAATCAGTATGTAAATTACGTATTATTGAGTTTAGTATCGCAGCGCGCAGTGCGCAGGTGCATCGCAATAGCTTTACTTGTATTTGTCACTGTACCTTGTGATGAATCTCCAGGATTTCAAACAGTGCGATAACATTATGATGATCCACTACTTTCAACACTTGAAGTTCCCGCGGCAGAAATTTTTCCCGAAAGTCCTTTGGCGCGCGTTTGCGATTAATAATTTTGACCGCAACCCTCTTGTGAAGCTTCTCGGAAAACGCGCTCTTCACCTTAGCATAAGAACCTTCTCCAAGGGTAGTTCCGAGACAATATCCCCTTTTCTTCAGCTCCGATTCTTCCTCCGACATGACTAAATCTTTGACAATACGACTCATTTTGCCTGTTACATCTTTCATAAACTTAACAATCTCTACAGACAGGAGCGACCATCGCGCGGCGTAGAATGATTGTTCTTCTGTTGCAACGTGACGTCACGGCATTCATGACGTCACAGTTAGCAACACTTCCGCTCAAACAGGCTGCCGTTGGAGAGTCTTATGTTGAAGAAGCTCTGGAAAGTGTAAATGAGGCAGAAGTGAATTCAAATGTTGCCCAGTAAATGTCCACGATTAGATATGAGTGATGAAACGAAATACATGTCTAATCTTCACTCAGAGCTACAGGTTATGAAAGCAGAAGTGGAACCAGTGGAGTGCAAACGGTCACAGATATCGAAAACAGAATCGGTAACATACAGACCGACATACCGAGCAATTCTTGCAAGGAAAGGATATTTGGTTAGAAGGACTTTGGGCAGTGGAAGCTATTCAAAGGTAAAACTTGCGTACTGTTTTTCAAAAGAACGTGAAAAAGTTGCAGTGAAAATAGTTGATCGTCTAAAAGCTCCAAAAGATTTCCAGTTAAAGTTCTTGCCGCGAGAACTAGACATATGGCCTAAAATGCGTCACAGTAACATTGTGACTATGATGGATATGTTCGATGATGGGAGGCGCATATATATGATTCTGGAATATTCGGAGAATGGTGACGTCCTGCGTTACATTCAGAAATCAGGAGCTTTGAGCGAACCTCTCGCTAAATGTTGGATTTGCCAGGTCTGCGAGGCAGTCCGTTACCTCCATGATCAAAACATCACACACAGAGACCTGAAGTTGGAAAATCTACTACTTGACAAAAACTACTTCATCAAACTGTGTGATTTCGGCTTTGTGAAAGGTGATTGTATGAAGGACCTTAGCAGGACCTACTGTGGTTCTAAATCGTACGCAGCTCCAGAAATCCTCAAAGGAGAACCGTACGAACCTAAGAAATCCGACATCTGGGCAATAGGAGTCATCCTGTACATTTTCATCACTGGTAAAATGCCGTTTGATGAAAGCAAAGGGAACTCCGGTGTTCTGGACGAACAGAGAAGACTGGATTTTCCCTGGCAGAAATACAAGAAGGTAACAGAAGCTTCCAAGGCCCTAGTCCTGTGGATATTCCAATACGAATACAGGTGTCGGCCCGATATTGTAGCTGTCCTGAGTTGTATTTGGTTGCAGACTGCTTTGAAGGTGGAAAGCCTTGAAAACATGGCGATAGAAGGGGAGAAAGCATACAAAAAGAGGCAGGTGGAGAAAGAAGAGCGGAAACGAAAAGCAGCGGAGGAAGCTGCTAAGAAATCTGAAGGGAAAGGGTCTCCAACAGACGCGAACTGACTCCTCTGTGCAATATGTTCAGTTTTATTTATTTTCACCGGTTACTTGATGGAACTTTCATCCCAAACTGTTGCTGTTTACGTGATGACTCTTTTGTTGAGTTTGGCATATTTTAGGAAGATTCCAATTTGAACGATTTCAAAAGTGCCACACTGTCACAAGAAAGGGCCAAATTGACAAAAGCCTGTATACTTCCCCAACTCCTTATTTCTAACTTTTTCGTTAGATTTTTGAATCGTGGTGTTTAATTTAGTGTCCTCTGATATGTGTTTGTCAGGGCCCCGTTCCACAAACCGATCGTCAGTCTAAGGTTACAGTAAACGATTTAAGACAGTCTTAACAGTACGTTCGCTTTGTGGAACAGGGCCCTGTAGGGTAGTCTATGGTTAGTTTCTAAATTTCTGAAAAGCATAGTACTATTTTTGGAGACTCCGGCAAGCGCTGATGTGATAATTATATTTGGAGTTATACATGTCAATTTATATAATTTTATATCCGGGATAGATATAATTAATGCAGTTTGTAGCCATTTACGGGATATCTATGTATATTTCTATGTTATTGCTGATAGTGAACATTTAGGATGATGCATGTGTTATTATGTATTTGATATGATTTTATAGTGCTTATAGATTTTCATGATATTGATAGGCTGTGATATTTTTACTGCCGTTAAGGCTAAAGTCTAGGGTAGGGTCGCGAAGTGTTTCTAGGGATCTACATCAGTGAGAACACACGGTAGTTAATTGCATTAATACCCTTTTCTTTATTTGCCTTTACTTTTAGTCGATTTGTATATAGGAGGGCTTTCGTATTTTGCATTGTTTGTTTAATAAACGATTGGGTACGAGAGCATAGTTGCATGTAGTTTTTTTGGCAAAATTTGATGATCAATAATCAAGCGTGTATTGAGAACATAACTCATTCGGAAAACGAAACACATTGTCTACTGTAGTGTTTAGATTGGCCTATCATAATCGATAGCAACCGTTTTTAAGATCGGGACAGTTAGTGCTTGACAATTTGTTATAAAAACAATATCACTAAATTACTCGAAAGTAAACAAGAAATAGCAACCTAATATTGGTATGTTTACTAAACAAATGAAATTGGACGACCACGTGGGGCGCATAGTAGCATTGTTTAACATAGTAGTATCTTCAGTGTGTGAGGGGGCACGGTCGTCTAAGGCTCCGCGATTCGCTGTGTAGTGTTGCGTCCCTTGGGCACGCCAGAAACCTATTATTGTGGGTTCGAATCCCGGTTCGCCCCGATTATGTTTCTAGGTTTGTCAGCACCATACCCATGCTAGTGGGTTTCACCGAAGTGGTAAACGTCTGAGACCTGAATCACTTCGGGCTTTCCTCCCACATTAAGGTGACACGCCGTGATATAACTGGAATAATCTTGAATCCAACTCTCACTCATTCAGTGTGTGATTGGACGCCCATATAGTGTCTTCATCTGCCGACATGTCGGGATTCCAGCTCTGGGTAGATCCGAGAGCGTCCAGTCTCATACCCAGAGTTCCACGCGGTAAACCGCATTTGTCACATCTTACACAGATCATTCCAGATATTACATATACATGTTTTGCTTCTGTTTCATATTTGACGAGTTTACACATTTAGATAAACATATCATGAAATGTGAAAAACTATTTCCATTTGGGTAAAGATATATTGTCATCCGCCTCAACTGTCGCAGTTGTAGTAGAATATGTACATAATTAGAATCTATGCAAACAATACGGAAAGCGCACCAAAAGCCTTACATTAGCCGAGTCTGTTCTGATTTCAGAATAAGCGCGTATGTTTACAAACGGTCATCCGATATTCAAATTAAGTCGTTACTACGCCGGAATGTGGATATATAGATCCCCATTACAGAATGATTCTCAAGAGCCGCTGTGATGTAGCTGGAATAATGCTGATTGCGACGTTACCACAAGTGACAAACAATATTAAGCTGTGTTCCTATCTCTCACAAACAATACATAAACATTGCAAGTTTTCCCGGAATGTGTGCATTAATGTATATGACGTCAGAAGGTAAGTGATCTGTCAGTCGGACGGTGACAACAGTTACAACTGAAACCTGTTTCTTACACAGTGGCGTAACTACATATAGGCAAAACAAAAATTGCCTACACAAACTGTTTCTACTTGCCTTTCGCGGCAATCCAAACTAGAGTAACTGCCCTTAATCAAAGGGAAGCTACTCTAACCCTAGTCTATGGGACGTCACGTTTGTTTAGAGTCTGCCTGTCCAATCATAACGTTACGAAGTGCAGTCAGATGTAAACACAGCAGCCAAACGGAAAAGGTAACAAATCCGAGATATTTCGGCAACATCCAACTGTTTTTTTATTTGAGGAAAAGGTTCCAAGGCGCAGAGGTCGACAGACACATGTGGTTATGGGACCCAGTAAAGCTAATAAAAAGAATGAATAAGTAATTGTTTTAGGTTTTACGGTAGATCGAGAGAGCTTGAAACTTGGGAATCTGTAACACAATTTGTTACGTCCTATATGTAACGTCACAGTACTGCGATGTCGTCCTGTATGACGTCACAGTCAGATAAGAAAGACTTCCAAAGCATATCGCTCAGTAATGCCTTGCCTGAATTTAGCCCAAATATTGAAAATTCCCAACATCCATGGACTTTTTGATATTGTGTGTAGAGATGATAGATCTATAAGAGGAGCTAATAACTCGGGTACCCGGGTCGGGTGGGTACTGAGTAGGACCCGGGTACCCACAGGACTACCCGGACCCGTGGTTAGTCACGTGATATATTGTTTAATGACAAAAAGTATCAAGAACTCCATGGTTACACTACAAGTCACTAATGTTCGCATTTCCTTCTGACTATGCACCCATTCCTTCTGATTTTTCATATGGTTGAATAAAGATATAACTTAATTCAACTTCAGTGTATGAATGACCAGGTTGTTTAATACATGTATCTGAATACATTTTGCCAGGGCTATGCTAAAAATGTTCCCAATCGGACATGTTGAGACATCTCCTGAGACCAACACTGGGTAATAGGGTGGCGGGTACCCAGGTAGTAAATTTGGACTCGTCTAAAGGTGAATTTCTTGAGAATGTATGCACCTGCACAATGTCACAAGATTATCTTCTGTTAACCTGCGATTCGCTGTGCAGAGTTGTGCCAGAAACCTATGATTGTGGGTTCGAATCCCGGTTTGCCCCGATTATATTTCTAGGTTTGTCAGCACCATACCCGTGCTCGTGTGTTTCACCGTAGTCGTAAACGTCTGAGACCTGCATCACTTCGGGCTTTCCTCCCACATTAAGCTGACACGCTGTGATATAACTGGAATAATGTTAAAAGCGGTGTTAAACCCATCTCATACACTCACTCACTGTTAACCTGCAGACCAGAAAGAAACCCCATTTCTGCAACACTTTGTGACAACACGTTTGGAGAAAACAAAACCACAAAATCAGTTCATATATTTATTATTCAAATACTTCATTATGAAATATTTTGTTACACATTAGTTCCTTCTTTACAGACAAGCATATTATGTGTTTTTTTAAATCTATTTATTGCAAGAGTTTTTTAAAAAGTAAAAATACCTTCATATAAAACATGTGTTTTATTAATTAACCTCCCACCATTTGGTATATTAACTATAAGTAATCAACATTGTCCTGTCCAACAAACTAGTACATTTTAACATGCATTTTATAATTTCTTTAGAAATATCACTGGACAATATACTGTCATATTAACATATGATATCTTTGTGATATCCTTATTTTTTGACAGCATGTTAAATTCAACAACAGCAGTACATTGAAATATGCACAAATAAATGCTAGATACTTATATTGCATTCATATCACAGATTGGACAAAGACAAGGTTTGATAAGGGCCCTCATTAGCCCACTAGAAAACCACACTTTCAGGTTACATAAGACTTTGAAACACTGGCATGAAAATTATCACAAATGTTGAAATGGCTGACAACTACCTCTGTTTCTGTTTTCAACATTAAAGTTTGAAGTTCTGACATGTCTTAGTACACAAGAGTGACTGGAATCATTGAAAAAGGCCCATTTTTTCAACTTTCAGACAAAAAAATGCAACGAGCAAATCCATGACCCAAAATGAATATTTTTCCTCTTGTTACCATAGTCTACCATAACCCATCTTCCAGAGGCAAGGGAGTTAACTGACTATAAAAATCCAGTTTCCACCCTTTCCAAACTAGGCCGGAATATCTGGGTTCGATCGATCGTCACCAGTGTCTATTACGAGTTATGTCCCTTCTATGTCCCTTCTATTGACCAATCAGATTCCACCTCTGATATCACTTGCATTTGTTTCAAACAAAAAGCCCAGTGATCGATAATCAAGATTTATGTTATAATAAAACGAGCCTTACTTAAAAACATGCAAAGATTTAAGAAAATATCTGTTGAAGCTAATTGGACGGAACACATGCTTTGCAAATCCTGCAGTCGGCCGAAATCTGCACGGCAGTTTACGAACCAAATGTTGATTTCGTTACGAGATTTTGATAGGACTATGCATAGTCCAGCCAAAATATAACTCCATAATTCCAGTCTAATTTTGCAAGGGTGAAAACTGGACTTCCATAGTCAGTTAACTCCCTTGCCTGGGGAAGATGAACATAACCCTTCTATCTACATCTAAGAAAATCAGCTTGGGTCAGGGATTGTTCTTGTTCAACTATTACAAAAAGGCTTCTTTGATACAGTTTGGTTTTGTTTAACTTTGATAATAATGACACAGATAATGTGTGCACTAAGTCCCTATCATACCTTGTCCTTTGTAGTGACAAAAAAGGACACTGTTTTCAAAATTCCCCAACCCTTATTCAATATTTTACACATAAATAATGCTGTATGGTAAACAGGTGATTATTCAACTTCAAAAATGCAAATGTGTGTGGTTTTGTTCAATCATAACCTGTTACAAATTCCAACAGTAACCCAATTAAGTGATGTCATCAAGGTAGTTCCAACAACAGTACAATAAGTACAACCTTAAAACAATGGAATAAATAATTATGTTACAGCAACAATGTAACAATCATAAAACCAAATATTCTGTAACCACGATAATGGAAGCCAAAACCAAAGTGAGTTGTGAGTCATCTCCCCTTTTTGGCGATTGCTCCACGAAAAAAATCCATCAGAAAACCTCACGAAGAAAAAAAATCGCCATAACAAGCTAAGGCTCTTAAAATTTAATAAAACTACCAGTAATTACATAGAAGTTATTAGTCTTCCTTGCCAAATAACATATTTATGTCATCTCATGATGCAAAGTTGACATTTTCACTTGTTGCTGTCCTACTCATGAAAATGTCAACCATGCAGATCACTCAACGAGATAAACATGTTATCTGACAGGAAAAGGACACAAATTATATATATTATGTTTTTTCTTGTATGATTTTCATGATCTTACTCTGAAAACCATAGTGTCATTGAGATATACTCAAATTGTTCTTGCATAGAGTGTTATTTCATCACTAAATACATAATAAAAATCTCTATGTATGGTTAATTTCACACCTACAGCTGGGATAGAAGTGAGCTTAAACATGATTCATCCACAGTGAGTTATGTTTTTTCTGGAAATTAAATTATTGTGACAATAATTTATTATTCAAGTGATAAATAACGAAAAGGTCCTGCTTTTGACAAAATAATCTTGTAAATCCATAATTAATTTCATTGAGACCTGACAAACATTGTGTTAGAGCAGCAATGTATCCAGTATTGTGTTAAAGCAGTAGTGTATCCAGTATTGTGTTAAAGCAGTAGTGTATCCAGTATTGTGTTAAAGCAGTAGTGTATCCAGTATTGTGTTAAAGCAGTAGTGAATCCAGTATTGTGTTAAAGCAGCAGTGTATCCAGTATTGTGTTAAAGCAGTAGTGTATCCAGTATTGTGTTAAAGCAGTAGTGTATCCAGTATTGTGTTAAAGCAGTAGTGTATCCAGTATTGTGTTAAAGCAGTAGTGTATCCAGTATTGTGTTAAAGCAGTAGTGTATCCAGTATTGTGTTAAAGCAGTAGTGTATCCAGTATTGTGTTAAAGCAGTAGTGAATCCAGTATTGTGTTAAAGCAGTAGTGAATCCAGTATTGTGTTAAAGCAGTAGTGAATCCAGTATTGTGTTAAAGCAGTAGTGTATCCAGTATTGTGTTAAAGCAGTAGTGTATCCAGTATTGTGTTAAAGCAGTAGTGTATCCAGTATTGTGTTAAAGCAGTAGTGAATCCAGTATTGTGTTAAAGCAGTAGTGTATCCAGTATTGTGTTAAAGCAGTAGTGAATCCAGTATTGTGTTAAAGCAGTAGTGAATCCAGTATTGTGTTAAAGCAGTAGTGAATCCAGTATTGTGTTAAAGCAGTAGTGTATCCAGTATTGTGTTAAAGCAGTAGTGTATCCAGTATTGTGTTAAAGCAGTAGTGTATCCAGTATTGTGTTAAAGCAGTAGTGAATCCAGTATTGTGTTAAAGCAGTAGTGAATCCAGTATTGTGTTAAAGCAGTAGTGAATCCAGTATTGTGTTAAAGCAGTAGTGTATCCAGTATTGTGTTAAAGCAGTAGTGTATCCAGTATTGTGTTAAAGCAGTAGTGAATCCAGTATTGTGTTAAAGCAGTAGTGTATCCAGTATTGTGTTAAAGCAGCAGTGTATCCAGTATTGTGTTAAAGCAGTAGTGTATCCAGTATTGTGTTAAAGCAGTAGTGTATCCAGTATTGTGTTAAAGCAGTAGTGAATCCAGTATTGTGTAAAAGCAGCAGTGTATCCAGTATTGTGTTAAAGCAGTAGTGTATCCAGTATTGTGTTGAAGCAGTAGTGTATCCAGTATTGTGTTAAAGCAGCAGTGTATCCAGTATTGTTAAAGCAGTAGTGTATCCAGTATTGTGTTAAAGCAGCAATGTATCCAGTATTGTGTTAAAGCAGTAGTGTATCCAGTATTGTGTTAAAGCAGTAGTGAATCCAGTATTGTGTAAAAGCAGCAGTGTATCCAGTATTGTGTTAAAGCAGTAGTGTATCCAGTATTGTGTTAAAGCAGTAGTGTATCCAGTATTGTGTTAAAGCAGCAGTGTATCCAGTATTGTGTTAAAGCAGCAGTGAATCCAGTATTGTGTTAAAGCAGTAGTGAATCCAGTATTGTGTTAAAGCAGTAGTGTATCCAGTATTGTGTAAAAGCAGCAGTGTATCCAGTATTGTGTAAAAGCAGCAGTGTATCCAGTATTGTGTTAAAGCAGTAGTGAATCCAGTATTGTGTTAAAGCAGTAGTGTATCCAGTATTGTTAAAGCAGTAGTGTATCCAGTATTGTGTTAAAGCAGTAGTGAATCCAGTATTGTGTTAAAGCAGTAGTGAATCCAGTATTGTGTAAAAGCAGCAGTGTATCCAGTATTGTGTTAAAGCAGTAGTGTATCCAGTATTGTGTTAAAGCAGCAGTGTATCCAGTATTGTGTTAAAGCAGTAGTGTATCCAGTATTGTGTAAAAGCAGCAGTGTATCCAGTATTGTGTAAAAGCAGCAGTGTATCCAGTATTGTGTTAAAGCAGTAGTGAATCCAGTATTGTGTTAAAGCAGTAGTGTATCCAGTATTGTTAAAGCAGTAGTGTATCCAGTATTGTGTTAAAGCAGTAGTGAATCCAGTATTGTGTTAAAGCAGTAGTGAATCCAGTATTGTGTAAAAGCAGCAGTGTATCCAGTATTGTGTTAAAGCAGTAGTGTATCCAGTATTGTGTTAAAGCAGTAGTGTATCCAGTATTGTGTTAAAGCAGCAGTGTATCCAGTATTGTTAAAGCAGTAGTGTATCCAGTATTGTGTTAAAGCAGCAATGTATCCAGTATTGTGTTAAAGCAGTAGTGTATCCAGTATTGTGTTAAAGCAGTAGTGAATCCAGTATTGTGTAAAAGCAGCAGTGTATCCAGTATTGTGTTAAAGCAGTAGTGTATCCAGTATTGTGTTAAAGCAGTAGTGTATCCAGTATTGTGTTAAAGCAGCAGTGTATCCAGTATTGTGTTAAAGCAGCAGTGAATCCAGTATTGTGTTAAAGCAGCAGTGTATCCAGTATTGTGTTAAAGCAGTAGTGAATCCAGTATTGTGTTAAAGCAGCAGTGTATCCAGTATTGTGTTAAAGCAGCAATGTATCCAGTATTGTGTAAAAGCAGTAGTGAATCCAGTATTGTGTTAGAGCAGCAATGTATCCAGTATTGTGTTAAAGCAGCAGTGTATCCAGTATTGTGTTAAAGCAGCAGTGTATCCAGTATTGTGTTAAAGCAGTAGTGAATCCAGTATTGTGTTAAAGCAGTAGTGTATCCAGTATTGTGTTAAAGCAGTAGTGAATCCAGTATTGTGTTAAAGCAGTAGTGTATCCAGTATTGTGTAAAAGCAGCAGTGTATCCAGTATTGTGTAAAAGCAGCAGTGTATCCAGTATTGTGTTAAAGCAGTAGTGAATCCAGTATTGTGTTAAAGCAGTAGTGTATCCAGTATTGTTAAAGCAGTAGTGTATCCAGTATTGTGTTAAAGCAGTAGTGAATCCAGTATTGTGTTAAAGCAGTAGTGAATCCAGTATTGTGTAAAAGCAGCAGTGTATCCAGTATTGTGTTAAAGCAGTAGTGTATCCAGTATTGTGTTAAAGCAGTAGTGTATCCAGTATTGTGTTAAAGCAGCAGTGTATCCAGTATTGTTAAAGCAGTAGTGTATCCAGTATTGTGTTAAAGCAGCAATGTATCCAGTATTGTGTTAAAGCAGTAGTGTATCCAGTATTGTGTTAAAGCAGTAGTGAATCCAGTATTGTGTAAAAGCAGCAGTGTATCCAGTATTGTGTTAAAGCAGTAGTGTATCCAGTATTGTGTTAAAGCAGTAGTGTATCCAGTATTGTGTTAAAGCAGCAGTGTATCCAGTATTGTGTTAAAGCAGCAGTGAATCCAGTATTGTGTTAAAGCAGCAGTGTATCCAGTATTGTGTTAAAGCAGTAGTGAATCCAGTATTGTGTTAAAGCAGCAGTGTATCCAGTATTGTGTTAAAGCAGCAATGTATCCAGTATTGTGTAAAAGCAGTAGTGAATCCAGTATTGTGTTAGAGCAGCAATGTATCCAGTATTGTGTTAAAGCAGCAGTGTATCCAGTATTGTGTTAAAGCAGCAGTGTATCCAGTATTGTGTTAAAGCAGCAATGTATCCAGTATTGTGTAAAAGCAGTAGTGAATCCAGTATTGTGTTAAAGCAGTAGTGTATCCAGTATTGTGTTAAAGCAGCAGTGTATCCAGTATTGTGTTAAAGCAGGAGTGTATCTAGTATTGTGTTAAAGCAGTAGTGAATCCAGTATTGTGTTAAAGCAGTAGTGAATCCAGTATTGTGTTAAAGCAGTAGTGAATCCAGTATTGTGTTAAAGCAGCAGTGAATCCAGTATTGTGTTAAAGCAGCAGTGTATCCAGTATTGTGTTAAAGCAGCAGTGTATCCAGTATTGTGTTAAAGCAGCAGTGTATCCAGTATTGTGTTAAAGCAGCAGTGTATCCAGTATTGTGTTAAAGCAGCAGTGTATCCAGTATTGTGTTAAAGCAGCAGTGTATCCAGTATTGTGTAAGAGCAGCAGTGTATCCAGTATTGTTAAAGCAGCAGTGAATCCAGTATTGTGTTAAAGCAGCAGTGTATCCAGTACTGTGTTAAAGTAGCAGTGTATCCAGTATTGTGTTAAAGCAGTAGTGTATCCAGTATTGTGCTAAAGCAGCAGTGTATCCAATATTGTGTTAAAACAGTAGTGTATCCAGTATTGTGTTAAAGCAGTAGTGTATCCAGTATTGTGTTAAAGCAGTAGTGTATCCAGTATTGTGTTAAAGCAGTAGTGAATCCAGTATTGTGTTATAGCAGTAGTGTATCCAGTATTGTGTTAAAGCAGCAGTGTATCCAGTATTGTGTTAAAGCAGCAGTGTATCCAGTATTGTGTTAAAGCAGTAGTGTATCCAGTATTGTGTTAAAGCAGCAGTGAATCCAGTATTGTGTGCAAGCGGCAGTGTATCCAGTTTTGTGTTAAAGCAGTAGTGTATCCAGTATTGTGTTAAAGGAGTAGTGTATCCAGTATTGTGTTAAAGCAGCAGTGAATCCAGTATTGTGTGCAAGCGGCAGTGTATCCAGTTTTGTGTTAAAGCAGTAGTGTATCCAGTTTTGTGTTAAAGCAGTAGTGTATCCAGTATTGTGTTAAAGCAGTAGTGAATCCAGTATTGTGTTAAAGCAGTAGTGAATCCAGTATTGTGTTAAAGCAGCAGTGAATCCAGTATTGTGTGCAAGCAGCAGAATATCCAGTTAGTGTTAACACAGCAAAGTACCAACATTGTTTTCCAGCAAAAGATTAACTCCAGACACTGTTGAAAGATTGTGTGTGAGTAACACTGTAACAACATAACGCAAAGACTTAAAGACAATTCCAAGGACAATAAAAAGTTTCCTAAAATTGTTGTTCTGCATATTCAACATGATTATCCTAGACCTGGGAAACTGCTAATATCTAAAAACATAAGACACATTAACAAAATCAGTTTCCTGAGAAAGAATGAGTGTGATTTACAGAGGCCTTCATGGGGAATCTAGACATGAAAAGCAAAGAGTTGCACTCTTTCATTAACAGGGAATTACTGATTTTGATGAAACTTAAATATTGCACAGTAGTTCACAACATGGAACAAGGCAAGGCTATTAAGTACACTAACCAAATCATCATAGATTTGTCAGGTAGATTTTTATTAAAATTCCATTCTTGTGTCTCATGACCTTTTTCAAAATTGACGGAGGATTCATTTTGTTTTTCTCATTTCTCCAGTGTATTACAAGCTATCAAAGTAAAATTGATTTTAATGTACCACGTGGTTTTGAGCCATACCCCCTGCAGCTCCTGGTACAAAAAGTTGGAATCTCAAGCAAAAACGAAATTTAAGTTGAAACATTTGTTTCTTTAACAGTCTTTAAAAATATAAAAAATATCATGGATGGGCAGGTCATGACATACAATAAATTTGAACAAGCCTCATATAATATCCCTGTACAACACCAATTTACATTCTTGTTTAGACCTACCACCCATTTTATTCAAAATACAACCCATGTAATTTAGAGTGAATATTTTAAATGCTGGTTTTGTTGGGATGACGAAGAAGCTTGCTTTACAGAGAAGACAACAGCCACATCCTCAATCATCCAAGCTGTCTTGTCTCCATTCTATAATGATAAATACTCTGGACTCTTTCGCTACAATTGCCTTGTGTAAAACCCAATTCAAATGACACGACAGAAAACCAAGCCATCCAATCACATTACTCTCATTAGCGGCAGAACTTCTACGTTAGAGATAGGTGCGACGCAGGTGGACACAACCCAACAGAGAAAACTGCAGTGCCTTAGATGACTGGACCATGCACGCTCCTATCATGTAAAAGAAAGCTCAGCTTAACAAGGAGAATACCAGGTCATTGAAGTTTCTGTACCATGAATTCAATCTCCTAAAGAGTGAGTGAGTTTGGTTTTACGCTGCTTTTTGCAATATTCCAGCAATATCACGGCGAGTGACACCAGAAATGGGCTTCACACATTGTACCCATGTAGGGAATTGAAACCAGGTCCTCAGTGTGACGGGCGAACGCTTTAACCACTAGGATACCCGACCACTCCATCTCCCTAAGAAAGTTAACTTCAAGAAAAAAAACAGTTTTCTTTACAAACTCAAAATGTATCATGACTTACAGGCTGCAATACGGTATCGTATCATGATACAAAATATGATACATATATCCTTCTTCATGCATAAGATTTATTAAAGTTGAGATAAGTTATTAATCAAACATGACTCTTACAAAACTTGCATGTACAGATGTCCATTTATTCAGGATCAATTGTGGTCTGTCAGGTCATATGAATCAAAAGTTGAACTAATTAAAATAATGAAATTTTATGCCCTGGGTGACTACTTCTTTGTCATCTCATTTCATTCCCAATAGGATGATACTGGTCGTTAAAAAGGGCATAAAATTATAATTATTTTAATCAAAACTTCAGATTCCTATGGTCAGACTGACAAAATAATTGGAAATTTTAATTGATCTTTTCCCTTTAAACGTCAGACTGTATTGCGATTCAAACCAGTCTCTCATGGTATTGTATTTCCATATCGTGGCTGTAAAAGTGACACCATTGTTGCATGTTGATGCTGTTGAGATGGGCTGCTACAGAATGGCTACACTGCTACAGCATACAGACAGTGTTTTGTACAGGCTGCCACCAAATGGCTGTCCAATACTTGTCATCTTCTCCGTGGTGATGGAGATACAGAGTTACTGAAGCCTGATTGGTTTGGAGATGGACCAATCCCAGGAGGCCTGCCATTCAGCCCTCGTCTATTGTGAAGTTTGAGGGGGGACACCTGAAAAAAACAACCACATAAAACAAATTGCGAATATTCTTTAAAACACCATCAGTGTCTTTTGCAAAGAAACCTCATAAATATTATCATGATTTTGAGCCTTGATAAAAAAAATGTTTTTTGAATACATGCCTGTCAATCTATCTCTGCAATGCTAAACCATTCTAATTTCAGACAGGAGACAAAAAACAGCTCAACAAAATCCCCAGCATTTTAATAATGTATGTGTTGTTCTTTTCACAAAATTTAGGTAGTTTCAATTTTAAAAATTCAATACAATTTAGTCAGGCCTGGGTGAGCATCTTCTGTATATAAGTAAAGGGAGATAACCTTGACTACTCATACACATAATGATTGGCTAGTGATTTGTTTGTAGTTTGACACCAGCAATATTCCAGCAATATGAATGCAGACTTTAATAAGATACAAGACAAGACAAACCAGTGATAGATATTATGAGCAAAGTCCATGCTGTCAGGGCTACAATGAGACATAATCAACCAAAGCCTGATCCCGATCTATTAAGTCGCCTCACATGACAAGCATATGTCGCTGGGGACCTATTCTTAAACGAGTAGTCTCCATGGAGGTGTATTCATTTGTTATCCTGACTGTGAAATACAACTGTCTGGCAGGTTGTTGAGTTTAATTATTTCATACACTTCTTGAGATTGCTGTGATTCAATATGTTGCACCTTGATCATACCCATCCTCGATAATGCAGGGTATTATATCATACTTCAGTCACAATGACTTCAGAACATGAGTTCTGCATTGACCTATATTCCAAATACGACATCGTAGGAGCAGCCCCAAACATGCTGACATTAGAGGAGTTACGAGGAATCAGGAGACTTGTAATTGGAGCAGCTTGAATTTCTTCACTGAGTATTTAATCATGAAAGAACTGTGTCATTTGCTTGGAAGGAGATATATTCTATTTTGAGTATAAATTCACTCGAACTGGAAGAAGCTGTGGTGTGAATGTGTCCAGGGTATATAGTTCACAGTATGGAGATATCATACCCTTGCTAACAGAGGATGGATCATACCCTGTTCAAACAATGTTTCTAATGATTGTGTTACATATTATGTCACACACAACACACAAAAATACAAACAACATGCAAAATATACCACACCAACATTTTCTAAAAATAAAATTGCAGTTCTGGTTGCTTTTTTTAGCGAGAGTAGGCTTATCAGACTTTTTCTCTTGTTACTTACTTACCTACTTATATTGGAGATTTATCGTATGCTTTCCGACTGCAAGCGTATGTCGCACACGGGCCCGGCCAGGCCATTTAATGTGTTTCCGAAAAGGGGAAAGTGAGTTTGTGCAACCCAGGAGGGGGTCTTTAGGGGTTGCTTATATAGTAATTTTGAAATTTTGAGATTTGGAATGAATGCCAAGAGTTGGTGGAGGACGAACTAAGGGAGCTGTTTGTGTTGGCTGGTTGTTAGATAAGGTAGTTTTGGTTTTAATATTTTATTTGGGGTTTAAATGCAACTAATTAGTCCTGTTTTAATTAGGTATATGCCTAAGGCTTTGAATTTTTCTAATTTATTTTGTGGATTTAGGATTGATTCTAGTGTAAGTGTGGTTTTAAGATTTAGGGTGGTCTGTAGTGTTGTTCGGTTTGTTTGGTAGAGTGTGCAGTGAATGAGTACCTGTTCTGGTGTTTCTTAAATTGTTGTTTGCAATGTGGGCAGTTTCCTGTTGTGTGTAGATTAGCTATTTTACGGTGATTATTTAGTTTGGTGTGGCCTATTTGTAGTTTAGTAATTATTCTGTCGATTTTTTTGGATGGGTGTAGTATTTTTGGTTTAGTTAGGTTTTTTTTTAGTACTTTCCTGATTTGCCTATTTGAGTTTTGGTATATAGTTTGCCATTTTTTGTTGACATTATGTTTAGTGACACTTTTGATTTCTGATTTTGAGCTGGGTAAGTTTAAGCTTATTTCTGGGAGTTTAAGGGATAAATTTGCAGCTTTATCTGTGTTTTCATTTCCAAAGATTCCTACGTGGGCGGGGATCCAAATGAGCTCTATTTGTTTACCTGCCTTAGTTAAGTTGTTTGAGCTTTTGAGTATTTGATTTATTAGTTTGGGGCGGTTTTTAGTGTTTTTATTTTTGAGGGCTTGTAGTCCATTGAGGGAGTCGGTTAGGATGAGGATTTTTTGTTGTTTTTTAGATTGCTGATTGTGTAGTGCTGAGGCCATGCCCATGCGTTCGGCCTTGAATATGGATTGGTTGTTTGGGAGTCGGTAAGATTGGGTGTGTTTGGTTGGTTGTGTAATGTGGACTCCGAAACCTGTGTGTTTTGAGATCGGATCTGAGGAGTGAGTGAGTGAGTGAATTAATGCTTTACGTCACATCGGCTATATTTCAGCCATATCGTGATGTCGGATCTGAGGATCCGTCTGTGTATATGTGACACCAATTTGGCCAATTTTCGTGTATGTATGCTAGTGTGGTGGTTTTAGCGATGTTAGGATCGGTCTGTTTATTTAGTGTATCGGCTGGTGTTGTGTCTATTTTTGGTATTTTAAGTTTTGGAGTGAAGATATTGGATGATTTATTGTTTTGTTTAAGATTATTTATTTTGTGTTCATTTAGGTAATTGGTTATTCTTTGGGAAATTGGAGTAAGTAGTGGATTTTTCCGGGCTAGGGCTTTGTTTCTAGGGCTAATAATATTGTTTTTTATTAAGTTTTCGATTAGAGGGTTTGATTGGGACGCGGCCCAGAAGTTTAGGGTAAGTTTAAGTGGCATTTCTCATGTTAAGGCCTGGAGTGAGGTGGAGGAGGTGCTATGTTGAGTTCGTGTGATTAGTTTTAGGGCCTGATACTTGATTGAGTCTAGTTTTTTAATGAGAGAGTTTTTTAGGGTGTCGTAAATGGCACTGCCATAGTCTAGTTTGGATCTAATTAGTGATATATAGAGTGAGAGGAGGGTGTTTTTAGAGGCCCCCCAGTTGGAGCCGGTCAGGCATCTTAATGTGTTTAGGTCTTTGCTGCATCTGGTTACTAGGTTTTTAATGTGAGCATCCCAGGTGAGATGATCATAGAAGATTAATCCTAAGAATTTGGTTTGTTTTTGAAATTTGATTGGTTTGTTCTTTAGTTGGAGGTTTAGGGAGGCGGGTTGCATATTTTTGTGTTTAAATACTATTCCTGTGGTTTTGTCTGAGTTTAGGGAGAAGCCCCATTTGTCAGCCCATTTTTGTATTTTATTTTTGTAGTAAGATATGGGCCATTTTAATGCTTTAAGTGCGGATCCAGAGGGCTCCATCATCCGCAAATTTTGATGTGTTTACTTTGGGGGATAGTCCCTCGAATAGATGGTTAATCATAATATTGAAGAGTGTCGGGCTTAGGATGCTGCCCTGGGGAGTGCCATTTTCTAGGGGACATTGGTCCGATAGCGTTTGATCTATGCCCACGGAGATTTTGCGGTTTGTTAGGAAACTTTGGATGTAGTTAATTATTTGACCATTAAGACCTGTTTTGATGTTCCGTTCTAGTCGGGCGAGGTTATCTAAGGTTGAGCGTCCAGGAGTGAAACCGCTTTGGTCTGGATTTATTATGTTGTTTTGTTCTAAGTAGTGTTGTAGCCTGTTTTTTGCCATTGATTCCATTACTTTGCATAAGTTAGAAGTTAGGGAGATTGGTCTGTATGAATTAACAAACACACTTATTCTGACGTAAGTACAGCCGGGACAAATGCAAGGCAATTACTGCCTATTTAAGCCTAGCAAATGAACACACAGAACTGTTGACATTCTGTCCCTTTAAGCCTGTTAGCAATTAACGCACAGAACAATTGACATTCTGTCCCTTTAAGTCTGTTAGCAATTAACACACAGAACCATTGACATACTGCCCCTTAAAGGCTATTAACAAATAAACACACAGAACCATCGACGTACTGCCCCTTTAAGCATGTTAGCCTTTAAGCCTAGCAAATAAACACACATGTAAACAATCATGTCCACATGAGTGACAGTAACTTTTCTTCAAACCTGAAAACTTGACAAAACCCATATGATTTGAAAGGATATCCTTGGGGTATTCTATCCTACCTCTAACCCTAAGAGATCCGGGGTAGAATAGGCAACCCATGCTTGCCATAAAAGCCAACTATACTTGTCTTAAGAGGCCACTAAAGGAATCGGATGGTCAGGCTCGCTGACTTGGTTGATGCATGTCACCGATCCTAAATGTGTGGATCGATGCTCATGATATCAATCACTGGATTGTCCGGTCCAGACCTCAAGTATTTACAGACTGCTGCCATATGGCTGGAATATTGCTGAGTGCGGCGTTAAACAGCAAACAAAATCTATCCCTAAGGATCAATTCATGTGCATAATCTTCTGAACGTATATTGTGTGAGTGGTAGCACCCTAAAAAAGTGCTAGAACAGGTGAACATGTAATATATACTACTCAAAAGAAGTTAAACAACACCTGATTCTTTCATATTACAGGTACCATAGTTAATCATTCATGCCACATATCTGTGATAACTATAGTAATAGGAAAGAATTGGGTGTTTCTTAACTTCTTTTGAGTAGCAACTCTTCTGAGTGAATTTCGCATTTCAGTTCCGTTAATGGAGTGACTTCCCCATGACCTCCATGCTCTGTGTTAGTGTGTGTGTGTTGTGCATACAAGGGTTGTCATAAACGTAACCTCAGGCACCATCCTCTATAACTTAGGGTATTATATCTCCTTTTGATTATAAAAAAAATTATTATTCTGGATCCATTCATTGACATGGTATCATTGTTATTCCATTTGAATGGGGGCGGTCGGGTAGCCTAGTGGTTAAAGCATTCACTCGTCATGCCGAAGACACGGGTTCGATTCCCAACATGGGTACAATGTGTGAAGCCCATTTCTGGTGTCCCCCGCAGTGATATTGCTGGAATATTGCTAAAAGCAGAGTAAAACCAAACTCACTCACTCATTCACTCTGTTTGAATGACACAGTGCTGAAACTAGCCATCAAATCACATTACACAGTTCTTTTACAATTCAACGATACAACCAAATATTATGTTGTTGCGTTGTCGCAAATAAAACTGTCAACATAATGACTCCCCTCCTCTGTCAAAATGCTCAGGAAAACACATTTTCCCTTTAAAAATGCCCTTAAGTATGTTGTGATTCATTGTAAACTTAAAAGGTCCTTTCTTTGCTTGAGAATGAGACTGAAAAGTTGTTTATCGGATAGGGTATGGGCAAAAATGGTTCACAATTTCATGTTTGGATTTCAAGATCTTATTTAAATTTTGAACATTTTCCAAAAAATGTGGTTACTAAAAGACTATTGTTACTGTCCTTTCCATAGTTTTTTTCATGAAAAGGAAATTTGGGAAAAAAACACTCATGCTACAAATGACCCAAAGAAGGAAGAGATAATACCCTGCATAGTCGAGGATGATCCTTTGCAGGAGCAAGAACATGCTGTATACATGCAGTGCAGTTGTAATCATACCTGGCATTGCTAGTCTCTGTAGAAATATGACATACAACTGTATCAGTACTTTCTCAGAGTGACTGAGATTGGTTTAACACTGATTGGAAAAGTATTTCAGTAATATCAAGGTGTGTCATGTTAAAGTGGGAGAATATCTCAAGCGATCCAGGTCTTTACCAGGATGATGAAACCCCTGAGTACAGGTATGAAGCTGACATACCAATGATCATAATCAGGGCGAATCTTGGATTTAAACCCACAACCAGCAGATCCTGGCACGCCTAAGGGTTGCAGCTGTGCATGACTACTACTGGGCTACCAGTACCACCTCTCAACTACATGTTGTGATACATACAGTATCAATATTGCCCTATGTGATAAATACAGTATCGATATTGCCATGTTGTGATACATACAGTATCTATATTGCCCTGTTGTGATGCATACAGTATCTATATTGCCCTATGTGATAAATACAGTATCGATATTGCCATGTTGTGATACATATAGTATCGATATTGCCCTGTTGTGATGCATACAGTATCTATATTGCCAGGTTGTGATACATATAGTATCGATATTGCCATGTTGTGATACATACAGTATCGATACTGCCATGTTGTCATACATACAGTATCGATATTGCCATGTTGTGATACATATAGTATCGATATTGCCAGGTTGTGATACATATAGTATTGATATTGCCATGTTGTGACACATACAGTATCGATACTGCCATGTTGTGATACATACAGTATCGATACTGCCATGTTGTCATACATACAGATGTTAAGGACTTGGAGTTACTGTAATCGTAGTGCTGCTGTCGCTAGGGATGTTAAGGACTGGGAGCTATGGTAATCTTAGTGCTGCTGTCGCATGGGATGTTAAGGACTGGGACTTATGGTAATCTTAGTGCTGCTGTCACAAGAGATGTTACGGACTGAGAGTTATGGTAATCTTAGTGCTGCTGTCACAAGGGATGTTAAGGACTGGGAGCTATGGTAATCTTAGTGCTGCTGTTACAAGGGATGTTAAGGACTGGGAGTTATGGTAATCTTAGTGCTGCTGTCACAAGGGATGTTAAGGACTGGGAGCTATGGTAATCTTAGTGCTGCTGTTACAAGGGATGTTAAGGACTGGGAGTTATGGTAATCTTAGTGCTGCTGTCGCAAGGGATGTTAAGGACTTAGAGTTATGGTAATTTTAGTGCTGCTGTCGCAAGGGATGTTACGGACTGGTAGTTATGGTAATCTTAGTGCAAAGCTCACTTTGTGAGACAGGGCCCTAGACACAGTCTTTGTCTCCCGACTGGTAGATGTACTTGCCAAGAAACATGTGATTACAGACAATTAATCAATGTACGTGTGATACCAATGTCACTCACCACTCGTCCCACAGATTTGTCAGCCACACGACCCAATGACTTGGCTCCCTGCAGAGCAAGATACACAACTTTCATACGCGGAATATATTTGAATGGCTGGCGTCGGGACTGGCGGTGAAACAAAATGGCAGCACGCAGGGTGAATTGATACATTGGGACAGTGGGTGGGTTATGTTAGTTCAGTCCCAACAACCGCCACACAGTGGGGCAATGTGAGTACCGATGTGAGTATGAATGTGAGTACCAATGTGTGTATGAATGTATGTACCGATGTGAGTATGAATGTGAGTATCGATGTGAGTATGAATGTGAGTACCGATGTGAGTATGAATGTGAGTACCAATGTGAGTATGAATGTGAGTACCAATGTGAGTATGAATGTGAGTACCAATGTGAGTATGAATGTGAGAACCGATGTGAGTATGAATGTGAGTATGAATTTGAGTATCAATGTGAGTACCAATATGAGCACCGATGTGTTAAATCGGTGGTATCATATCAAATAATTACATGACATCAATATCAGGAGTATCCATTGATATAGTGTGATAAGTTTTATCAAAATTGTGATATGAATATGATCAACATAAATTATATTATCACATTGTTATAAGCAACAAACAATTAACACAGTTTCAGGAAAGCAGCATACACATAGTTACAATTGTATTAGTAATCATAATATGGAAGCGAGTACCATAGATTGTACATGTGAGGGGTGTATAAACATTCAGTAGATTACAATAACATTCATAAAAGGTGCATATAATGTTCATGATTACAATTGAAACGAGCAATTAATCAATCATTTTCAACCACAAGCACACACAATCAGTTGTTGGGAAAATGTGATAATAGAAGCACAAGAATGGATAATGTGCAGTGATGCAAGCGGTAGGAGATGTTGTCATGCATGAGTGGAAGCAGCCAGGCACAGCATCATCAACACAGTAACACGGGCAGGTTGCAGGGAGGTGCAAGTGAGTTGCAAGTGAGTTGCAAGATGTAGCAGGGCAACCAGACACAGGAGACACGAATATGAAAAACAACATAAAACAGTGTGTTAGCATATCATGGTTCAGCTTGAGCGATCATATTCATGGCCTTTTCAAGGACGCGATCAAACGATTCAAAAGCTTAAGATTGCTTTCAAACATTTATTTGTACATTTTTACTTTATTTCATTGTCAGAATAGTTCAATTTGTACATCCAAATACACTATTAAAGTCCTGATGTAGAGTGTTTCAATATTAATTATTGATCGAATTACGGAGTATTGAGAAAATATAATTGTACTCTGTCCAAATAAAAGCCGAGTTAACAATGGTTGCCGCATTCAAGGCCTTTTCAAGATATTTTATCTCATTTTAAGGCTCTTCATGACATATTCAAATTCAAGGCCTTTTCAAGCCTGTATGAACCACCACCATCATAATCAGGGGGCACGGGTGGCTCAGTTGTCTAAGGCACCCCAATTTGGCACGCCAGAAACCTATGATTGTGGGTTCGAATCCCGGTTCGTGCCGATTATGTTTCTAGGTTTGTCAGCACCATACCCATGCTTGTGGGTTTCACAACCTCTGAGACCTGCATCACTTCGGGCTTTCCTCCCACATTAAGCTGAAACGCTGTGATATAACTGGAAATATGTTAAAAGCGGCGTTAAAACTCACTCACTCACTCATCATAATCATCCTAACAACTGAACAATGTCTCCCACCTTCATTGTCAAACCGGTTCCATACATTGATGGCCGACCATGGAAGTGTTTCTCATCTTTGGACATGACGGAGTCGCTGATCACTGGGGTCCGAGGCCTTTCTGGCGTTCTCACCTGTAATACAAGTTCAGGAGGTCAGACAAACTTCTACATAAGGTCATACACTTAAAGAAATTTGGTTTCCAGATTCAAACAACCCTAAAAAGTAAAAAGGGAGAAAAAAGTACCATATTTTCTTGAGTATATTGTGCACTTCTTGTCCAAAAAACACAGTTGTGTAGAAGGGGGTGCGCATTATACACGCCATAATGAGTTTTGATGTTTTTTCCCCCAACGCAAAGACATTACCGTGAGCACGTAATACTGGAAATACCATGTCAACAATTCCATACGTAACCTGAAAAGCACTGAGTTTTTTTGTTCTTTGCATGTTAAAAGGTAGGCTGCTGTAAAGTATGACAGATACCGTATTCGACGTAATAAGCGCCCCGCTCTAATAAGGGCCCACAGCGATATTTGCTAATATCTTGGCAAGTGAACAATCCCAATTAACACCCCTTCCGATTGATCAATGTACACAAGACTTATTTATTCGTGTATAATATGCACACGTGTGTTATATACACCCTTAATTATGGGCAATTAAATTCAGGAAAAAAATATCTGTCGTATATAAACAGTTCAGGCCATCTGCATAAACCACAAAATTTATCTTTCAACTCTGGTTTTTCCACCAAAAATCATAATCTAATAAGAGCCCCCTATTTCTATTTTTGAGAGCGCCCTGGGCGCTTATTATGTCGAATACGGTATTTTGTGTAGTGAGATATAATATGAATAGAGATAACACATGCATATTCTGACATTGTATGTTTTATTACTTGCTTCACAAATCTAACAATTAACAGTGTGAAGAAAATAGTAACTCCAAAGTGACACATGTTCAACAGCCCACAAATGCTTGGGAGACATAGAAAATACTCAAAAGTTGGACGGAAAACCTTTCAGTCAAGTGAGCTCAAAAGCAAAGTGAAACATATTAGAATTTGATTTTGATTTTCGTCCTAAGCACCCATTTTTAAACAAAGACAAATTAATTTGAAAGGCTCACCATTATAATGTCTCTTATATCAACCAATGCATTAAGTCAAAATATCAGTAAGCCAACTAATAAAAAATGTTTGATAAGAAACAAGGTCAAAATTAGTGAAGCCTGTTTTTGTCATGTTTAATATTGATACATAGATTAGTGTGATCCCACAATGAACTGCCATGCCATGATATAACTGCAACATTGTTCAAAGCAGAGTTAAAACAAAATCCCTCACTCACTCACTCACTCTCAAACCAAACTCACCCGATACACTGGTAGAGCCCTGAATACAGCTCCTTGCATCTTCTCTCCTGTTGTAGAGCTCTCGAGATGATGATTGTAGGCCTGTAAACATGTTCACAAACGAAGCTCTAACACTCATCCAGCACGCAGTTCATCTGGATGTCAGCCATCTCGAATATCAGACACGCCATGCTCAAGGGTAAACTGATTTAATTTTGGTATTTTTTACAATTAGGCTAAGAAACCTGATAATGTTGATGCTTGACAGTGTAAATATTAATGTCAAAGCCAGAGAATAATCAGTCTCAGTTATCTGCCGAAAAAGATTCCATTGGGCGTAAAAAGGCAAAAATAGTGGTGAAAGTTATATGAACGGATCACTGAAGATCAGTGATGACACCAGGTGTTTGTGGCCAGGGTAGGCATGTTCTGCCCTACGGGTAGCACCCTCACATTACAATTTGGATAAAACAGGAAGTGTTTGTTTGTTGCCAAGCATCAGACATCAGTACTCCTGCCATGTGACGGCGGTATTCAAAGGGGAAACATAGGTTCTTGAGGTGAGGTGAAATAGGGTTTAACGTCAAGTCCAATATTATTGCACTTATATAGCAACGTGCATGCACGTGTATGTGTGTGTGGGTGGCTGCTTGTACCAGTCCGGACTGATGCCGATTTAAAGTGCTAGCTCACTGAGATACCATGCCGCAGTTTAACATGAATACCCCACTCAGACACAGTATACTGACTCCGAGCTGACCAGACCTTGTTTTCGCCCCTTAATGCCGAGCGCCAGGTGGGGTAACAACAAGTACAATCCATCTTTTGGTATAACGCGGCCTGGGATCGAACCCAGGACCATCCGCTCTCCGGGTGGATGTTCTACCACTAGACCACAGAGGCAGTCTCTTAAGATGCAGATGGACATGAGAAACACACATACTAATATGGATTTCCTCAGAACAAATATCTTTACCCTTGGTTTTATGAGAGCCTTAAAGAATTTCTTGTCTTCTGGTTGTGCTGGCCTTGATTTTGGCCTCAAATACGCTGATCTGCGAAATGGGCGCCATCTGAATAGAAAAAAATAAAATAAAATTGAAATATAAATTATACTGGGAGGTGGCAGGAATGATGATACTAACTGGTAATATTTTCCTTATGCGTTCAAAGCAGCCAGGCAATATAAGTGATGCCATGTCATTTTATTGGCACATCAAGCATTTTTTGTGTGCTTCCATAAATGTTAAAACATTAGGCCACGCCCACTGGTGTAATACCTTTTTCTGATTGGCCTCCATAGGTCATGTCATTCTAATTGGCCAATCAGTGTCAATGCTTCTGATTTTTCTGTACAAGTGAGCGAAACATTCAAACCAGCCTATCTGATTCTTGGGTCTTTAAGGGCGGTCGGGTAGCCTAGTGGTTTAAGCGTTCACTCGTCACGCTGAAGACCCGGGTTCAATTCCCGACATGGGTACAATGTGTGAAGCCCATTTCTTGTGTCCCCCGCCGTGATATTGCTGGAATATTGCTAAAAGCGGCATAAAACCATACTCACTCACTCACTCACTTGTGTCTTGAAAATGAACCAAAATTAAACTTCTGAATGTAAATGAATAAGACCATGCCATAATATTGTTGTAGATATTTGATACATACTGTTGTATCTGAGTGCAATGGCATGGACACCCAAAATGGAGTACCATCGAAGGCTTATTTGTGTTCTGTGTGGGTTTTCATGTGTACAAATCAAAATTACCAAATTGAGGTGGTGAAGAATCGTTTCAGAAAGTTAAGCTCAAGACCCCATAAAACCTTCAACTATACATCCGGAGGTCAAATTTTACTAAGCTTTCACAAACAAATATCCAGCCGAACAGGAATTTGAACCCACAATCATAAGTTTCAGGCGCTCAGTCACAGGGACACAAGTCTGTACAGTGAATTGCCCATGTCCCCATTATCTTAACAGGAATGTACTGATAAAGACGAAGATAGAGTTAATAAGCAGAAAACAATAAATAATGATTTTTGTTTCCAAACAGAGTGAACTCACTTCTGTTGATTAAAGATGAGAGGATACTCAAACTTTTGAACAGTTCTGATTTTCTGGGTAGCACTTTTCCTCCGAGTTACCGGAGCTAGAGGTTGCTGCGAAAGAAAGTTGAAACAGTTTTACTTCATTCATAAAAACCATAAAAGTCCTCAAATTATACAAAGTGTTAAATAAGTCTTGAACACCATTGCATTTGTATTTTTTATTCTTATCTGAGAACTTTAACCTTATTTCCATCCTCAATGCTTCCCAGTTTGTAGCGGAGCTTCTGGTATCTGTTCTACACACTGCTTCAGTGTCTGGCAATAGTAGGGTGCAATAACGTTCTTGCATGGAGAAGAGCTCACTTGCCTTCCAGGAGTCATAAATGGCCTGATTTCATGAGCTTACAACCAAAACATGCATCACTGCTATACCTGTTTTGTCTTGACACAGACTTAATTATGCGGACAGACCTATAAGACTGTAGTTTTTTAAAATGTCATGGTTGAGTTGAGGTTAAATACTCAATGAGAACTCTTTTAAATATTTTAAAAGTTTAACAAACATACTAAGAAAAACATTTTAAAATATCATTTATATATTTTACTCTTTGGAAAATGTGAACAGACTTGTCCATAAATGGAAAAAATGAATTGACATGGCCTAAAAAAAGCTAAAGATGTCTCACCTCTGTAATATCATAAGGTAGTGTTGGGGACCCAGCTGTCTCTTCCGTAGCGGGGAAGTTGAACGGCCGATGCTGGCTGAAGAACCCTACAAACTTGCCCTTGTTTCCCCACCATACCCTGCAGGAGAAACACCAGGTTAGTGAGGGCAGGGATGCCATACATGGGCTTCAGGAGACTTTTTAAGCTACAACATTTCTTCTTGTTTAAAGAAACAAAAGTCTGTGAACAATTTAAGTGTATTCATGGGTCATGCATTGTCAAACATAGTTGTGCTAAAGGGTATAGTATGAGCATAAACAATCTCCACTTTCTTTTTGAACTTTTCTTTGTATTTGTCATTTAAAACAAAAGATCTAAAATTATCATCACCAGCTTTCAATCACCATGTGTCATGCCCTCATTTCCCCAAGCCCCACCCCCATCTTCCTGACCCCCATCTCCACAACACCCGTCTCTCCAGTCCCCACAATCCTGACCCCCATCTCCACAACACCTGTCTATCCAGTCCCCACAATCCTGACCCCCATCTCTACAACACCTGTCTCTCGAGTCTCCACAATCCTGACCCCCATCTCCACAACACCCGTCTCTCCAGTCCCCACCTTCCTGACCCCCATCTCCACAACACCCGTCTCTCCAGTCCCCACAATCCTGACCCCAATCTCCACAACACCCGTCTCTCCAGTCCCCACAATCCTGACCCCCATCTCCACAACACCTGTCTCTCCAGTCCCCACAATCCTGACCCCAATCTCCACAACACCCGTCTCTCCAGTCCCCACAATCCTGACCCCAATCTCCACAACACCTGTCTCTCCAGTCCCCACAATCCTGACCCCCATCTCCACAACACCTGTCTCTCCAGTCTCCACCTTCCTGACCCCCATCTCCACAACACCTGTCTCTCGAGTCTCCACAATCCTGACCCCCATCTCCACAACACCCGTCTCTCCAGTCCCCACCTTCCTGACCCCCATCTCCACAACACCCGTCTCTCCAGTCCCCACCTTCCTGACCCCCATCTCTACAACACCTGTCTCTCCAGTCCCCACAATCCTGACCCCAATCTCCACAACACCTGTCTCTCCAGTCCCCACAATCCTGACCCCCATCTCCACAACACCTGTCTCTCCAGTCTCCACCTTCCTGACCCCCATCTCCACAACACCTGTCTCTCGAGTCTCCACAATCCTGACCCCCATCTCCACAACACCCGTCTCTCCAGTCCCCACCTTCCTGACCCCCATCTCCACAACACCCGTCTCTCCAGTCCCCACCTTCCTGACCCCCATCTCCACAACACCCGTCTCTCCAGTCTCCACCTTCCTGACCCCCATCTCCACAACACCTGTCTCTCCAGTCTCCACAATCCTGACCCCCATCTCCACAACACCTGTCTCTCCAGTCCCCACAATCCTGACCCCCATCTCCACAACACCTGTCTCTCCAGTCTCCACCTTCCTGACCCCCATCTCCACAACACCCGTCTCTCCAGTCCCCACCTTCCTGACCCCAATCTCCACAACACCCGTCTCTCCAGTCTCCACCTTCCTGACCCCCATCTCCACAACACCTGTCTCTCCAGTCTCCACAATCCTGACCCCCATCTCCACAACACCTGTCTCTCCAGTCCCCACAATCCTGACCCCCATCTCCACAACACCTGTCTCTCCAGTCTCCACCTTCCTGACCCCCATCTCCACAACTCCTGTATCCAGTCTCCACAATCCTGACCCCCATCTCCACAACACCTGTCTCTCCAGTCTCCACAATCCTGACCCCCATCTCCACAACACCTGTCTCTCCAGTCCCCACAATCCTGACCCCCATCTCCACAACACCTGTATCCAGTCTCCACAATCCTGACCCCCATCTCCACAACACCTGTCTCTCCAGTCCCCACCTTCCTGACTCCCCTTTTTCCACAACACCCGTCTATCCAGTCCCCACAATCCTGACCCCCATCTCCACAACACCCGTCTCTCCAGTCCCCACAATCCTGACCGCCATCTCCACAACACCCGTTTCTCCAGTCTCCACCTTCCTGACCCCCATCTCCACAACGCCCGTCCATCCAGTCCCCACAATCCTGACCCCCATCTCCACAACACCCGTCTCTCCAGTCCCCACAATCCTGACCCCCATCTCCACAACGCCCGTCCATCCAGTCCCCACCTTCCTGACCCCCATCTCAACAACACCCGTCTCTCCAGTCCCCACAATCCTGACCCCCATCTCCACAACGCCCGTCCATCCAGTCCCCACAATCCTGACCCCCATCTCCACAACGCCCGTCCATCCAGTCCCCACCTTCCTGACCCCCATCTCCACAACACCCGTCTCTCCAGTCCCCACAATCCTGACCCCCATCTCCACAACACCTGTCTCTCCAGTCCCCACCTTCCTGACCCCCATCTCCACAACACCCGTCTCTCCAGTCCCCACAATCCTGACCCCCATCTCCACAACACCTGTCTCTCCAGTCCCCACAATCCTGACCCCCATCTCCACAACACCTGTCTCTCCAGTCCCCACAATCCTGACCCCCATCTCCACGACGCCCGTCTCTCCATCTCCCTTCTCCCATCTCCTGGAACCTGATGTTCCCAAACCTCACCTACCCATATCTCCCCATCTTCCCACATTCCAACCCCCCTTGTTCCCATCCCATCTTCTCACCTTCACAATGCCTATGTTCCCACCTTAGATCCATCAAATAATGCGTGCTGGGATTCAAAACTACCAAGGGTCACATTGAGACAAATCTAGGAAGGGAAGGGACATAACTCTGCACAGCGAGGGGAATGAGACTATTGAGAGTTAAGGGGCTGTTTGCAAGTAAAAGTCTTTGAGGAGTACCAAGGTAAACTCCTCACCGCAATAGCCAGTTCGTGGAGCTCTCTATACTTTTGCTGCCACCAGTCACAGCTCCCCACTGTGCTTAGTGGCCTACAACCTTGCATGGAGTTGAACTCAAAACTGACTGACCGTTATTACCCATAGTGTTAGAAATAACAAAATTCATAAAAATTGTATGTGCACTAGTGCAAATATCACTTCTCACACACCAGTGTCATCTGGATGGCATTGTTGACGTCATTCAAATCTTATTGTGATGTTAGGTTGGAATGAAGTCACACTAGAAATGACATCAAAGCTGAAGATTGTTGATGTCAAACGACAAATTGTGGTTTTCTTGGACAGCGGTGGTGATCAGTGCATTTTTTAAAAGAGCAGCTCAAAAGGATTGAAAAATAATTGGTAATTACGAAATTATTACACTCACATGTGTGTCATACTGGTTTTACAAATAATTGTGTGAGAACTCATGTATGATACCGGGAAGGTAATGAAGGTGTCACACTGGTGGCAGTGATGATACCTGGAGAGTAATGAAGGTGTCCAGACTGGTGGCAGTGATGATACCGGGAGAGTAATGAAGGTGTCACACTGGTGGCAGTGATGATACCGGGAGAGTAATGAAGGTGTCCAGACTGGTGGCAGTGATGATACCGGGAGAGTAATGAAGGTGTCACACTGGTGGCAGTGATGATACTGGGAGAGTAATGAAGGTGTCCAGACTGGTGGCAGTGATGATACCGGGAGGGTAATGAAGGTGTCAAACTGGTGGCAGTGATGATACCGGGAGAGTAATGAAGGTGTCCAGACTGGTGGCAGTGATGATACCGGGAGAGTAATGAAAGTGTCACACTGGTGGCAGTGATGATACTGAGAGGGTAATGAAGGTGTCACACTGGTGGCAGTGATGATACCGGGAGGGTAATAAAGGTGTCACACTGGTGGCAGTGATGATACCGGGAGGGTAATAAAGGTGTCACACTGGTGGCAGTGATGATACCGGGAGGGTAATGAAGGTGTCACACTGGTGGCAGTGATGATACCGGGAGGGTAATGAAGGTGTCACACTGGTGGCAGTGATGATACCGGGAAGGTAACGAAGGTGTAACATGCTGAGAAGGAGCTTGCTACAAACAGTCACAAGGGAGACAAATCTTGGAATGTAAGGGACACAACTGTATCCAGCAAGGAAATGAGGGTAAAGGGGAGGCATTATGTAACTGGAGTCTTGGAAGACTTCTACAGAGAAGTCAATTACAATAATGAATATGAAATCATGTCTTACCTGACAGACCCATCAGATGACCCAGACAGGATAGACTTCAGGGAGTCCACATAGACAAGGGAGACAATCTTTGTCAGGTGAGCTCGCCAGCTCACAATCTGCTTCAGTTTTTCCTGAAAACACAAATCAACCAAATCTGAAGCCTGTTCTTGTTTGAAGAATGCCAAAACCTTTGTAGAAGTCAAATATGTAACTTAGAAAGGTTTGTGTCTGTGAATACTTGTGTTTGTGAATGTTTTTATTGTTTATATTTTGTGTCCTGCATGTTGACACATAGGCTGCAGTTATAGAACTGTTTCCACTGACTTAAACCAAAAGACGATAACTTTTCTAAATTTATGGATAAACTGACCAGACCTAAGGGGACCACTGAAATATGATATTGATATTAACAGGGAAGAAGACTCCAAACCAAAGGGGTTTTCGCAAATCGGATATCTGTATCAACCAAGTTTGTGGATTGTGGATTAGTGTGCATTCCCATTTCTTTTGCAGCTCACTTGGGAACATACAAGCCAAGGTGTCAAGCCAGGGATAACTGATCAATTGCACTGTTCATATAGCATTTACTTTGGCCTCTTTGATGACAAAGAAACCAACCTGATGCCAAATAATAAAAATGAAATTGAGCTAAAACATTCTTAAAGTTAGGCCAAAGAAGCTCCTATTAATCTTAAGTGTAACGTGCACAGGTTACCCAGTCGTCTGAGGCACTGCAGTTCACTGTGCAGAGTTGCGCCCCTTAAGCATGCCAGAAAGCTATGATTGTGGGTTCGAATCCTTGTTCACCCCAATTATGTTTCTAGGTTTGTCAGTACCATACCCTTGCTTGTGGGTTTCAATGAAGTGGCAAAAGTCTGAGACCTGCATCACTTCAGTCTTTCCTCCCACACTTAGCTATAATGCACTGTGATATAACTAGAATACCATTCAAAGTGGCGTTAACCAACTCATTCACTCTTACTTACTAGACTTACAACAATCCCCTCCGCCCTCAATGTTTAAGTTACACACATGCAGTAAGAATATTGCTGTAATGTGCAACATTCTCGGCTAGGCTGCAGAGCACTGGACGTTTTCCCCCATTCACTTTCATGCGGGTATTTCTGTCTTAAAGTAACAGTTCTGCACTGTACTTTTGGTAGGCTTATGGTTTACTCGGACATGAGTAATTTAGTAATCAAGCATCATCACCATTCTCTGAACTTCGAAGATCAATTCATTAATGTGTATTTGTTTGTTTGTTGTTTAAGGACACACTCAGCAATATTCCAACTATATGACAACGGTCTGTAAATAATCGAGTATGGACCAGACAATCCAGTGAGTTACATCATGAGCATCGATCTACACAATTGGGATATGATGACATACATCAACCAAGTCAGCGGGCCTGACCACCCGATCCTGTTAGTCGCCTCTTACGAACTTCAGTTATGACTATCAGCATCATATTTTATGTCAATAAAATGCTATTAAATTTAGAGATTTCATAATATTAAACAAAAACATACTGATTTATTTTTAGATTTATTAGCATTAGGAAAGCATTTTTTTCAATTTGGACTACCAGGATGAGCCTCCATACTGAGAAGCATCAAACAAATATGGCTGATGGGTATCTGGTGACTGCAAATATACCATGTTTTTCTGCAAAATAATCCACATAGAGAACATTGATTAGGAAGGAATGAGTCAATAAACAGAATAAATCTATGATGAAATATCTTCATACAAATCAAGTTCCAGTCAAAAGATTCATTTATTTGTCCAAATTAATTGCTTTTATGAAAATTAGGCGCTAATGAAAATATCTTTGAAATTATTTTAAATTAATTGATTTCAGAAAGGTCAGTTCGTTTTGCAATGAATTCTTAAAAATTAAATTAACTGCATTCTAAAACTTTGAGTAATTAATTTTTGTCCCTGAACTCTGAAGCTAAAAAAACCGATTTCAAAGTGAGGAATTGAGACAACGTTACTGTAACTATTCATTAATTTTATTCATTAATACTATATCATAGGAGCTATCTATTCCAATGCATGTTCTTTTATCACTAAACATAATTAATTTGGATTTCACACAATCAATGCTAATTAAGTTTCACTGATAATACTGCGCTGTTGAAGAAAAATTCAAAAACAGAATAACATCCATATGTCTGCCTTATTGTTTTTTCATAGGAAACCACATCATTATGTTTCATATTTGACAAAAAAGTCTACCTCAATTTAAAAATGATTAAAAAAGGCTGCTTATTTAAATTACTTGAACTCCTTCTTTACATATGGCAGGGTTTTTAAATCTTAAATTTAAAGACAAAACAAAAGAAACAAGTATTAAAATAATATCCTGAATCCTTATGTTATTAATTTTGATTTAAGTTTTCTTACTTAATACATATAAAAGTCAGTCTAGAGTTTTGGTTTTGCCTTTGTATCTTGCCATATTGATTGACCAAAATAATTATAACCAACATGACTGAGAACTGGTGCTCTTGGGTCAATCTCATTAAAATCAGATCTTAGTTATCGCTACTGCTAAACAAAGATCTGAGGACATCCAATTACAGGTCACGTCAAAATGACCTTTGGCGAATTTTGACCGATGAATGAAATGACTGACAAGAAATCAACATTAGCTAATCAGAAAGCAGCTTTCTCAAGCTTTACGACACTAGTTTCAAGGTGGCGACTCGATTAGAAATTTTAAAACTGATAAAATGAACATTCTGGAATGGCTTACAGATGGCCCAGATTGTATGGATATAATCATAAAACCTGTAACTGCCGTTCGGAATACCCTCTGTAAAATATTTCGAGGTTGCATGATTAGAAAACACATTCCGTCTGTCACTTTCATGATCTGGTAAGCGACGCTCTGAATGGTTGGATGAACGGTATCTGGTAAGCGATGCTCTTATTGGTTGGATGAAAAGTCGTTCTGACGTGACCCGTAATGGTATGTCCTCAGATCTTTG